>NC_134468.1:62792438-62835371 GCF_964194025.1 Convolutriloba macropyga
AGAATGTTTCGCAAGATATTAATTAGGTTTTGCAAATTTGTTGCATAGTATTTCTCACTATCTTACATTTGCCTTTTTGTTGTCAAATAAACAGAAACTCACGCTTAAGTATTTATAAACTCTCACGCTCGTAGTTTTTACGCTAAAAAGTCTTTACAATACAACAAAAATAGTCTTTTCTGTTACAAAGTTTGTTACGACAAAATCTCGAGTAGTCATTCGCTGCATCGCAAATTAAATGTTATGATTTCAATAAACAACTCAAAATTCAGTTTTTTTTATGCGTGGCTCACTTTCTTCATAGAAAAAAGCCTTTCACAATAAATTGTCAACTCAGAGCCGGGACATTTCTTAATTTTTCTTGCTCTTTTTTGGTGCATGTTGAAAACAAGACAACAAATTCAACTTTAATATGCGATAGTTTTATTTTAATTGACATTAAAACTTTTTGAGAGTGTGCCTGAAGTTTGAAAATAAAAAGATCATTGAGCTTATTCGATTGTTATCCATTTTTTAAGTTACTTTTCTGTTTCTGAATAACGTATTTTTCTCAGCTAATTTTTGTCTCTGACAAATATGCCTCGCCAAAGAAAAGGTTGTTTTAGAGCGTTCCAAATTGTGGGCATGCTACTATTTCTCCTGCAATTCAACCACTGAATTTTCTTAAAAGTATTAGATTTCTAATTTAAAATTGATAGAGACAGTTATGTGAGTACATGACCTCATTTTTCTGAGAAAAACTTACTTTTTATTTAGAATTTGATTGCTTCAAATTAAATAATTTAACTCTAATTAACCACTGTTTTCATTAGCCAAAATGCTGGCTCACTTTTGAAGTTTTTATCTTCTAGTTTACTCATAAGTAAAACACTTTAAAGAATAAAGGAGAAAATTAACCATAGTAAAGTGTTTCACTGGAATTTTCACTTAAAATAACGTAAACTGGGAATTTTCACTTCACCATTTTAAAAGGTAGAAAGAACTTGCAACTTATATTTTTGTAATCTTACTTTACACTTAAATGCTTGAAGTCGAAATTTGAGGGTTTAAAATTTTTAAGACGTTATTTTTCTTTATGAGTGAACAACTGAGTGAACTGTTTTGAGAAAAAACTGATTGAACTGTTTTTGAGTGAACTGTGAATTGATCTCATCTCACATTAGATAGATTTATCTCTTCAGATGTGACGCAATTATTGAAATAATTTTCAAGTTATTTTAATCAATTTTTATGGTTTTTATTTTTTATTTTATTGAACATCCAACGGCTATATTTCTTATATATATATATATATATATATATATATATATATATATATATATATATATACATATATGTATATATATATATATATATATATATATATATATGTATGTATTTATTATATATAATGTATAAATATATATATATATATATATATATATATATATATATATAGATATATAAATTTGTATATATAATTGTATGTACAAATATATATATATATATATATATATATATATATATATATATATATATATATTGATATCCCATATGATTTCCAATATAGTCCAATTATATCTTTTAATAAATTCTTTCTTGTAGCGACTGATTTTTCTTTAATATTGTTATTACGATTTTTAGATTGATAGCATCAGTTCTTCTTATACATAATGGCAACTCGTACAAAAAATTACAAAGATCTAGGAGTTGATTGTTTGTGACAGATTGCTAGTTATCACTAGTTTTATTGTCCTTTCTAATCATTTTTCCAAATTTAAGAGCCTCCTGTCTACTCCTAGATGAAATGCATTACTGCCTACAACCAATCAAAAAATGTTAGTAAACTGCTAGTTTTAATTTGAATATATTAATTGTTCGAAACAACAATTAATTTTTCTAATAATACTTTGTTTTATTGGTACAGGTTGAATATATGATGCCCGTGTCGAGGTTTGGCGGTGAATTTTCGTAAGAAATGCGGTAAAAAAAATAATTTTCACTGTTTATTTCTTACATCTCTTTGCGGTGAATTATTTTTTTCACCGCGTTCTCAGTATTCTTACAAAATATAATCATCCACTAACAGGTTCGAACCTCTATCCTCCTGCATGCCTTCAACTGCTTAGTCCACTGCGCCAACTCGAACTTACATCTTTGAAATTTCTTGTGAATTTAAATCAGATTGAGTAAAGTTTGGAAATTATATGCGGTGAATTTTTGTAAGAAATGCGGTGAATTTCGCGGTGAAATATTTTTTTTTCACCGCATTCACCGCTTTCACCGCATTTCTTACAAAAATTCACCGCATTCACCGCATTTCTTACAAAAGTTTGCCCCAAAACCTCGACCCGGGTGGTATAAATTTTCTAAGATGTTACAGACTTCTTTGCAAGACAAGCGGTAGAGTTTGACCAAGCCATAACATGACCATGCAACAAAAACTTTGATCAATAAATAAATAGTTCTTTGCTCTGGTTGCTATGAAATGTGGGCGAATCCAGCAGATATGGAATAAAGGAACTAGAAAGACTTGGCTCGAGTTGTGGTGCTGGTGCTTTTTTCACGAAACAAACAGATATCAAAAGAAGGAAGCGTTTTAATCCAAAAAATTTAGCATCTTCTTTGACCTTGTTGCTCTTCCTTGACTTGAATAAGAAAAGTATAGTCAAATGTATATGTTGATCTAGCAAACATGGATTTAATTTGACAACTTTTGTTATGCCAATAGCACAAGAATGCAGTGACTGTTCAGTTGATCCAAAACCATTAAATTTGCTCGAAGTAGAAACTAGAGAAAATCATTTAACTCACATTATTAATATGGGCTTAATAATGATCTACAAATTGTGCGTTATTATTTCATCTTGTAAGTCAAAACAAAAAAGGGAACCTTTCAAGTCTATCCAAATAAACCGGTGCCGTGTATTGTTTAGTTGGAATTGGAGCAAATACTGGAGGGAGATGGAATACATTGCACTTTATACTTGCAAACTCGTTCACCTACTGGGGGCAACAGTGCAGCAATTACAGGTTGTTTTCCAACAATTCTTCCAAAAAATTCTCGACGTCATCATCTTTTGGTATTTGTTGTAAAAAAAGACATGTACTGAGAATTATCCATATCCATATCAAATATGACATGAAGCTGAAAGAATTAAGCTCAAACATATCTTCAGGGAAGATTGTTAACTTGAACGCGCTCAGCGCAAATCAATCCATCAAATTTTTTTGATGTAATTTTAATTTGGCTCAAAAACAAGGAGGCTCGGTAATGTGCGTTTGCACAAAATGTTCTGACCAGGCTCAACCACGTTTTTATCTCAATTGTCCACCAAATGAGAAAGTGATAGAAAACTTTCAAAAATCACTTATTGTTAAAAAAAAATTGATTTATCCATTAAACAAAAAGCTTTACCTCCAACCCCTATACAAATGGGACAATAACTTATTAGAGGGCCGATGATAACTGTCATTAAGGCTCGTAAAAGATAAGAGAAACAACAAAATCAGATAAAAACAACAAAATTTACTTACGACCAAAACTCAATATCTATCTATTTTATCTAAAAAAAAACTCTAGCAAAAGGTCAATATAGCCTCAGATAAATAATTAAATTAAACGACTCGATTTTCACCTGAAACGACACGGAATTTGTCTTTATTGAGAATAATGAACAAGTAGGCAGAAAACAATTTATGAAAGCACCCTTTCCGAAAGCAATTAAATTTTAAGTCATGCAAGCAATTAGTCATCGAGTGAAACCAATCAATGGCTTCATTTAAACATACAAAAAAAACCATTGACACCTGTCCTTATCCAGCATTTTATACTACTGCAAAACAATCAAATGCGGACAAAATTAGAAAGAAAAACTATTACAATTTTGCGAGGAAACGGTGACGAAGCCTATAAAATGAAAAACTCTCCACCAAAATTTTGACTGCAGTCACGACTGCCTCATTCCAAAGCCATTAATGTGATTATGGCATTTGTCCATTGTCATTACTGTGCCATTAATGCAAGGATCGGACGAGGCAGCAAAAAAGAACCTCAAAAATGGTAAATTGTCAAAAAAAAAAATTATGACAGAAAAATATCAAAACTCGTAGTATCAACGCCAAAAAATCATCATTATAGGTACCAAAAACAGCATTTAATACCACATCATTATTAACTTAAAAAAGACTGCAACTTTTCTCTTTGATCGGAGTAAACTAAAAGATTGCAGCAATCAGATTGAAAGTGGCAAATCTCAAAACTGTAAGCCTTCAACTAAAAATGGTAGTTGGTTTTTTCTAACTGCTTTAATTTGTTTACGTTGGCAGCCACCTGTGCATGTAATTAGTAAGACTAAGTCAAAAGATTCTCATTAAAATAGAATGTAAACAGAAATCAATATTTCACGATCAATTTTTTTAGAGTGTGTTGAGGCCTACAAATCATATGCTTTTCGCTGATATTGTTATTTCTGTTCTTTGGCCTCCCTTTGCACAAACTAATCTGTCAATACTTGAGGTTTGCTTTGAAATCATTTTAGTCTCTAACTCACATGAAAAAGCAAAAAAGCAAAAAAACTCAAAAACTATATACTGCTCTCCATTAGAACCGGAAAATTTTTTGAACCATAAATTCCAGAACTGGACTAAAACTGATCTTGCTCAAGTTGCTTCTTCTTTGAAAGAATACAATGCCCCTTTTGTTTTTTAAGTACCTAATTTGACCACTAAGTCATTATATCAAAGATAAATGATGAGTTTTGGATTTTATCGAATGAAATTACCAAAAATGCCTTATGTATCAATTGAAAGTGTTAGATAGTTTCTTTAGCAGATTCATAGATACCGAATTAGACATTTGACAAATTGGACCTAGTCATAAGCCTACAATATAATTCTTGCAAATCTCAAGAATTGGTTAAAAAGTTAATGAGGTAATACTCACAAGGTAATTCTCAAAATTTTACATTGTTAAAAAACGTTAAAAGTAGTTGGAAGAAATTTCCCAATTTTTGTAATTAATTTGTTCCTTAAACTTCCATTAAAAAATTGAACAGACAATTTTCACTAAATTTTTTTTGGGAGTTGTCATCTTCAGGGAAGCATTGGTTTAAAAATCTCTCAAGATCATTTTATTGTCAAGTTTGCTATGGTTGATTTCATAATTGTTCAAAATCGAATTGATGTATACCACTATAAACTGTACTCATCGAGCAGTTTAAAAACTTTTATTGTTAAACTATGAGTTCTGCTAAGTAAGACTTGTGGGTTTCAATAAAGAAAACTAGATGAAGAGAGAGATAGATAGAGAGGAGAGAAAGAGAGAGAGAGAGAGAGAGAGAGAGGAGAGGGAATGAGAGAGAGAGAGAGAGAGAGGGAAAAAACTCAACTTTTACGTAGTTTGCACAAATTCTGAATTCCTACAAACTCTGCAAGAAATTTGAAACCTGAATGGTTGTATAAATGAGTGTTTCTTGTGTACATGAGGTTCTTGTATTTGGATAAATTTCTAGAACATCTATAGTAGCCAGTTTCAGTTTATGGTGCATTTGCTGACAAAACTTCGTGGAATTTTGGAAAAAATTTTATGTCTAGTTGATTAACGTACATGAAGATATTGCAGGGAGCGATGAAAAGACAAATATGAAAATATTATAGACAGAGAGAGACAAAAAATGTTTCCTTTATAGAAGATTGTAGTTCAATAATTCGTTCTCTGTCGGAGTACTCAGATGATTAGTTGCAGTGAGTTAACTGCAGAGTTGAACAAATAAAAGGTTGTGAAATATTAAAGCTTATAAAAATCCGCCACTAAAATTGTTACTGAGCGGAAGACCCTGTTGAAATTGTTGCTGGAAAATTTTGAAGAAATGGATTGGTTTTGATAAAAAATATTGGTTTGATATTTGAAATAAAATTGAGCCATTAATCAGAGTAATATGGAAAATATTTTCTAATTGTTTGGATTCTCAACCTGAGATTTTAAGCTAAGACTAGTAGTACTTGCTGCTGTTACTTGTACTAATTGCTCATTGAATTTATCTCAAAAGGAATTCTAAACTGTCATTAGAGCATCATTTTGGGGGACAAGCCAAATGCTTCCAAGAAGATGTCGAATCACGAAACAGATCCCTAGCCAGTGAATAGCTATAAGCCTTCTAAGGACTAAAACACAAACCATTTACAGTCTTCATCATTGTGAAGAAGGCTTGTGAAGTGTTCTAAATGAAGTCACTCTGATGTAATATCAGATAATATCGACGCACGGGTCTCTTATTCAGTATTGATTGAATGATTGATTGATGGAGCACAAAGTTTTTGAAAACGCATTTTTCTCAATTTTTAAAGTCCAGGAGTTTTTTTTTGTCTATCAGCGAATGCAATTTTTCTTCATTTCTGCTGACCTTTTCTGAGTTGCCCGTGAAAGTTTCCTTTATTCTTTACTCTTGTACAAATGCCTGCTTATTAGGACTAGGAAAGTCTCTCGATTCTAACATTGTTCTCATTTCAGTGACAATTATTGTCTGTCTGGCTATCAGAGTCGGGATGTCTACTATAATCGAAAACCACAAAGCAAAGATGGCTACTTCTTCGATACCCTCATACGACCAGTGCATCGAATGGTCAACTGGTTTTCTTTCTTCAATGGCACAGCAAATACCGGAAGTAAGCCACTCTCATAAACGGACTCCACGGATTTCAAAATATGTTATCAAAAAATTAAACAAATATTTGAAAACTTGATCAGTTTAACACCACTAATGCAAAAAAGAATAAATCAAATGAGCAGACTAGAAAAATTCCAAATTGAAATTTATGTCCTTCCATGTGTATGATCTAGCGATAATCAGAGCAAAGATTTTGCTACTGGCTGCCGATCAGGCACGCGGTATCGCATGATCATGGTTGGATACGCTTGATCATGAGTGAATGAGTAATATTTAACGAGGTCTGCAGCCTAAACCGTCCTTACATTATAATTATGACGAAGTCCTTACATATTAATTATGACGAAGTCCTTACATATTAATTATGATGATCTCAACAAAGTATCAGTTAGACATAAATTCAAGAAAGCATAATTTGTAAATAATTGTATATAAGGCCTGATAACGCTTGATCCGATTGGGGTTTATCCACTCTCTTTCTTTAAGTAATGCATTCTCGATATAATTCAATTGTTTGACTGCACATAATTGGTTCCGTAACTTACATGCTAATCAACAAATATCATCCCCGGTTTTACAACATTTTATCAGCATAATCATATGTTTCACGTTACAGTTTTTTTGGGATAAACAAATCATTTTACAAAAAGGCGAGATCTTTTCAGCATTTGCCCCCTTTCGTACCTACCCGTACCTAACTCCAAGTGCGTTTCAGTACAGAGCCAGTATAAATGCAATTCCTCATCATTACTGAATCATAGACTGATTCATGTCACTTTTTGACGGGTCAGACTTGCGTTCAGTCTGATTTTGCAATGGTCAGAATTGGGCTAAGTGCAAAAAATAAAGTTCCGTAAGTGGAACGAACACATGATCTCCAGCTTACTAGATACTTGTTCTCCTTTTTTTGCCACCATGACTGTTGATATTTCGTCATTTGCACCGTTAATATACGCTTGAAAGAAAAAAAATTTCAAGCAAAAAAGCGAGCAAGATATCGGTGTGGTTAGTAAAGAATCGCCCCCTTCTCTGCTATACTTTACCACAATATTACGTGGCCTATCGTTTAGATAGCCGAATATGAGTCAGAGCGCACTTGCGGACCGCTATTCACGGCCATGCCTCTCATGCGCTGTGGAATGTAATCCGGAAATCACGGTACGTTATCGCGGCGAAGCTCACCGATCCGCCAGTTGGAAATTCTTTTCGTTTTGATTTCGAATTGGGCTAACTTTGGTAGCATAACGTATCTGAATCTATTTAGTTTAACATAGTATAAACATACGTCGAAGGTTATAAGCCATCTATGATTGGTTAATAAATCGCTCGTTCAAATTGTTTGCAAAAGGGGGCAATTGTTGAGAAGATCCAAAGGCGGTAAATCTTCATGGTCGAGAGAAGTTAATCTCATCAGTATTAACAAGACCTCCTCATTAGGCATTGCAGATACAGAAGAGAATTTGCAAGATAACTTTTGTGGGTATACGATGATGGCTCTTGACAAAATTTCCAGGAAAGTCTCAATGTATAAATTTTGTGCAAAATATACCTAGCTTCTGCTATCTAACGATTATAAAACTGAAAAAGTATAGAACTTGCTCGTTGAAAACTCAACTAGAAAATTGAAACGTGGAAAAGGAGAAGTTTGATTTGAAGCAGTACTGCAAGGTTTACATTTTTGTTTAGTGTTAGAATAAAACATCAAAATAAGAAAAAAAACTTAGCTGCTGTTGGTGAAGTTACAGATGATAATGGCCTGAACTTAAACTCAGCCATTATGTAAATAACACTAATTTGGTGAGCTAATTTAGTGTTGAATCATTAGTTCATATAAATAAATTTGTGCAATAAATTACCTGTTGCCAATCCTAGCGCCCTGTAAATATCAATGACATGTTTTCAGGTTAGGAGAACAGGCGTCGGGTACAAACACTGACTAAAATTTGCTAGAAAAGGCAACGGTGAACTATTTCAAACCTCAGATGTAAATCAACCTATATAAGTTTATCTATATCTAGGATATAGAGTATACAAAACTTTTAATTCTAATTATTAATTTACAGAACCAGTTTTTGCTCTTGCTCGATATCACGACAATCTTGTTAGAATACTTACAAAAATGTAGAAAGTGTTTTAATTTTCAGGCACTTGTTGTGAACAGCAAGTTCTGACTTACCTGAGATGGGGTCAGAAATTTGGACTCTCTCCTCTAAGGTATTTCAAAAAGTCCACCGATTTCAGAGATCAGTCACAATATCCAAGCAGGACACTCAACCGGATAGACGTAAGTGCATCATAGACAATCAAATACAATCAAGTTACTTGTTTGGTAAAGTGCTAAGGTAGATGGAACACCCCAACTAACAATTAAAAAACTGCTCCTATAATTTGTCTTGGCGGAATTTCAATTCACCTCTCGCTTTGTGTTCTTGTTCACTGAATAATAATTATGAAGTTGTGTTCAAGTTTAAAAAAAGGATCTAGTGTGATAAGTGGATAACATCAATTTGACGTTTCGTGTGAAGCATACGCGCTTTTGAACGGTTTTTCAAATTGTTCAATGCTTAAATGTGGCAAATAGGGCACAACCAGTTATCGTTATTGCGCCACATTAATAGCTAGAAAAGACGATACCATTGTAAGTAATTGCGTCTATTAAGTGGCCAAGAAATTTTATGTGAGCTTCAAAAACTGTGCCGACCAGCTGGTTTGTCCGAGAAAAATAAAAATTTGCATTCAACTAACAAAACACTTAAAAATAAGACTATTGTACGATTGAAGTGTCTTTGTTTTGAAAAAAAAACCGCATATAGCAGGCAAAAATGACACATTGTTTTGAGATGTTCTATTTTTGTCTGATCGAAACAAACCAATATTATAAGTGTGCGTTTTCAAAACAACAAGAACTAATTTTAAGTATTGCTTAGGAAGCATTAAACTATTCTATTATCTCGGCCCGCTTCTTCTAACACTTTAGAGCGATTATTGGCAATAAAACTTGCAAGTTAGGTTTGGCAAGATCAAATATTAAGAATGACTGACAACAGATCACACAAAGATTTAATCTCTTTGAAGCAGTTGCTTCCACTCTTTTTATCCTTAGCAATAACATTTTTCGCATACATTGGCGTGGTATAATTTACGAGAACACTGTTTCAGTCAAAGACATTTTTGACAGATTCTATAGTCTCTAGTTCCAAGTAATGCACGTGTATTAAAGGAAATGCTGCACTCATTTACGCTTTAATTTTTTTTCTTAACTACCCAATTTTTGGGTTTGGAAAATTTCTTTCCCTCCGAATATTTTTAGCCAGCATAAGCTCATCGATATCTTTTATCAAGACATAAAAGATTGGTATTTTTAAGAAGCCCTTGAAAAACTGTAGACTACTTTAAAAATGGCTGATTTCTTTTAAAAAAATCGACTCAAAAAATTAAAAATGTTTTTTTTTCACTCATCAATTACAAACAAAATAAGTTACCGTTCTTCAATCACTTGGTGAAATTGTTTTTAAAAATGAGCAAAAACATTTCCTTTTTTCTTTTTTTATTTAGAAATCTCAAATCAAAAATTGAGTTTAAGTTTTCAATGATGCATATCTGAACACATGATCAGCAGGGCACTACAACATGTAATTTCAACTTTAATGATTAAAATACAGGAGTAGATTCAAAATTGTTGTTTAAATAGGCGTAGATGAAGTTCAAAATGACATAACTAAGTTAATTCTTCATGAATGAAAAATATTCGATACCTTCGTATTTGATTAAAATTGAAGTTTTTGAGCTCCTGGATAACAAAATAATAAAAATAGAATAATAAGTTCAAAGTTTTGAAAAATATCTATTTCATAAATATTATCGAGAAATGAACATTTTTTGGATGCCTAGGTTGGGAACATTCTCAAATGTTTTTAACCTAAGCATGCAATAATTGTTTGTTTTTTCGATAAAATTTAGTTCAATTTAATAAAACTTTCCAATAAACTTAAATGGAAACTTTTTTAGTTGAACTTTTTTCAATTTTTGACTTCTATTTAATTTTCTAATTTAATCGAATAAAGTGGATGGTGGTATTTGGCATCCGCAATAAGTTTCGTTCACAAGAAAAAGTGATCAATAGAGTTGCCTGATCTTAAAAGAAGCATATCCAGCTGGATTTGTCAAAAACTTTGAAAAAAAACGGCTACTTCTCTACTGTTTCCCTAAGTTATAGATTTCACTTCTAAAACATTTAAGAAATCAATAAATTAAAAAAACTTTTCGACCAAAAATTTTATAGAGAGACGATTTTAACCGTCTCTGGGACCTGAATTTTATGAGTTATAAAGTTTATGATGTTTCATTTTCATACATATGTTATTACACAAATCACTGTGATACTTGTTTTATATAGAGTTGCAGTTGTTAGAATTAAACCCCGAGAATGAAAATTATACAGCACATTTTTTACATAGTTGGTTAACTAGGACAAGTTTTTTAGCAACTTGTATAGACTTATGGCAAAAAAGTTTAACGCCAGTCATTAACATTGGCTGAACTAACCTGCAAAGTCGTATAAAAATGTCTTTATTCAAACCTGAAGAGTACAAAATAAATATGAAGTAAGAAATAAACGTTTTCTATTTATTGGGCTTTGTTGTTGCTTCTCGTGGACAACAGTGGCAATACTTTGTCTTATATTCTCTTATAGCATTATTGTTTTTTATGTTTAGAAAGCCATATGTTAGCCATGGACAAAAGTGACGGAATAGGCATGAAGTTTATTACCTATTTTGTTAGATAATGCAACCATTGTCAATAATTTTGAGCATTCAGTTAGCCTAAAACCTTCTTGTTCTTGCTTTTTGGTCTAATTGACACCTTGTTTTTTATTGTGGTTAGTAACCGTCGACACCAGTTATGGTGTTTACAAATGCGAGACATTGGAGAAGCTAGTGACAAGACGACCTGAGAAGTGAGAGGAAGTGGAGAAGCAGGCAACTGACGAAAGAGCAAGACGAAGGAGTGAGTATAAGGGGTGCCTTGAAGCCTTACCAGTAGCCTAGTAACTCGCCCGAAACGTTGCTGGTGAGGTGAATTGGTGCCTTTTTTGCTTTTTTTTAGCATAGGCTAGCTTAGTGATTTCCTAGACCACTCCGGATTAGCACCCCGAAGCTTGCACAGCTCCCCATAAGCTAGATCAACTCGATCTTTTTTGCACAGCTCCCCATAAAACTTTTATCAAAAATAGGATAAGTGTTTTTGCAACTTTCAATATAGAATAAAGGTTATTGCAACTTTTGACTTTTCAGAGCAATAAAAACTAAAATTGAATTGTTTAGATATATTCTGACCACCGGGACGCCGGTTAATACGAACAAAAGTTTTAACCCTCCCTAAATCCTCCCAAAAAAGTACCCCCTAGCCTAAAACATGAAAATTCATTTAGACCGCGACTCCGTACAGCCACAAACAAGCACCCCCTTCCGTCCCCCCTCAAACGACCCATATGATCCGACCCTTTCCGACGAGAGCATAGAATTGGGTCTAGAGATAGGTATGGACCCAAATCCACAAAATGAAAATGGTACCACTTTTTCTAAAACCCGAAAACGGGCCCCTGCCGCAGGCGAAAAAGCCAAAGCCGCTAGTAAACGCCCTAATGTAGAGCAACAAAAAGTAAACACTAATAACCAACGAAATGTTTACATTAATTTTGAGGGATGGAGACCTCGACTAGCTAATTTTGCCAACGCCATGATCAAACTTACTAACCAACGAGACCCGGGCAGTGTAAGAGAAATGCCAATCAGAAATGGCTTTTCCGTAAAACTCAAAAATAAAGAAGCATCGAAATTGCTTACATCACAGAACATCATACAAGAATTTCAAAAGTACAAAGTAAAAGTCAACTCTAACAACAACAAAAGCCGAGAAAAAGTAACTCCGTGCTTTGTAATCACAAAAGTTTCGCTAGATGTAAACCTATACACAATTAAAGAACAACTATATGAACAAGGATTCAAATCTGAAAAAATATTCAGGGTCAAAAGCAGCGTTACAAACCAAGAAACAAGATTAGTTAGAGTCCTTACTAAAAACGAAAACCAAGCAAAAAAGCAATCACAAATGGGGTTGTACTGTGTCTACAAAAATTCGAATGTGAACCATCAAAACAAAAACCAAAAGTAGTGCAATGCTTCAAATGTCAAGCACATGGTCACAGAGCAGCAAACTGTGATAACATGCAAAGATGCCCAAAATGTGGTGGACACCACCACGTTAAAGATTGCAACCAAAATGAACCTTGCTGCGAAAATTGCAATGAAAAGCACAGCGCTGCCTATAGAGGTTGCCAAAAGTATAAAGAAGCAAAACTAAAAGCACGCGCTGCGTCAAATGCAGAGGCCCTCAAAAACAAACCAGAGAGCAAGGACAAAGAAAGAGCGCAAAAAATATCAAGTGATGCTCAAAAACAAATCGAAAACAATCTCGAGAGCATGCTATCGAGTCACTTTACCAAACTAGAAAACAAAATTGAACAATTATCAAAAATTGCAAATGAGCGACTTAGAATCAACCTCCAGAGTCAAATCGATCAATTAAATATAAACCTACAAAATACAATAAAAATAAATGAGAGAACGAGAGAAAATATTAGGAAAACAATCATGTAGGACGTCACAAAAGTGTTATGTGAAATATTAAAAGACAACAAAATAACAGTAGATGAGGTGGAAATGAGTCACAAATTAAATAGACTCAGTGAGAACAGAACTAAAAACCAGAACAACCAGCAATAAGAGAAACAACAACCTGAAACAACTTCAAAATCAAAACCGTTCAAAACGAAAAACAAATTGATTGAAAAACAAAAATCACAAAAAAACACTTATAGTCACGCAACTAAACTGTCGCGGACTAAATAAAAACAAAATAGAAATATTAAATTTATTGGAAAAACCCAAGCTGACAGAGCTTGCCTGAACGAAACTATTTTAGGCAAGAGAAACCACCCAAAGCTAGAAGGATATACCCTAGCAGGAAACACTAAATCTATATCAAACATCGATTAAATTAGGAACTTAGAGAAACAAAAACATATAAATCAGAGAGTAAACTAACACAAGAATGTATTACAATAAAAGTACTTGGACTCTACGTAACAGACATTTATGTATCACCACATTTAGAAATAAGAACGGACCTAATCACAAAAATAGCAAACAACGAAGCCCACCTTATCACTGGTGATATTAATGTAAAACACCCAATGTTTGGAGCCAATGACCTAACCACTAACAGAACGGGAAAATTAATTGAACAATGGCTTGGTGAGGAAAATTAAATAATACTAATTAAGTATGATTGCACACACAAAGATGGTGGAACACTAGATGCACACCTAGCCAACCCTAAACTCACAAGCTTATTCGATAATTTTTATGTCTTCAACGAAAGTCCTAGTGATCACTACCCAACTGTTAACAACTATAAACTAATAAAAACAACGAACAATTACCGATGAATATTCAGAAAGCTGCAGATGCATTCGCTGAAAAAATAAAAACAACAATAAAAACAAACGAATCAAAAACACATAAGGGAAAAGACCACGAGAAAATTGTTTCACTGAAAATAAGAGAAACAAACTTTAAGGCAATCAAATTAAGTGAAGATGAATGGAAACACACAGAAGTAAAACCTTCAACTCTCAAAAATATAAGGAAATCGTAAAAATATTGCACCAGGACATGACGGAATAAGCTATCAAATGATAAAACAACTACCATCAGAATCATTAGAAAACCTAGCACAATTCAAACATCATTACAATTAGGACATGTACCAGCCCAATGGAAAATTTCAACCGTAATATTAATACCAAAATTAGGAAAAGATCACAAAACTTTAAAAGGATACAGACCGTTGTCACTAACATCTTGCCTTGGAAAACTGTGCGAGAGCATTGTAAAAGAACACTTGGTAAACCACTGTGAAAAACTAAACCTGTTCGGTGAACAGCAAAGTGCCTACAGATCTGGCAGATGCACAACAGATAATCTGCTAACGCTAACAGAAAAAGCAAAAACAAGCTTTAAATGGAAAGGTGCCACAGCTGCCGCATTATTAGATGTAGAACAATCTTTTGACTCGGTATGGCACAAAGGTATCTTATATAAACAAATAGAGATTAACACACCATGGTGGATTAAAAAATGGACTAGCAGCTTCCTAAGTAACAGAAAAATAAAAGTAAAATACAACCAAGAGATTTCCAAAAGTTTTACACCTGAATCAGGGGTCCCCCAAGGGAGCATAATAAGCCCAATCATGTTCAATATGTATGTAAGCAAAACCAAAATGTAAAGATACATCAGTTTCACAATATGCAGATGACATCGCAATATACTACACACATGAAAAACAAGAAATAGTCATTAAACAATTACAAATTGGAACTAAACACTTAGAAAAATGATGCGACAAATAGAAAATACTCCTCAACGCGGAAAAATCATATACACCACCTTCACTAGACAAATACTGAACACGAATTTATGACTAAGTTTAGGGTCAGAAGACATCAAGGTCAGCAAGGAATTAAAATTTCTTGGACTTGATCTGAATTATAAATTGACGTGGACAAAACATGTAAACAAAATAGTCGTAAAAGTGCAACAAAGAATCAACATGCTAAGACATCTAAAATAAAAAAAACATAAAATCCAATATTATCATGTACCTTTATAAAACAGTGTTAAGACCACTGTACATGTATGCAAATGCATCTTGGGCAAATATAACGAAAAGTGATCTCAACAAGATACAAAGAGAACAAAATAAAACCATAAGACTTGCATTTAACCTACCAATGTGGAAAAGTGTAGATGGACTACATCAAATAGGAAATTTAGAAATAGTAAGCAAAACAATCCAAAAATTCAGCGCGGAATACCTTGCAAGGGATATAAAACGAAACAAAGAAATTAAAAACATATCAGAAAAACATTCCTTAAATTGGAGCCAGATTAAAATGTTTCAAACTCCTTTGCAAAATATTCTATAAAGGAAAAAAGAAAGGAATAAAAAGTAAATGGCAGATAGTGAAAACCAAAAACTAACGCAAAACTGTAAAACAAAGGATAAAAACAAAATTAGGGCAAAATCCAAAGCAAAGATGGATGCGGATGTCTTGGGGTATGACTCGAGGCGTTATCTGAAGCCAATAAAAGGGAAAAAGAATAAAAGCAATCAAAACTAAGGCAAAATTCGAAACAAAGGGAGTGGATGCGCATGTCTTGAGGTATGACTCGAGGCGTTAGCTGAAGCCATTCAAAGTGAAAAAGAATAAAAACAAACAAAATTTGGACAATTTCAAAACAAAGGTGGATGCGGATGTCTTGGGGTATGACTCGAGGCGTTAGCTGAAGCGAATTGAAAGTGAAAAATAATAAAAACCAACAAACAAAATTTGTACAAAATTCAAAACAAAGGTGGATGCGGATGTCTTGGGTTATGACTCGAGGCGTTAGCTGAAGCCATTCAAAATGAAAAAGAATAAAAACAAACACAATTAGGACAAAATTCAAATCAAAGGTGGATGCGGATGTCTTGGGTTATGACTCGAGGCGTTAGCTGAAGCCATTCAAAACGAAAAAGAATAAAAACAAAACTAGGGCAAAATTCAAATCAAAGGTGGATGCAGATGTCTTGGGTTATGACTCGAGGCGTTAGCTGAAGCCATTCAAAGTGAAAAAGAATAAAAACAAACAAAATTTGGACAATTTCAAAACAAAGGTGGATGCGGATGTCTTGGGGTATGACTCGAGGCGTTAGCTGAAGCGAATTGAAAGTGAAAAATAATAAAAACAAACAAAATTTGTACAAAATTCAAAACAAAGGTGGATGCGGATGTCTTGGGTTATGACTCGAGGCGTTAGCTGAAGCCATTCAAAATGAAAAAGAATAAAAACAAACACAATTAGGACAAAATTCAAATCAAAGGTGGATGCGGATGTCTTGGGTAATGACTCGAGGCGTTAGCTGAAGCCATTCAAAGTGAAAAAGAATAAAAACAAACAAAATTTGGACAATTTCAAAACAAAGGTGGATGCGGATGTCTTGGGTTATGACTCGAGGCGTTAGCTGAAGCAAATTGAAAGTGAAAAATAATAAAAACAAACAAAATTTGTACAAAATTCAAAACAAAGGTGGATGCGGATGTCTTGGGTTATGACTCGAGGCGTTAGCTGAAGCCATTCAAAGTGAAAAAGAATAAAAACAAACAAAATTTGGACAATTTCAAAACAAAGGTGGATGCGGATGTCTTGGGGTATGACTCGAGGCGTTAGCTGAAGCAAATTGAAAGTGAAAAACAATAAAAACAAACAAAATTTGTACAAAATTCAAAACAAAGGTGGATGCGGATGTCTTGGGGTATGACTCGAGGCGTTAGCTGAAGCAAATTGAAAGTGAAAAATAATAAAAACAAACAAAATTTGTACAAAATTCAAAACAAAGGTGGATGCGGATGTCTTGGGTTATGACTCGAGGCGTTAGCTGAAGCCATTCAAAGTGAAAAAGAATAAAAACAAACAAAATTTGGACAATTTCAAAACAAAGGTGGATGCGGATGTCTTGGGGTATGACTCGAGGCGTTAGCTGAAGCAAATTGAAAGTGAAAAATAATAAAAACAAACAAAATTTGTACAAAATTCAAAACAAAGGTGGATGCGGATGTCTTGGGTTATGACTCGAGGCGTTAGCTGAAGCCATTCAAAGTGAAAAAGAATAAAAACAAACAAAATTTGGACAATTTCAAAACAAAGGTGGATGCGGATGTCTTGGGTTATGACTCGAGGCGTTAGCTGAAGCCATTCAAAGTGAAAAAGAATAAAAACAAACAAAATTTGGACAATTTCAAAACAAAGGTGGATGCGGATGTCTTGGGGTATGACTCGAGGCGTTAGCTGAAGCAAATTGAAAGTGAAAAAGAATAAAAACAAACAAAATTTGGACAATTTCAAAACAAAGGTGGATGCGGATGTCTTGGGGTATGACTCGAGGCGTTAGCTGAAGCAAATTGAAAGTGAAAAATAATAAAAACAAACAAAATTTGTACAAAATTCAAAACAAAGGTGGATGCGGATGTCTTGGGTTATGACTCGAGGCGTTAGCTGAAGCCATTCAAAGTGAAAAAGAATAAAAACAAACAAAATTTGGACAATTTCAAAACAAAGGTGGATGCGGATGTCTTGGGGTATGACTCGAGGCGTTAGCTGAAGCGAATTGAAAGTGAAAAATAATAAAAACAAACTAAATTTGTACAAAATTCAAAACAAAGGTGGATGCGGATGTCTTGGGTTATGACTCGAGGCGTTAGCTGAAGCCATTCAAAATGAAAAAGAATAAAAACAAACACAATTAGGACAAAATTCAAATCAAAGGTGGATGCGGATGTCTTGGGTAATGACTCGAGGCGTTAGCTGAAGCCATTCAAAGTGAAAAAGAATAAAAACAAACAAAATTTGGACAATTTCAAAACAAAGGTGGATGCGGATGTCTTGGGGTATGACTCGAGGCGTTAGCTGAAGCAAATTGAAAGTGAAAAATAATAAAAACAAACAAAATTTGTACAAAATTCAAAACAAAGGTGGATGCGGATGTCTTGGGTTATGACTCGAGGCGTTAGCTGAAGCCATTCAAAGTGAAAAAGAATAAAAACAAACAAAATTTGGACAATTTCAAAACAAAGGTGGATGCGGATGTCTTGGGGTATGACTCGAGGCGTTAGCTGAAGCAAATTGAAAGTGAAAAATAATAAAAACAAACAAAATTTGTACAAAATTCAAAACAAAGGTGGATGCGGATGTCTTGGGTTATGACTCGAGGCGTTAGCTGAAGCCATTCAAAGTGAAAAAGAATAAAAACAAACAAAATTTGGACAATTTCAAAACAAAGGTGGATGCGGATGTCTTGGGGTATGACTCGAGGCGTTAGCTGAAGCAAATTGAAAGTGAAAAATAATAAAAACAAACAAAATTTGTACAAAATTCAAAACAAAGGTGGATGCGGATGTCTTGGGTTATGACTCGAGGCGTTAGCTGAAGCCATTCAAAGTGAAAAAGAATAAAAACAAACAAAATTTGGACAATTTCAAAACAAAGGTGGATGCGGATGTCTTGGGGTATGACTCGAGGCGTTAGCTGAAGCGAATTGAAAGTGAAAAATAATAAAAACAAACAAAATTTGTACAAAATTCAAAACAAAGGTGGATGCGGATGTCTTGGGTTATGACTCGAGGCGTTAGCTGAAGCCATTCAAAATGAAAAAGAATAAAAACAAACACAATTAGGACAAAATTCAAATCAAAGGTGGATGCGGATGTCTTGGGTAATGACTCGAGGCGTTAGCTGAAGCCATTCAAAACGAAAAAGAATAAAAACAAACACAATTAGGACAAAATTCAAATCAAAGTTGGATGCGGATGTCTTGGGTAATGACTCGAGGCGTTAGCTGAAGCCATTCAAAGTGAAAAAGAATAAAAACAAACAAAATTTGGACAATTTCAAAACAAAGGTGGATGCGGATGTCTTGGGGTATGACTCGAGGCGTTAGCTGAAGCAAATTGAAAGTGAAAAATAATAAAAACAAACAAAATTTGTACAAAATTCAAAACAAAGGTGGATGCGGATGTCTTGGGTTATGACTCGAGGCGTTAGCTGAAGCCATTCAAAGTGAAAAAGAATAAAAACAAACAAAATTTGGACAATTTCAAAACAAAGGTGGATGCGGATGTCTTGGGGTATGACTCGAGGCGTTAGCTGAAGCAAATTGAAAGTGAAAAATAATAAAAACAAACAAAATTTGTACAAAATTCAAAACAAAGGTGGATGCGGATGTCTTGGGTTATGACTCGAGGCGTTAGTTGAAGCCATTCAAAGTGAAAAAGAATAAAAACAAACAAAATTTGGACAATTTCAAAACAAAGGTGGATGCGGATGTCTTGGGGTATGACTCGAGGCGTTAGCTGAAGCAAATTGAAAGTGAAAAATAATAAAAACAAACAAAATTTGTACAAAATTCAAAACAAAGCTGGATGCGGATGTCTTGGGTTATGACTCGAGGCGTTAGCTGAAGCCATTCAAAGTGAAAAAGAATAAAAACAAACAAAATTTGGACAATTTCAAAACAAAGGTGGATGCGGATGTCTTGGGGTATGACTCGAGGCGTTAGCTGAAGCGAATTGAAAGTGAAAAATAATAAAAACAAACAAAATTTGTACAAAATTCAAAACAAAGGTGGATGCGGATGTCTTGGGTTATGACTCGAGGCGTTAGCTGAAGCCATTCAAAGTGAAAAAGAATAAAAACAAACAAAATTTGGACAATTTCAAAACAAAGGTGGATGCGGATGTCTTGGGGTATGACTCGAGGCGTTAGCTGAAGCAAATTGAAAGTGAAAAATAATAAAAACAAACAAAATTTGTACAAAATTCAAAACAAAGGTGGATGCGGATGTCTTGGGTTATGACTCGAGGCGTTAGCTGAAGCCATTCAAAGTGAAAAAGAATAAAAACAAACAAAATTTGGACAATTTCAAAACAAAGGTGGATGCGGATGTCTTGGGGTATGACTCGAGGCGTTAGCTGAAGCAAATTGAAAGTGAAAAATAATAAAAACAAACAAAATTTGTACAAAATTCAAAACAAAGGTGGATGCGGATGTCTTGGGTTATGACTCGAGGCGTTAGCTGAAGCCATTCAAAGTGAAAAAGAATAAAAACAAACAAAATTTGGACAATTTCAAAACAAAGGTGGATGCGGATGTCTTGGGGTATGACTCGAGGCGTTAGCTGAAGCAAATTGAAAGTGAAAAATAATAAAAACAAACAAAATTTGTACAAAATTCAAAACAAAGGTGGATGCGGATGTCTTGGGTTATGACTCGAGGCGTTAGCTGAAGCCATTCAAAGTGAAAAAGAATAAAAACAAACAAAATTTGGACAATTTCAAAACAAAGGTGGATGCGGATGTCTTGGGGTATGACTCGAGGCGTTAGCTGAAGCAAATTGAAAGTGAAAAATAATAAAAACAAACAAAATTTGTACAAAATTCAAAACAAAGGTGGATGCGGATGTCTTGGGTTATGACTCGAGGCGTTAGCTGAAGCCATTCAAAGTGAAAAAGAATAAAAACAAACAAAATTTGGACAATTTCAAAACAAAGGTGGATGCGGATGTCTTGGGGTATGACTCGAGGCGTTAGCTGAAGCAAATTGAAAGTGAAAAATAATAAAAACAAACAAAATTTGTACAAAATTCAAAACAAAGCTGGATGCGGATGTCTTGGGTTATGACTCGAGGCGTTAGCTGAAGCCATTCAAAGTGAAAAAGAATAAAAACAAACAAAATTTGGACAATTTCAAAACAAAGGTGGATGCGGATGTCTTGGGGTATGACTCGAGGCGTTAGCTGAAGCGAATTGAAAGTGAAAAATAATAAAAACAAACAAAATTTGTACAAAATTCAAAACAAAGGTGGATGCGGATGTCTTGGGTTATGACTCGAGGCGTTAGCTGAAGCCATTCAAAATGAAAAAGAATAAAAACAAACACAATTAGGACAAAATTCAAATCAAAGGTGGATGCGGATGTCTTGGGTAATGACTCGAGGCGTTAGCTGAAGCCATTCAAAATGAAAAAGAATAAAAACAAACACAATTAGGACAAAATTCAAATCAAAGGTGGATGCGGATGTCTTGGGTAATGACTCGAGGCGTTAGCTGAAGCCATTCAAAGTGAAAAAGAATAAAAACAAACAAAATTTGGACAATTTCAAAACAAAGGTGGATGCGGATGTCTTGGGGTATGACTCGAGGCGTTAGCTGAAGCAAATTGAAAGTGAAAAATAATAAAAACAAACAAAATTTGTACAAAATTCAAAACAAAGGTGGATGCGGATGTCTTGGGTTATGACTCGAGGCGTTAGCTGAAGCCATTCAAAGTGAAAAAGAATAAAAACAAACAAAATTTGGACAATTTCAAAACAAAGGTGGATGCGGACGTCTTGGGTTATGACTCGAGGCGTTAGCTGAAGCCGTTCAAAATGAAAAAGAATAAAAACAAACACAATTAGGACAAAATTCAAATCAAAGGTGGATGCGGATGTCTTGGGTAATGACTCGAGGCGTTAGCTGAAGCCATTCAAAATGAAAAAGAATAAAAACAAACACAATTAGGACAAAATTCAAATCAAAGGTGGATGCGGATGTCTTGGGTAATGACTCGAGGCGTTAGCTGAAGCCATTCAAAGTGAAAAAGAATAAAAACAAACAAAATTTGGACAATTTCAAAACAAAGGTGGATGCGGATGTCTTGGGGTATGACTCGAGGCGTTAGCTGAAGCAAATTGAAAGTGAAAAATAATAAAAACAAACAAAATTTGTACAAAATTCAAAACAAAGGTGGATGCGGATGTCTTGGGTTATGACTCGAGGCGTTAGCTGAAGCCATACAAAGTGAAAAAGAATAAAAACAAACAAAATTTGGACAATTTCAAAACAAAGGTGGATGCGGATGTCTTGGGGTATGACTCGAGGCGTTAGCTGAAGCAAATTGAAAGTGAAAAATAATAAAAACAAACAAAATTTGTACAAAATTCAAAACAAAGGTGGATGCGGATGTCTTGGGTTATGACTCGAGGCGTTAGCTGAAGCCATTCAAAGTGAAAAAGAATAAAAACAAACAAAATTTGGACAATTTCAAAACAAAGGTGGATGCGGATGTCTTGGGGTATGACGCGAGGCGTTAGCTGAAGCAAATTGAAAGTGAAAAATAATAAAAACAAACAAAATTTGTACAAAATTCAAAACAAAGGTGGATGCGGATTTCTTGGGTTATGACTCGAGGCGTTAGCTGAAGCCATTCAAAGTGAAAAAGAATAAAAACAAACAAAATTTGGACAATTTCAAAACAAAGGTGGATGCGGATGTCTTGGGGTATGACTCGAGGCGTTAGCTGAAGCGAATTGAAAGTGAAAAATAATAAAAACAAACAAAATTTGTACAAAATTCAAAACAAAGGTGGATGCGGATGTCTTGGGTTATGACTCGAGGCGTTAGCTGAAGCCATTCAAAATGAAAAAGAATAAAAACAAACACAATTAGGACAAAATTCAAATCAAAGGTGGATGCGGATGTCTTGGGTAATGACTCGAGGCGTTAGCTGAAGCCATTCAAAATGAAAAAGAATAAAAACAAACACAATTAGGACAAAATTCAAATCAAAGGTGGATGCGGATGTCTTGGGTAATGACTCGAGGCGTTAGCTGAAGCCATTCAAAATGAAAAAGAATAAAAACAAACACAATTAGGACAAAATTCAAATCAAAGGTGGATGCGGATGTCTTGGGTAATGACTCGAGGCGTTAGCTGAAGCCATTCAAAGTGAAAAAGAATAAAAACAAACAAAATTTGGACAATTTCAAAACAAAGGTGGATGCGGATGTCTTGGGGTATGACTCGAGGCGTTAGCTGAAGCAAATTGAAAGTGAAAAATAATAAAAACAAACAAAATTTGTACAAAATTCAAAACAAAGGTGGATGCGGATGTCTTGGGTTATGACTCGAGGCGTTAGCTGAAGCCATTCAAAGTGAAAAAGAATAAAAACAAACAAAATTTGGACAATTTCAAAACAAAGGTGGATGCGGATGTCTTGGGTTATGACTCGAGGCGTTAGCTGAAGCCATTCAAAGTGAAAAAGAATAAAAACAAACAAAATTTGGACAATTTCAAAACAAAGGTGGATGCGGATGTCTTGGGGTATGACTCGAGGCGTTAGCTGAAGCGAATTGAAAGTGAAAAATAATAAAAACAAACAAAATTTGTACAAAATTCAAAACAAAGGTGGATGCGGATGTCTTGGGATATGACTCGAGGCGTTAGCTGAAGCCATTCAAAATGAAAAAGAATAAAAACAAACACAATTAGGACAAAATTCAAATCAAAGGTGGATGCGGATGTCTTGGGTAATGACTCGAGGCGTTAGCTGAAGCCATTCAAAGTGAAAAAGAATAAAAACAAACAAAATTTGGACAATTTCAAAACAAAGGTGGATGCGGATGTCTTGGGGTATGACTCGAGGCGTTAGCTGAAGCAAATTGAAAGTGAAAAATAATAAAAACAAACAAAATTTGTACAAAATTCAAAACAAAGGTGGATGCGGATGTCTTGGGTTATGACTCGAGGCGTTAGCTGAAGCCATTCAAAGTGAAAAAGAATAAAAACAAACAAAATTTGGACAATTTCAAAACAAAGGTGGATGCGGATGTCTTGGGGTATGACTCGAGGCGTTAGCTGAAGCAAATTGAAAGTGAAAAATAATAAAAACAAACAAAATTTGTACAAAATTCAAAACAAAGGTGGATGCGGATGTCTTGGGTTATGACTCGAGGCGTTAGCTGAAGCCATTCAAAGTGAAAAAGAATAAAAACAAACAAAATTTGGACAATTTCAAAACAAAGGTGGATGCGGATGTCTTGGGGTATGACTCGAGGCGTTAGCTGAAGCAAATTGAAAGTGAAAAATAATAAAAACAAACAAAATTTGTACAAAATTCAAAACAAAGGTGGATGCGGATGTCTTGGGTTATGACTCGAGGCGTTAGCTGAAGCCATTCAAAGTGAAAAAGAATAAAAACAAACAAAATTTGGACAATTTCAAAACAAAGGTGGATGCGGATGTCTTGGGGTATGACTCGAGGCGTTAGCTGAAGCAAATTGAAAGTGAAAAATAATAAAAACAAACAAAATTTGTACAAAATTCAAAACAAAGGTGGATGCGGATGTCTTGGGTTATGACTCGAGGCGTTAGCTGAAGCCATTCAAAGTGAAAAAGAATAAAAACAAACAAAATTTGGACAATTTCAAAACAAAGGTGGATGCGGATGTCTTGGGTTATGACTCGAGGCGTTAGCTGAAGCCATTCAAAGTGAAAAAGAATAAAAACAAACAAAATTTGGACAATTTCAAAACAAAGGTGGATGCGGATGTCTTGGGGTATGACTCGAGGCGTTAGCTGAAGCAAATTGAAAGTGAAAAATAATAAAAACAAACAAAATTTGTACAAAATTCAAAACAAAGGTGGATGCGGATGTCTTGGGTTATGACTCGAGGCGTTAGCTGAAGCCATTCAAAGTGAAAAAGAATAAAAACAAACAAAATTTGGACAATTTCAAAACAAAGGTGGATGCGGATGTCTTGGGTTATGACTCGAGGCGTTAGCTGAAGCCATTCAAAGTGAAAAAGAATAAAAACAAACAAAATTTGGACAATTTCAAAACAAAGGTGGATGCGGATGTCTTGGGTTATGACTCGAGGCGTTAGCTGAAGCCATTCAAAGTGAAAAAGAATAAAAACAAACAAAATTTGGACAATTTCAAAACAAAGGTGGATGCGGATGTCTTGGGTTATGACTCGAGGCGTTAGCTGAAGCCATTCAAAGTGAAAAAGAATAAAAACAAACAAAATTTGGACAATTTCAAAACAAAGGTGGATGCGGATGTCTTGGGGTATGACTCGAGGCGTTAGCTGAAGCAAATTGAAAGTGAAAAATAATAAAAACAAACAAAATTTGTACAAAATTCAAAACAAAGGTGGATGCGGATGTCTTGGGTTATGACTCGAGGCGTTAGCTGAAGCCATTCAAAGTGAAAAAGAATAAAAACAAACAAAATTTGGACAATTTCAAAACAAAGGTGGATGCGGATGTCTTGGGTTATGACTCGAGGCGTTAGCTGAAGCCATTCAAAGTGAAAAAGAATAAAAACAAACAAAATTTGGACAATTTCAAAACAAAGGTGGATGCGGATGTCTTGGGGTATGACTCGAGGCGTTAGCTGAAGCAAATTGAAAGTGAAAAATAATAAAAACAAACAAAATTTGTACAAAATTCAAAACAAAGGTGGATGCGGATGTCTTGGGTTATGACTCGAGGCGTTAGCTGAAGCCATTCAAAGTGAAAAAGAATAAAAACAAACAAAATTTGGACAATTTCAAAACAAAGGTGGATGCGGATGTCTTGGGGTATGACTCGAGGCGTTAGCTGAAGCAAATTGAAAGTGAAAAATAATAAAAACAAACAAAATTTGTACAAAATTCAAAACAAAGGTGGATGCGGATGTCTTGGGTTATGACTCGAGGCGTTAGCTGAAGCCATTCAAAGTGAAAAAGAATAAAAACAAACAAAATTTGGACAATTTCAAAACAAAGGTGGATGCGGATGTCTTGGGTTATGACTCGAGGCGTTAGCTGAAGCCATTCAAAGTGAAAAAGAATAAAAACAAACAAAATTTGGACAATTTCAAAACAAAGGTGGATGCGGATGTCTTGGGGTATGACTCGAGGCGTTAGCTGAAGCGAATTGAAAGTGAAAAATAATAAAAACAAACAAAATTTGTACAAAATTCAAAACAAAGGTGGATGCGGATGTCTTGGGTTATGACTCGAGGCGTTAGCTGAAGCCAATCAAAATGAAAAAGAATAAAAACAAACACAATTAGGACAAAATTCAAATCAAAGGTGGATGCGGATGTCTTGGGTAATGACTCGAGGCGTTAGCTGAAGCCATTCAAAGTGAAAAAGAATAAAAACAAACAAAATTTGGACAATTTCAAAACAAAGGTGGATGCGGATGTCTTGGGGTATGACTCGAGGCGTTAGCTGAAGCAAATTGAAAGTGAAAAATAATAAAAACAAACAAAATTTGTACAAAATTCAAAACAAAGGTGGATGCGGATGTCTTGGGTTATGACTCGAGGCGTTAGCTGAAGCCATTCAAAGTGAAAAAGAATAAAAACAAACAAAATTTGGACAATTTCAAAACAAAGGTGGATGCGGATGTCTTGGGGTATGACTCGAGGCGTTAGCTGAAGCGAATTGAAAGTGAAAAATAATAAAAACAAACAAAATTTGTACAAAATTCAAAACAAAGGTGGATGCGGATGTCTTGGGTTATGACTCGAGGCGTTAGCTGAAGCCATTCAAAATGAAAAAGAATAAAAACAAACACAATTAGGACAAAATTCAAATCAAAGGTGGATGCGGATGTCTTGGGTAATGACTCGAGGCGTTAGCTGAAGCCATTCAAAGTGAAAAAGAATAAAAACAAACAAAATTTGGACAATTTCAAAACAAAGGTGGATGCGGATGTCTTGGGGTATGACTCGAGGCGTTAGCTGAAGCAAATTGAAAGTGAAAAATAATAAAAACAAACAAAATTTGTACAAAATTCAAAACAAAGGTGGATGCGGATGTCTTGGGTTATGACTCGAGGCGTTAGCTGAAGCCATTCAAAGTGAAAAAGAATAAAAACAAACAAAATTTGGACAATTTCAAAACAAAGGTGGATGCGGATGTCTTGGGGTATGACTCGAGGCGTTAGCTGAAGCAAATTGAAAGTGAAAAATAATAAAAACAAACAAAATTTGTACAAAATTCAAAACAAAGGTGGATGCGGATGTCTTGGGTTATGACTCGAGGCGTTAGCTGAAGCCATTCAAAGTGAAAAAGAATAAAAACAAACAAAATTTGGACAATTTCAAAACAAAGGTGGATGCGGATGTCTTGGGGTATGACTCGAGGCGTTAGCTGAAGCAAATTGAAAGTGAAAAATAATAAAAACAAACAAAATTTGTACAAAATTCAAAACAAAGGTGGATGCGGATGTCTTGGGTTATGACTCGAGGCGTTAGCTGAAGCCATTCAAAGTGAAAAAGAATAAAAACAAACAAAATTTGGACAATTTCAAAACAAAGGTGGATGCGGATGTCTTGGGGTATGACTCGAGGCGTTAGCTGAAGCGAATTGAAAGTGAAAAATAATAAAAACAAACAAAATTTGTACAAAATTCAAAACAAAGGTGGATGCGGATGTCTTGGGTTATGACTCGAGGCGTTAGCTGAAGCCATTCAAAGTGAAAAAGAATAAAAACAAACAAAATTTGGACAATTTCAAAACAAAGGTGGATGCGGATGTCTTGGGGTATGACTCGAGGCGTTAGCTGAAGCAAATTGAAAGTGAAAAACAATAAAAACAAACAAAATTTGTACAAAATTCAAAACAAAGGTGGATGCGGATGTCTTGGGTTATGACTCGAGGCGTTAGCTGAAGCCATTCAAAGTGAAAAAGAATAAAAACAAACAAAATTTGGACAATTTCAAAACAAAGGTGGATGCGGATGTCTTGGGGTATGACTCGAGGCGTTAGCTGAAGCAAATTGAAAGTGAAAAATAATAAAAACAAACAAAATTTGTACAAAATTCAAAACAAAGGTGGATGCGGATGTCTTGGGTTATGACTCGAGGCGTTAGCTGAAGCCATTCAAAGTGAAAAAGAATAAAAACAAACAAAATTTGGACAATTTCAAAACAAAGGTGGATGCGGATGTCTTGGGGTATGACTCGAGGCGTTAGCTGAAGCGAATTGAAAGTGAAAAATAATAAAAACAAACAAAATTTGTACAAAATTCAAAACAAAGGTGGATGCGGATGTCTTGGGTTATGACTCGAGGCGTTAGCTGAAGCCATTCAAAATGAAAAAGAATAAAAACAAACACAATTAGGACAATTTCAAAACAAAGGTGGATGCGGATGTCTTGGGGTATGACTCGAGGCGTTATCTGAAGCCAATAAAAGGGAAAAGGAATAAAAGCAATCAAAACTAAGGCAAAATTCAAAACAAAGGGAGTGGATGCGGATGTCTTGAGGTATGACTCGAGGCGTTAGCTGAAGCCATTCAAAGTGAAAAAGAATAAAAACAAACAAAATTTGGACAATTTCAAAACAAAGGTGGATGCGGATGTCTT
This sequence comes from Convolutriloba macropyga, assembly GCF_964194025.1. NCBI lineage: Eukaryota > Metazoa > Xenacoelomorpha > Acoela > Convolutidae > Convolutriloba > Convolutriloba macropyga. The sequence goes on from NC_134468.1 coordinate 62,820,931, forward strand.
GGGGTATGACTCGAGGCGTTAGCTGAAGCGAATTGAAAGTGAAAAATAATAAAAACCAACAAACAAAATTTGTACAAAATTCAAAACAAAGGTGGATGCGGATGTCTTGGGTTATGACTCGAGGCGTTAGCTGAAGCCATTCAAAATGAAAAAGAATAAAAACAAACACAATTAGGACAAAATTCAAATCAAAGGTGGATGCGGATGTCTTGGGTTATGACTCGAGGCGTTAGCTGAAGCCATTCAAAGTGAAAAAGAATAAAAACAAACAAAATTTGGACAATTTCAAAACAAAGGTGGATGCGGATGTCTTGGGGTATGACTCGAGGCGTTAGCTGAAGCGAATTGAAAGTGAAAAATAATAAAAACAAACAAAATTTGTACAAAATTCAAAACAAAGGTGGATGCGGATGTCTTGGGTTATGACTCGAGGCGTTAGCTGAAGCCATTCAAAATGAAAAAGAATAAAAACAAACACAATTAGGACAAAATTCAAATCAAAGGTGGATGCGGATGTCTTGGGTAATGACTCGAGGCGTTAGCTGAAGCCATTCAAAGTGAAAAAGAATAAAAACAAACAAAATTTGGACAATTTCAAAACAAAGGTGGATGCGGATGTCTTGGGGTATGACTCGAGGCGTTAGCTGAAGCAAATTGAAAGTGAAAAATAATAAAAACAAACAAAATTTGTACAAAATTCAAAACAAAGGTGGATGCGGATGTCTTGGGTTATGACTCGAGGCGTTAGCTGAAGCCATTCAAAATGAAAAAGAATAAAAACAAACACAATTAGGACAAAATTCAAATCAAAGGTGGATGCGGATGTCTTGGGGTATGACTCGAGGCGTTAGCTGAAGCCAATTGAAAGTGAAAAACAATAAAAACAAACAAAATTTGGAAAAAATTCAAAACAAAGGTGGATGCGGATGTCTTGGGTTATGACTCGAGGCGTTAGCTGAAGCCATTCAAAACGAAAAAGAATAAAAACAAAACTAGGGCAAAATTCAAAAAACACACTGCCCGGGATAGTAAGTCTTGGGATATGACTCGAGGCGTTAGCTGAAGCCAATTGAAAGTTAAAAATAATAAAAACCAATAAAATTTGGACAAAATTCAAATCAAAGGTGGATGCGGATGTCTTGGGGTATGACTCGAGGCGTTAGCTGAAGCCAATTGAAAGTGAAAAACAATAAAAACAAACACAATTAGGACAAAATTCAAATCAAAGGTGGATGCGGATGTCTTGGGGTCATGACTCGAGGCGTTAGCTGAAGCCATTCAAAACGAAAAAGAATAAAAACAAAACTAGGGCAAAATTCAAAAAACACACTGCCCAGGCTAAACGCTGGTTACGTTTTTTTTCTTTTCGTTTTTTTTTTGCTGACATATGTGTATGTTTGCCTGGATGCTTAATATGTAAAGAACTGATGGACCTCGCACCAAGAAAAGGAGGGCAGCATGATCACGGGCTCCATGCTGTAGCCTCGGTACTGACCCACACTCTAACAACACCTTGCACTCAACATGGTTTTCTCCTTTTTTTAGAATATAGAGAATATTCTAAACTCAAAATAAAGAAAAATATAGAATAAATGAAACACCACCCAAGAGAAAATTGAATTCTAATTTAAAATTTTTTTTAGCGTGCCCCACAAACCGCAGAAAGAAAGGACCGAAACTGCTGATGACTGATCAGTGTGGGAGACTAGACTGATCATGGGAATCAGTCTAGGCCTTGAAGCTGACCTAACTTCAGGGTACCAGTAAGGGAGGGCAGCATGATTGTGGGAATCATGCTGAGGCATTGATACTGGCCCCATACTCTAACTCCAGGGCACCAGTAAGGGAGGGCAGCATGATCGCGGGAATCATGCTGAGGCCTTGATACTGGTCCCACACTCTATTCGCGCTTGGGAACAACCACTCACCCCCGCAAGGGCGAAAATAACAGCCTCAATAAGATGTATAAACTACAAGCCTTTGTACTCGCAGTGCAAAAGCCGGCTGCTCGTCCTCTGAAAGGGAGGGCTGGCTGTCGGTGGTGCACTGAGGGTGCCTCTCTTTCTCTTTCTCACTATAAACATCAAAACCAATGACAAGTCACCGTACTCTCAGCGCACAAGCCGGTTGCTGGTTCCCTGAATGGGGGGACTGGCTGCCGGAGGTGCACTGAGGGTGCCTCTCTTCTTTCCTTCTTCTTTTTCTTTTCTCTTTGTCTTTTTCTTCGTTCCTCTTCTCTAAAGACCCTACTCCTTCACTCTCTCCCCCACTCCCTTTCTCCCAAACTCCCTCTAAAACACCCTTCCTGTCACCCCCACGCCCCCTCAGTTCTTACACAAAGCATAACAAAGACCCAAGAAACTCCACAACCAAGTTTTCCATCCAAACCAACCTCCCTCCTCCAGACAAGCGCCCAATATAAACCACAAGAAACCAACGAAAATACCAAAACCGAATGCAAACCAAAGTGAAAGCGCGGTTTAAAAAGTGTTGTAAAATACCACCTGAGAAATCGCAATTAGCAGTTCACTGCTAATTGAACACATTAGATTAGCGATTAGGTGTTTACAAATGCGACGAAATATTGTTTCTCGTGTACAGTTTTGCTCAAAAACAGGTCTCTTGGATAATTGTGACCAATACTTCGATACTGGAAGAAAATTCGAGATATTATGCTTAATTGAGATAATTTTGCTTACTTTTAATGAAGTATAATTTAAGAAAAGTATAATTTTAAAAACTATAATTTTCTCAAGTATAATTTTGCTTACTTGAGAAAATTCGAGATAATTTTGGTTACTGTTAAAAAATTTCCTCACACTTTTTTAAGCCCAACCTTACAACATGGTCGTGAATAGGAGTACAAACTCGAGTAAATTTACTTTACCAAATGTAACTTTTGCACCGCGATGAATAACTGAGAATATTAATTAGCAAAGAAAAAAAATTAGAAAAGAAAAAAAAATCTACCTAAGCATAAATCTCCCGGACCGGGCTATATACCAGCATGGGCGCTAAAAGATAGTAAACTGTCTATTGGAACTCATTTACAATTTGTCGTCAATGAATGTATAAGCAAAAACACGTTTCCTAATATTTTGAAAACAGCGCATGTTACACCTGTCTATAAGAAGGGAGACCGACTAGAACCAGAAAACTATCAACCCATATCAGTCACACCAACTCTAGCAAAAATTTTTGAGCCATTACTACTTGAACAACTAACTCACCACCTAACTCTTAATGGTCTGATTAACAAGAATCAATTCGGCTTTCAAAAGCAAAAGTCCTGTCTCGATACTATCCTTTCATTAACTGAAAAGATAAATCAATGCGTTGACGAAAACGAAATTATTGTCACACTCTTTTTAGACTTAGCAAAGGCTTTCAACTCAATATCTATAGATGTTTTTATGAACAAAATAAAAAGGTATGGAATTGGAGAAAATGCAAGATTATTATTAAACTTTTTCCTTTGTGATAGAAAACAGTGTGTAAAAAATGGGATAGCAAAATCAGATTGGGTTGTCATAAATCACGGTGTTCCTCAGGGAACTGTCTTAGGGCCTCTAATTTTTATACTTTATGTCAACGATTTCAGTGAAGCTGTATCAACGAATTGTGATGTATTACAGTTTGCCGATGATACAGCAATTCTATGTCATGCAAAGAATGAAGCAAATTTGCAGCTAATAGCTGAAGATACATTAAACAAGACAGATCTATATATGAAACAAAACAGGTTAACTTTGAATGAGAAAAAAACGGAGTTAATGGTGTTCAGGAATGAAAAATTGCCGATCATTAAAACTGTCGATTTCAAGGGACACCGATTGGAAGCATCTGAAAAATGTAGATATTTAGGTGTAATCATTGATAGGGAACTGACATACCAAAATCAACTAAATAAGGTTATCAGTAAAATGGCTTCAGCAATCAGATCATTATATTTGGTTCGTTATCAGGTACCGCTAAAAACAAGAATAAATCTTTTTAAATCACTAGTTTTGTCTCATTTAGATTTTAGCGCAATTTTTTTTTCAAAATTTACCATCTTACTCTATTGACAGAATTAACAAACAGATAAACTGGGGAAAAAAGTTTGCTTTATGAAAACCAAACACGATACTGCCAGAGATCTACTTCTGGAGACTAAAATTCTTCCAGCAGAGCTCCAAATAACACGGGTGTCTTTAAATAGGTTTTTCAATATTCTCCAACAAACAAGAAATCGCTCTAATAAACATTTCAGATTCTTAGAAAACGTGCCTATTATTGTAAACAAACGAACCCATAACCTTTTCTTAGAACAAAAATGTAAGTCAAAATGGAGTAATGGTTCAATTGTTCGTAACTTTATTCGAAAATGGAACACACTTCCAATTACAATTAGAAAAGAAACGTCGAAGAACAAATTTAAACAAAAAGTTACAGCGGAAATGCTTTAACGACACGAAAGAGTTCCAATAGACAGAAGGGTTGCAGGATTTAAACATATTTTTTATTAAATTATTTTACGAAAACCGAACCTTAGTTTGTTATAAATTAGAAAAAAATAATGTTTGATTAATAAATTTCTAACATGTAACATTAACCACGTGGTTAGTTTAATTTACATGTTTGCAGATTAAAAAAAACAAAGATCTTTTCTAAAAATAAAGAATTCATCAAGGGTTTCGACACCAATATGATTTAAAATAGTCAACTTCTTGAGACACGAGGAGCATGACTGGGATTAAGTACATCATTGAGACTGCCCTTTCAGGATAAATACATTTGAAATTTCCCAAATTTCATTACAATACTCGGCATTTGATGGGCATGAACATCACGTGCAAACATACATAGCCGATCTTTTTTGTTTCCATCACCTGCTGTGTTCTTATAATGCTTTATAAAGAACTGTTTCAGTCTGTTTTTGATGGAATGTTGTGTATGAACGTGATAACAAGCGTGAGCTTCGGATCAGGCCACCTGGTGATTCATGGGAGAACTGTGCCTAGTATGGACTTCATCTTACCGCCTCGGCCGGGAGAGACGTCTATCAACAGATATACATATGCTGTATTGCAATCCAACCTCACCTTCGATTGGTTCAAAAACAACTACATCTGCAAAGATCATCCCAATTTCTGCATCAGCCGCAACAGAGCACATTAACATTAGAGAGTAAACAATTGGCTGATTTTGATTGTTTAATTGCAAAACTTCAACAATCTGTAATTGTGTTTTATTGTTCCAAAAACAAATTAATTCTCAGCAACTCCAGGCTAACGTTCATGCAAAATCTCGCACAGATTTAGACTAAATACACAATTGATCTTCCAACTAAAATCGATGAGAAATCCTTTTTTATCTTTCAATTTTTAGTTGTTTTCGTTTCCCAGAACACGGAATATCAATTTTATAAAACAAAGCTTATTCTCCATTTTTAATTTGATTAGTTGTTCTTCCGAATTGCAGTAATTGTAGGAGCGTACTTGATGACAACGTTATTAGCATTAATAAGCAAACAAATTGCTCTCAACAAAAACACCTCGTGAAAAGACTTTTCCTCGACTCATGATTTGACAATAGCTCTAAACAAAATTGCAAATTAAGTAATTTGGAATGAGTATTTTATTTTGAATCAAGCAAAAGTTCAGCACGAATAATTTGGGTAGCGCTGAAGCCCCGTTGTTCAGTAAAGTCGTTTTAAAGGCTATTTCAGTCGGGCCTTTTCATATAACTTTTTTTTGATCCAGCATGGTCTTTGCATAAGTCCAGGCCTAAACGTGGACGTTAAGCGTTCGATGCCATATATGACACAAAATGACCACCCTAGTGGTCGATGAATAAAAAAACTTGCAAGAATCTTGCAAGGCAATCTTGCAAGTGAATGCATACCGGTACCAAGATTCTTGCAAGATTCTTGCAAGTTTTTCGATTCACTTGCAAGAATCTTGCAGGCTTTTCGATTCAAATGCTGGGGAAAGGGGGTCAACGGAGAAAGGGTGCAGATGTTTGCAGCAGTAAACTTGTCTTAGCTTTTGCATGAGCCTTTTTGACTTCTTTGACGACTACAGACGGTGCATTACTGTGCTCCAAAAGGAGCGCACCCTGACCTAGCCGCCAAAAAAAACAAAGACCCTAAATAGCTAAGACTAATGCGCGAAGGGGTCACAAACAAGGGCGGGGGTTGTCGCGCTGCGCGAAGGGGTCACAGAACTTTCTGTATGCTGAGCCTAAACTATAATTGGAATGAAAGAAAAACAAAAATGAAACTTCAAAAACTTATCAGTACTTTTCGATTGAAATAACTTCAAGGACATTAACATCATTAGCTATCATCTGAAGGTATTATATAGGTTCATTTAAATTTCGTCAGGAAGATAATTGGACCTAACATTGATCAGAATTTTCATTACGACTGCAAAAATATCCTCAATTACCGATAGTATCAGTAACAAAATATTCAAACTGGTTGTTTCTTTAAAAATAATTTGTTTGATTAAAAAATGAGAGAAAGATTGAAAGTGTTTGTTGTTGTCGTTTTCTAGAGTACGTTAAATAATCTTAAAAAAGACAGATTTGTTTGCCTCAAGATGCCTCTAGTTATTTGCCGAAAATTTGTTTTTGAATTCAAAATCTTGCAAGAAACTTGGAAGATTTTTGCAAGATTTCACATTCAAAACGCCTTTACGAAAAAAGTCAATTAGGTTCAGCTCTGCTGATCAAAAATTCTGATATCAGTCATTTCATTTGGTTTTCAGTTAGTTTTAGCTACCAAAAATACACAAATGAATTTTCCAGAATTCAAAAACTTGAAAGATTCTTGCAAGATTCTTGCAAAATTTTTAATCCGGGCTAAAATTTTTTTTTACTGATTTTGGTTTTGTAATTTGTTCAATAAACAATAATTTGCTTAAAAGATATTTTATAAAACCTTTTTACCCTGATTTATTTTTTTTTTGCCTTGATTGATATCTTGCAAGATCTTGCAAGAATCTTGCAAGTTTTGAATCGGCTTGCAAGAATCTTGCAATTTTTAAATTCACTCATCACTAGGGCATACAAGGTCACGTATAATCTGTTTTGTTTGCTTGTAATCATAAGAGAGGATCATATATGATCTAATGGAAATCGTACAAAGCCATGTATGATTTCTTGGCCATTGAGTAAATAAATCACACAATAGAGCTGCATATAAATAGCATGACGTCGTGTTTGTTCGTTGTAAGTTGACAAAGAGGATGTAACCCGGGAACAGAATTTCAGAGCCTAAATGTCAAAGTATCAAACATAATCTTAGTGGTTATCTGAATGTAAAATGAGATTTTTAGCTCCAATGCTTTGACAATAGAGTACTATCTGTTGTGCGAACTCATAAATAGTCTAGTGAAGAACATAGTCTGAGGTTTTCATATTTCCGAGGAGAAACTCAAGTTTTCAAAAACATTCGTGTTTTGAAATGGATGAGCAAAGGTATCATTTCTCGCTAGAAATGGCCCAGCATAAAACAAAATATGTTTATGGCATCATTGAACTTGTACTGAAAGGCCACTAAGCAACTATCAAGCGACTCCGTGTGTTTCTGTTCTCACTATACACAAGAAAAGACCTTCGAAAATTAGAAATATGTGTGTCATTTGTTATGCACATGTTTTACCTAAAACGAGTGACTATTTAAATGTGAAAAGATATCTAATCTCAACACTATATTGTTGTAAAGAAGTCAAAAATGATAATTTTTATCCTGAAAAATTCTACCTAAACGGCAAATTTGTAAGATTTGCTTTGTAATATAACAACGTTCAGATCTGTAGAAAAAAGACTTCCTGGCAAAACTGAAACGGAAAAAAGTTATCAGTTTCATTTCTGATCGTACTATTTAATATACAAACTTAGTTTAATTATTGAATGAGATCATGACTCAACTTTAAAATAAGGCTGTCTGTAAATAAGAGATGCAACATTAGGCACTAAAATTCTAACGAACACTCTGTTGCATAAAATTTACTCCAAATTATAAATCTAAATTAATCTGAGCGATTTTTGCGACTTGAAATTTTTGCGACTTGGAGAAAAATTGATGCTGACTACTAGCTACAAGAAAATTGGAATCTATCATTACTGATGTTATGTATCGGGACGCCAAGTTCTTTTAGCCTAAAACTTTTAAAACTTTCAATTTTAACTACCTAATGTTCTTTTGATCTTTTAGCTCCACAATTGGTTATCCGAATTTCTTTTAATTTCTGCCGAATTAATATGTAGCGTGATAAACTGACAAAACAGACCCAGACGAAACAGTCCCAGACAAAACAGTTCCAGACAAAGTAGTCCAAGATAACAGACAAAACAGTCCCAGACAAAACAGTCCCACTCAAAGCGCTCGTTAGACAGATCAAAAAGAAAGTGCAGCTTTGATCTTGAAAGAAAACTTTGAAGTCGGAAATCAATATAACCGTGGCGCAGTAGTTAGTGCTCTGGACGCAAAATCGGAGGTTGCTGGTTCGACCCCGATTGCGGAAAAATATTTTCGCAAAAATCAAAAATTTAGGGTAAATCAGACCATAAGTTGGAAAAACTGGGAAAAGTGCTAAAATCCGGAGAACCCGGCCATGGGTTTTCGTGAGAGAAGTGAAAATGAGAAGTGAGAAACTAGTTCATGATTGACATTTTGCAATAATCAGATTAAACTTAAAAAAATTTTGATAGAGAATGAAGGAATTGAAATACAGAAACCAAAGGATCACAACAAAAGCAACGCCTGTTAGGGTTTGTTATTATAACTGCAGCCTCTCAGGAAATCAATCATATTCCGATGCTGGTACTTTTGAACAAATTCTCGTAATTTTGCATCAATTTTTTTGTAATGTGCTTCCTTTTTTGTCTTTACTTGCTGACCAGGTGTTATTTTCGCCACCATTATTTCTGAGTTTTTTGTACGTCTTTGAAATTCTCAATCAGTTTGGGTATCGAAAGTATGTTTTGTATTAACTAATTTCACAAATTTAGTGTTCCAGTCTTTAACGGAGTTGTACGTAAATATTTCAGTAAATATTGTTTGGCGGGAGTTTCGTCAGCCATTGCTGCTTTCTCTTTCTACGTCAAGCGGAATTTTTTTCAATATATGCTGGATCAAGTAAATGGTTATGAATTTTAATGACTTTGAGTTGTTCATTGCCTAGCCTGGCTCTGCCATTGCATTTTGTACAACCTGTCATTGAGTTTAACAACTAGTTTTGCGTCCACTTTTAATACTTTAATAATTTGATTCGGTTTAGCTTAATTGTCAGTTTAACTTTCGTCAATTAGTGCTTTGAGTCAAAATTTGCAAATTTAGGACTATTTTGTCTGGAACTGTTTTGTCTGGGACTATTTTGTCCAGACACGATGTAGCATATGCATCACGGATGACAGATAAAATTCCGATTATAAGTTATCGCCTGAAAAACTGTGTAGTAATTAACGGAGATTAATAAAGATGTTATCAAAATATTGCTTGACTTCTATTGCGAGAGCTGGCTAACATGTAGCCATAAATTTGCTTCCAGTGCCACTGCTTGATGCATGGAAATGAAATCCATCGTGGGCTTCAAATGACTACTTTGCAAGATTTTGCAGGATTTTCCAGGATCAAATAAATGAATTTTGCATGCTAACCAATGAAAACACAAAACACAAAAGTCGTGACTCTGTAAATGCTAACTTTCAGACTCAATCGCAGAATACAGAGTGGCATCTCAATGCAACAGTTTTCCCCAAATTTGAGACGGCTGTTAAGGTTGAGATGATAACAGCAACATTACCAATATCATATTGAGATGATAACAGCAATGTTAAACAGCAATAAAACCAGAGATATCCTTAAGTACTCTCCGCAACTGATGATTTTGTAGCTGTGCCTAAATACATTACATTTTTTTAATATAACTGGCGGTAATCGTTTGTAGTTTTATTGGATGTTGTTTGTAATATCATTTCACTGTTCTCGGCAAAAGATTTTGTCGCTCAAAACTTGGCGTTCTTACAATTTTGGGTATTATCTTCCTACGCATCCTATGAGATGCCACATTGTCGCACGATCTGCATTAGTATGAACAATTGCTGATTGGCATTTGATCCTGGAATAACACAACTATTAATTTGACGTTTATATGTAATTTTTCATCAAATAATTATTCTAAAACTTTTGCCTAAATAATATGCTGTAAAGTGTATCATTAAAAACAATTACAGTTGCAAGTGCACATAGTCACCTAAAAAATGTAATAATTAATGAAGAAGCGCATCTTGAGTAAGTGTAAAAATTTTTTCTGGTGCCACTGCTTGTTGAATCAAAATGGCATCCTCTGTCAGTTTCAGACATTTAAATGTCAGGTTTTTGCAAAATTTTCGTCCAAATACTTCATTATAACCGTTCATCTTTCAAGTACGAACGTCAGATGAAATAATTTCTGTAAAAGCAAAACTTTAGAGTCAATTGCATGTCCCAAAGCGGCGTCTCAGAGCAACAGTATAATAATAATTAATTGTTTACTGGTGTCTTTACAGCAGAATAAATAGAGCACTTACACAGTTGATCAATACAAAAAAAGAGCACCAGAAAGATCGCCATTAGACCATAAGGTCCGTTTTCAGGCGTCTGATAGACGGAAGAGAAATTTCATGTTATTTATTTCAAAGTTATTCAGTGGAAATCAAAATTAAAGTGATAGCGATAAAAAAAACAAGGAAGGTTAGTGTTAAAATGATTTCAATTTGGTCATACTTTTTGATGAATAAATTTTTTAATTTATGCCATAATTCAAACTAGTGAGTTGTTCATTCAGTAAAAAATAGTTTTCTAGCTTTTCGTGAGCAAAATTATTTAACTGTGCGCCGCTAAAATTTTTCACTTTTGTTACAAAATTAGAATCCAGTTTGAGAAAAACGTTTAAGAGTTTTCAGATTTTATTTGACAGACTGTTTTCGGAAAAAGATGAATTAAGGGGGACAGCTTTAACTCGTTTTTCGCATGAGCACAGTTTTGTCAGTTCATTTTGTGTAATGAAGTGATTTACGTCCATGATGCAACTTTCACGTCTTATGCATTTTGTCATCAGTTTAAAAACTTCGTACAGATGAAGCTCTTGGGCCGAAAAAACTTTGTATTTCTCTCTGATGAGAGAAACTCAGTCAAACTTTTGAACAAAAAAGATTACTCTCAGTATTCTATTAATTACCGCATCGATTTTCTGCATCGTAGCTCTTCTGGCAGTACCATAGACTAGAATACCGTATTGAACCACTGGTTTAACATAAGTGTTAAAAATCTTGATCAATTGGCTGCGATTTAAAATTTTTCTCAATTTATAGAAAAGTCCACAAAATTGTACCAATTTATTTTCTACGCGATTCGAGTGTTCTCTAAAACATAATTTTGTCAATCGTTATGCCCAAGTAACTTAAAGAATTTATATTTTCAAGGCGCTTGCCGTTCATTGTAAAGACATCACTTCTGTCATTCTTAGTCTTAAAGGTTATGGTTTTACTTTTATCCGTGTTCAGTGTAAGTTTGTTCATTTTAAGCCAGTTTTCTGTTTGAGATAAGATCTGTTGATGTTCCCGACAAGCATTTGCTTTATTTGATTTTGTGTAAACTGCAGTATCATCAGCATAAAAAATGAAGTTCGAGCATGGGCTGTTGGTTTTCAAATCATTTATGTAAACAATGAAAAGAAGTGGGCCTAATATCGACCCTTGTGGTACCCCGTATTTAACTTCTGTCATTTGCGACTTCCTTTGTCCAGACTGTACAAATTGTTTCCTGTTTTTCAAATAAGATTCCAAAATAGTATATACAGGACCCCTTAATCCATACATTTTACATTTTTGAATCAGAATTTTTCTGTCGATAGTGTCGAAAGCTTTACGTAAATCTAAAAAGGTGCAATAAGTGTGCTCCGTATAAGAATGTTTTGATGATCGTATCAACTCAACCAAACTGCTAACTGCGTCGACAGTTCCTCTTTTTTCCCTAAAACAAAATTGTTTGCTGTTTTAAATTTCAAAGTCTTTAAAATAGTTAGAAACACGATTTAGAATATTTTTTTCAAAAATTTTACCAAGAGTTGGTAAGAGAGATATTGGGCAAAAATTATTGGGTTCATTTTTTTCACCTTCTTTATGTAGAGGTATTACTGATGTTATTTTCAATGAGTCCGGAAAAATGCCTTCCTGAAAACATGTGTTAATCAGTTTGGATAGGTTGCGCGCGATTGAAACTGCTACAGATTATATAAAGATATAGTTAGATCCATATAGTCTTCGCTGTTTTTTGACTTAGAATCCTGGATAACTCTAAGCACTTTTTTTTGCTCGTTGGTAACAAAAACATAGATTGAACTTGTTGATTTTTTAATGAACACTCACTTTGCCTAAACTTTTTGTTCAATTTTTCACCAATTGTTGCAAAGAAGTGATTGAAATCGTTTACTTCCTTTTGGTTGAGATTTTGTACTTTTTCTCGCTCATTTCCGCTAAGATTTCTTATTTAATGAAAAAATTTTCTGTTTGATTTTGTTGCATGCTTTTCTATTATTTTATGATAAAATTGTTTTGTTTTTACTTTCACCATATGTTTAACTTTTTTACGTTGTTCTTGGTACTTTTCTTTGGCCTCCGTTGTTTTTGATTTCATACTTTCTCTGAACATCCTATTCTTTTTTGCAGTTTCTCTTTTCAATTGGTTATCAACCCAGCTGTGATGGTTTTTAATTTTTACAACCTGCTTGGGAAGATATCTGTACAAAATTGATTTCAGTAAAATTTGAAGCTCTTCAAACTTGTTATCAATTGTCTTGTATTTCTCACAATTTTCAAGTTTTGATATTTCATGACTCAAAACAAAATTTATTTTTTCAATTAGGGAGATATCTTTAAGTTTTTGCCAGTTTCTTGAGGTGATGTATTCAAGTTTGTTTTCCATCTGTGTTTCTGTCTGAAAACCAAGAAATACAGAATAATGATCAGATATACATGTTTTTTTTAACTTTTAACTCTGCTGTAAAATTGCAAAAAAGATGTCTAAGTTTGATTTTGAGCATGCGGTTTCTCGCGTAATTGAAATTTCATCAATTATTTTCATACAACATCCTTTCATAATTTCCTTCAACGTCTCTCGTTTCTGATTGTTCTTTAAAAAAAAACAGTATGATACAAATTTGAGACTTGTTGAGCTAGAAATTTTGAATATCGAACAAGGTTAATACTGGACATCTTTGTCTAAAATATCCGGGATTGCTTATTATGTGACGGTGAAAAAAAAACACTGTGACGAAACCTCATTGTACAATTTACAGTCACTTTTAATATTTCGTTTAGTTTCATATGAGGTATTTGTATCAGTTTTCCAGCAATAATTTCCAAAAACATGTTCTTCAGCCTGAAAAGTTTTTTCTGATTCATTTGACTCGCCGCATTAGCCAAGGTATTGCTAGGGTTAATTTGCAGTTGATCTCTTAAATCCACAATCATTAACATTTGAAGGACTTGAAGTAACTTTCATTCGTCTAACAAAGTCGCTTAGTAATTCATGGAGATGCATATCTAACAACTTTTTTTAAACAAAAAATAGCCTTACTGCTACTTTAGGAGCGGGTTGTCCTGCATGTATAAAGTTTGTTTCTGGTGCCACTGCTTATCAAATCAAAATGTTATCCCCCGGTGATATCAAGCAGTTTTTTCAAGATAATAGAAACTTTTCGTCCAAATATCGCTTTATGGCCTTTTTTCTTTCAAATGCGTAATTCATGAAGAAAATTTTCTGAAAACACGAAATTTCTGACTCAAATGAAGGAACGAAAGCAGCAGTGTTCAACAAAGTTCAGGCATGTTGATTTGGAGGTGTTGATTTTCCAAGAGGATTGAAACAGGAATTATCTGTCACTTTTATTGAGAACGGTTTAAATTATGATTATGCAAAAGTTACTGACACATGTCTTTCATCTAATCTGCAGATATTGAAAGCAGTTTTTTTGGTTTTTTAAATGAATCTTGTATCAATAATTCATCAAAGATTTGGCGAATCAAATTTCTCTACTGATAACTTGTTTTCCGATTCTTGGTATTACGTAGATACAATTCTTTTATGTCGCAAGAGATGAGTTATGTGAAGGAGCGGATATTCAATTGATCCTTTAATAATGCAAATAATAACATCAGGAACCTCAAGTTAAAATTGATTTCTCTTTAATTTCTGCCTAACTGATATGTTGTAACGTGTAACATTTAAATATAAATATTTGTATGAAATAGCTGTCCAGTAATCAGTGGAGATACATAGCAAAAAATATTAACATATTATAGTTTACCTGTTATTTAAGGAACTAGTCGACTCGTAAGTTTGAAAAATGATTTTGGCGCCACTTCTTGTCGAATCAAATAGTCTCAACCACTGTGAACATCGCATAGTT
>NC_134468.1:62835571-63100571 GCF_964194025.1 Convolutriloba macropyga
CTTCTAAACCTTTTTTTACTGAAACAAGTTTGCTTTGGAACTTGTTTACTAAGCGCTAAAATGTGATGTACAACATGTTTTTGTTGAATCATACGTAATATAATAGTGTGATGTATTCTTAAGAACTTTTGAATTATTGTTTGGATCAAAGCAGTTGTTTTAAATTAAACAGGCACCTCTTCAATAAAAAACATAGATACTGTTAGTAGAGTTTTTTGTTAAATACAGGGATCCTAATTTGATCTTCTTTTGTGTTCTGACCTTTTTGATGCTTTCATATGTGGATGAGTTAAAAAAAACTCACTGCTCAGAACTTTTTTTCTCCCTAGAAAAAATTCTCTATTTGAGGGATTTTTGGTGAGCTCTGAGTTAAAAAAAAAAACAGGATGTTGTTCCTCTGGTTCCAAAATTTTCCTTCCTTTGCTTCTTTACACCTTTTTCTGAGGAACTACAACTGATGCTCTCACAAACAATAATAAACAATATGTTGCTTCTCTGCACTTCGCTAACATCATGGACCTATTTAACATCTTCACGTCACGTCAAACGATGAATACATTTCAATGAAAGTATTCTTTTTTTGTATGTTAATTCTTCAGAGAATCCTATTTTTTTCTGGAGTTTCAAACCGTTTTCAGCTGCAATTCCGGTTAACTTAATCAAAGATTCTTTCTCTTCCTTCTTGAGTCTTTTAGATCTGTTCAAAAATTGTCCTTCAGATTTTTTTGTTCCCCGACTTGCTGATAGTAAATTAATTCGAAAAATCAGATACTGGTTTAGATATCTTCAAACTTATTTTATTCTATTGAGGTGAGAGTTTCGTCAAAATTTTAATACGTCTGGATTATATAACTTTATCTATTAGGTGAAACAAATTCCATTCAGTTTGAACGAGACAAGGTCGAGTTTGTGTTTGACTTTGTGTTTTAAAAATAAAAATTGCTTAATAGTTGGAGAGATTGAAGAGCTGTTGGAACGTATATTTGAAGATGTTTTACATGTAGTTAAAGACTACTGTTTTTCAATTTTTTCTTCAGAAAATTTTTAGCCTGCGTACACAATAACAACCTAAAGCTTGTTCTCATTAGAGACATAGGTTTTCGCTACAACGCAAACGCGTTCTTGACAAATAGATAAACAGACTGGGTTTATAGGCTGCAGGCAATCATTCCCTGACCTTGCACACATACATTTTTCTCCCCATTGCAAGAGTTTGATGAACTTTCGCATATAAACAAAACAGGAATTAAACCCTATATATCTGTCTACTTTCTTGAAAATGTAGTTAATTTAAGTCATTTAACTTTTGGGCAACAATCCTCGGCATTCGAAAATAATTGCCAAGAATTTTTTATCCGCGCGCTTGAACGAACTTGTTTGGGTAAAATTTGCCAAAAAGTGATATAGTATGTACTGGTTTCTTACTACTCACTGAAAATGTTTCTCAACGTGGATTTTTTTATATATGAAATTTTGATAATGGTTAAAAGTTTACTCCCCTTAATATAGCTTCTAGCTCATATTAAAAAAGAGAGTTTCAGCTCAGAAGGTTTTTCAAGCCTTTTGTTTGGACGCTTATGCGGCTCTTAAAATTATCCAAAATGCTGAATTTTTTTCAAAAAAGTTTTCGCAGTGAGCGATCCCTCGCCGTATTAACTACTTTCACAAATCTGCAAAGAATAAAATCATTAAACTGTAGTGCACCATTTTTCGTGAAGTTAATTAAGAGGAATGCCGGTACTAACGCGGCGAAAGCACAGGTGCGTCAGCCTCCTTCTCTACCTATACTTGATTTTGTTTTTAAACAGCAACCATTTCTGCTTAACCTCATATAGTGTGCAGGGGCTGCGGTGGGCTAGGAATGCTTCTTGTGGTGACGAGGATGAGTTCTCAGACCTCATTCAGCCGGTCTACCACAAAATCAACTGGTTCTCCTTCTCTCTTGGTCCAGGTAATTTTGAACAGGGCCGAAGAAAAAACTAACTGATGTAAAAATAGTGAATTAAGATTAGAGAAAAATTTGTTACATTTTTAGAACTATTCTTATTACGCCTCGTTCAACGCATTCATCGCAGAAATGAAAAAAAGGAACATTACGAGGATGGGTATTTGTTACGTCTATTTTTAATAAAATAAACAAAATCAGCAAATTTGACCATTTAGAATGTATTCAGAGTCTTAAGAATATATTAAAAATGCGATTTTTCACCATACTCCACAAATGATATCGATCGGACAAAAATGTCCCAATAATAAGACAAAACCATACTCCCGTAAAATCATTAATATAATTTTTGAGGGTTAGATTATGGATTTTAATTTAAATTTAATAATTTCAATTTAGTTGAACTTAAGTTACGGAAAAGGGAAAGCAAAATTTTTAACTTCATTTTATGCAAAATTGCATAACTTTTAACGGTCAGCCTTGGCCTTTTCATCAGTTGAACCAAAGGTCTTTTCATATATCTTAACATGCTCTACCTAAAATTCTTTCTATAATTTGACAGATAGAATTTGTCTTTTCATAACTTATATGGTTGACCCAAAGCATTTTCATGCATCTTTTGTCAAATAATTTGTTTGACACGTGATCGACCCCGACGGTAGATGGTGGTTACATAACCAAGACGACCATTTTCGGTCAACACATGTTCAACATTAACCATTAAAGTTGACACAAAGTAGACATTAATATCAGTAGGTCATTTTATATGCAATATTCGTCGACCTAGGACTTGTCATCATAGCCGATCTGTCAACAAGGAAAGAAAGAATTAAGTTGCAACAGGTGGGTTGTTTAGAGCAATGCTGTGAGTTCCAAACGAAGCAGTACCTAACATATGGTCAGAGCCGGGGCCTCAGTCCCCAACAGTACTTCAAAAAAATCACCAGACTTCAGATGACACCTGAAAAGAAAGTTAACTGGATTAAAGTGAGTTCATACCACTACTTCCTTAGGAGCTAAGTTGCATCTGTCAATCTGAAGTATGTCACTTTGACCATGGTAAAAAGCGAATGCGCTGAAAGGCACTAAAGCTGTGTAAGAAATGAGCCGAATCATATAAACATGGTTTTAGTGTCTTTCGTGATTGAGGATTCCGATAGCTAATGTTATCGGGCTTTGACGGGTGCATACTTCAGTGCACAATTTCTTTAATTTCAGCGCATTGTATTTCCTGTGAAATGGAAAAAAAGATATGCCTCAATTATGGCAAATATAATCGAGATCTTGCCATTGTTCATGGCAAGAAAATGTCTCTTTATTAACAAACAAAATAAACGCAAAAAAATTAAACTAAACAAGGCACAATGTGTAAACTAGACATTAAATAGCACCAAAATTCTTAATATACAAGAAGAATCGGTAATGTGCGTTTGCACATAATGTTACGACCCCGATCATCCACATTTTTGAGTTGATTGTCTATCCAATGAGGAAGAGATAGAAAACTTTCAAAATTTCATATAGAGTTTACCAAACCACTAAAGGAATAAAATAATACCAAATTAGAGGGACGATGAAACCTGCCAATAATGAGACTACGAGACAAAACCAACTTAAATGCAGATAAAAACAAATATTATTTACACCCAAAACTAGATGTCTACCTTTAAAAGAACACATAATAATAAAATCAAAACGGAATCAGGTAATACCTATACAAAACAAATGAAGCTGTACTGCACTAAAAAAAGATATGGAACCTCTCCTTTATACGACTCCTTATGCGAAAAAGTTAGCGAAAAAGACAAATTTCAATAAGTTTCCATCCTTGAAGACCATTATTTTCTGAGTGGTTAAAACTTTTAGTTATTAAATGAAATGATTAGAAAGCTTATTTTATACCTGTTGAGAAAACAATTGAAACCATTCATTATCCGTAATCTGTCATACGACTACAAAATAACGACGGAAAGGGCAAAAATTTTTAAAGAAGTGAAATATTTTAACAACAAAACAGTGTCACATCCGTTTAAACCATTAAGAAATTCCCTGAAAATATTAAATATTTTCAATTGCGATTTTGATCAGCGCCAGAGGGACATCCCCATTAGTTTGATATTGCGACAAGGAAACGAATAACAACCTCAAAAACTGGCAAGCACATTGAATTCGCAACTTTAATGAAAATGCATAGTACCAAAGCCAAGAAACCATTAGTTAAAAATAAAGCAGCTATAAAAACTGGATTTTGGCTTGCAAGAAAGAAGTTTCGATCTGCCTTTACTAATACTAATCTACATATTGACAGATTTAAGACAAAAAATGCAAAGTACAAAAACTCTTTGATCTTTTAAAATAATTATTTTAAAAAATCATAGAAACCGTAAGCTTTCAACTCAAAATAGAAAACAGACCAGCTGCAACACCTCCAAAAACAACAATTAAGGACAGAACTTGAACTTAAATTCTGAGATCAAAGTATTAAGGCCACTAAAATTATGAGACATTTAAAACGATTAGAAACTATTAATAATTGAAACACTTCTACTTTTCCCACTTCGCTTCAAACATAAATTTTGACGTTTAGTTCTGCAATTAGCTCTTAAAACTTGCCAAGAAAGAGACTAAGTTACATGACGACAAGAACAAAAAAGGGAAGGTTCAAAAATCTTTTTCATATCGCAAATTATCAATTTGAGTGTTCTTGAAACCTTTAGCAATAATTTGAAAAGACTAAATTGGTTTATTTATACATCTAGTGAAAAAGTAATATTACCTTATCCAGAATATGTTTAAGAACTACAAAAATAAACTGAAGATTATATAAGTTTTCATAACAAGTTTTGGGAGAGCGTTGACTTAGCCATCAAACTCATAAAAAACGCCACAAGTTTTCAATACTTTTTAATGCGCATTTCCTAAACGCCAAATTGATCAATTTGGCGTTTAGGAAATGCGCATTAAAAAGTATTGAAAACTTGTGCCGTTTTTTATGAATTTGATGGCTAAGTCAACGTTCTCCCAAAACTTGTTATGCTGTTACTGTGATGCGGCCAGGAAACAAAAAACTACCTGAAAATGGGCAAATATATAAAATTTACATCGTTTTTTAGTTTCGAAAGCCCACATTACCAAAGCTGGGAAACCATCAGTTAAAATTAAATCCATTCGACAAAATAATTCATTTTCTCACGAATAATTGAGTTGCCTTAAATGAGAATAAGCTACAAGTTGACAGAAGTAAAATAAATGATATCGAAACAGAAGGAAAACCAAAACTTAATGATACTTTCTGAAAACAAATTGATACAAAGTAATAAGGGCCATTATATAAAACAATTGAAAGCATGGTTTGATTTTTCCTGCGCCAACTATTAAAGCCAATTTGTAGTTTATCATTGAGACCAAGCTGTGAGATGGCAAAAAACGAATGCAGGCGAAACACAAGAACTCAATTTGAGTTTACAAAATTTGCATTCTTAAAGCTTGATCTGGAATCATTTTGTCAGTAATTAACATAAAAAAACGAAAGTTTCGAAAGTTTTGGAATAAGAGATTGCATCCAAATACAATCCAAACAATTCTTGAATGTAAGATTCCACGAAGAGAATAAAACGATCCTCGAAAGAACTGCGAGTTCAATTACAACTCTTGATTGTACCTAAGATTTGCAACATGGATAATTGTTTGCAAATTAAATCTTCCAGGGTCAAAATAAAGAGGCTCGGTATTCTACGCTTGAACACGATGTTCCGACCGCGATCATACAATTTTTGTACTTAATTGTCCTTCAAACCAGGAAGAGATTTTACATTTTCAAAAGTATAAGTATTTTGTCGAAAAAGATAATTGTACGAATAATAAATTTCTTTAAAATCCATAAACGAATTAAACAATGCCGCTTTAAGATGCTTAAGAGATTTGTCAAGAAGATCACGAGACGATGCAACCAACAAACTCATATAACCAAAAAAACATCAAATATAACTAAAACTCATTTTGTTTTAATGATGAGTTTGAGTGTACATATGAAAAATATGACACCAGGAATTAACCAGACTTAGTAACAAATAGACCAAACAGAACAAAAAACACAAAGTTAAAAAATATGCTTAAATCTTTTTGAAACAAATAAGTTGAAAGACTTAGACATCAAGCGCAGTCTTTAAATAGGTTAAAGCTCGTCCATACCTTCATATGAAGAACTTGAGACCTGGAACTATCCAGAATATACGTTGTACGTCTACAAAAACAATGACAGACAAAAAACAAGGAAAAAGATATAAACAATGTTGTCTTTTTGGACACCAATAATGTGATACGTGTTTTCTCAATAATGAGCGTATGTATGAAATCGACAGAAAGAAAACGAAATGGATCGTATTTGAAAAAATAAAGTATTTTTGGAAAACAAACAATATTAAAGTGATAACAAATTAGCTACCAACTGAAATCATTAATTATAGTCAATATTTTTCCAATGAAAATCATTGAGGTCCGTCATAATTTATAATATTTCATTCGTTTAAGAAAACAGCGACCGAAACGGCAGAGCTGATAAAACGAAAAGTAGTGCAGTACAAATAATCGAAATGTGCAATTGTGTCTCTCTTCAACGCCAATAATGTGATATGCAACCTTATGTTAATGGGATTAGATAAAGAGTAGACAAAAAACAGCAAAATGCGGAATTAAAAAAATTATGTTTACGGTTTTAAAGTTCTAAAATACTTTGAGTATCAACTTAAAGTAGTGAGTGTTTTCCTTTGTTCATCCATATGGAACCGTTGAGACGTGCAATTATCCAGAAATTTTAATGCGTCAACAACAAGATTGACAAATAAAGACAAAAACAGACCAAAAGTTCTATTTCATTTTGGCTGAATAGTGTGTCGAAGCCGTTAAAATGATGACTTTATTACTGAATAGATTGAAAACTTTGTTTCGACCTTGTTTTAAAACACCACTGATGAGATATGTGGCCTGTAAATAATGTCATATCTGAACTGTCCAAAATACGACAAAATAAAAAGAGAAACTTTAAAATGCAAAAGTATTCAAAAATCGTAACTTTCTAATAAAAAATCGTATTATCAAAGCCCAAAATTGAACTTTTCTGTTTTGTAATTAACACGAAAATGCAAGAAATGCTGAAAAAATTTAAAAAGACAGGGATTGATTAAAATCCAAAAAAATTTTGTACTGTAGAAGGCATCGATTGGACCAATAACAGCCTTGCTACTGGTGTTCCTTAGTTAGGACAAGTTAATTGTTCCGAACACTAAGGGTATGAAAATTTTGAAATTCATAATGTCAAAACTAATTGATGCTATTTGGATGAATGCCAATTTTATTGGGCAAAAAACCGGCACATTTTTTATTTAATAACATTCTCATTGAAAGAGCAAGTCAATATAGGCTCTTTGGAGTTAGAAGAAATTGCGTCAGCAAAATATTTTTAGGTGTGTTAATCCGGCAAACTTATACAGTGTTCTAAAGAATTTTATTTTGTGTCAATTTTGGTAAAAAAAGGCTGAACTTCTAAAAATTTATCTTAAATTTTGGTCAAAAAATTGAATCAAACAGGTCAACAACTTTCATCTGTTCTTACAGATGATTTATACAACAATTTTGTTAACAAATTTTTGATATTTCCTAGCAAAATTTGCAAAGATTGCGTACAAAAAAATACGTAAAATGTGAAAATCAGTGTGTAACAACAAAAACAATCTGTCAAATAATGTTCGCAAAAATTTAATTCGCAATAACTCCGTGGATAGCAAGGATTTCAAAAAAAATTCCATTAATCTATTCTAAGCTGGACCAGCTTTTTAGTAAAATTAGCCATTCTCTGAAATTCAAAAAGTTTGTATGAACAGTTTGCATGTGGCTACTTCTGGCAAATTCAATCAAAGTGGGTTGAAAAGCTGAAAAGCATATTTAGAGCGCCTTTTGATAAAAAAATCCACAAATTCAAAAAATTCAGCAATGTTTTAGCCAAAAAACTTGAATCAAATCATTCAGCGACCCTCTTATATTTAAATGTAACATCAATAACACTTGGTGACAACTAAAAATTTATAGCAAAAATGACAATTACGGAAAATATGAACAAAAACAACGGAAAACTGTTTACTGTTCACAAAATTTAAACGTTGATAATCATTGGAAAAACAAAATTTAAAAAACTTTTCAATTATATTATATTCTAGGCTGGACGGGTTTAATAATGTTGTCACTCACAAATCCACTCTGAAACCTTGCAATTTTTTGAGTGAAAAATGCGTCTCGTGTGGTTTCGCACGCGAAAAATTTTCTCGTGTGATGAAAACATTGGATTTTTAGTTTTTGACACGGAAATTTATTTTTATTACTCAACAAATTGAGTTTTTTCCACACTATTTTCTAAAAAATTGTGTGGCAATTCATGACTTTTTTCAGGATTCTCACGAGAAAAACTTAGAGTGTCTCTACAATGAAGATCTCGATCGGTCAAAAATGGCAGAACAAAAGAAACCCATTTAAGTATATAATTACTTCTCTCCCCCCCCCCAAAAAAAATGGCGTTGAAACAAAAACTACAATATGACAAATTGACATCTATTGGAAAAAGATAATGGTTCGGTTGAGCAATGTTGCAGCTGATTAAGATGAGAATTAGTTGAGACTAGTTGAGAACTATTAGCAAAGAGAAACAGCAGAAAATATGATTTTGAAGACGAGAACGCTTGTTGAAACTACTGTTTCGACTAATGGCGGTTTTGTCAGGCAACTTTACTTTGCTTTTGACCTCTCGGTACCTTTCATACTCAATTCCTTAATCAAAACAAACTTCCACTCCATGTTTGAATTTGAAAAATTAAAAGTGAGGCTGATGAAGTTTAGGTCCCAAAGGAAACTCCTAACCATTTTTTGAGAACAAACGGTATAAAATTGATTCCTGAAAAAATTGTTCTTTTATATAACCTCAAAGTTCAGCAAACCAACTTGATCGAGTTTGAAAGAAAAAATAACTGAATCATCAAATTTGCAGCACCTTTAGATTTCAATTATGTCATCTTTCGAGCCACTCAATTGAGAAAATGGAAAGCTGGAAAAACATTTCACAATTGTCTTCTTCCGAAATTTGATAGGCTGTACAGTGAGGGGACTGTGTCGCCCTGAAAGTTAATCGAATTTAATCAACCAAAGGGCTTGAATTGGTGAAGAGAGCGCTAACCTGTTACTCTGCAAATTTCTTCTAGTATTCGTGTACGCTGTTTTCAAATAAGATCGTCTTAAGAAGTTAATTTGCAAAAAATAAATAATTTTAAAACTGATAATCAAAAAGTCTTAAAACAGAAGTGAGAAACATACTTAGACTATAATATCAGAAAATGTAAGTTAATTTCATTATAGTACTTGATTTTATTAGAAAAAACAATGTAGATTGCGTCTTTGAAGCAGCACAAATGAAATTCTAACAATTTATTAAAGGTTCCTGCATTTTTCAGATATTTTCAGCAGATGTTTTAGAGTAAGTCGAATGCCGAACGTTGAAACAAGTTTTTAGGTTGCTCTGCTGAACAAGAATCAAAATCAGAGACAGAAATTAGAATGGTATTTGACAAAGCATTTTTCTGAGCGAGAATGAAGAAAATTGATGAAAAACTTTTGCGCTAAGCCAGCCGTGACGTGCAGCTCTTTCAAAGCCCTTTTTTTTCAGTTTCAACTCAAATTTCTCAGCCAAAAGTGTTTGTCTCAATTATCGAAGCTCGTGATAGTACGTTTGGAATAATTTTCAGGATTTTGAAGCAAAAACTGGACTTTATGAAGCAATTTTCAGCTATTTTGCAATTTTGTCCTGTTGGACGCTTTGTTACCTTTTTTATAATCTCCTTCAATTTCTGTAACTTTAGCATTTTGGTGGTCTGTCCATGGTCTATCTATTGGTTTTGATGATCTTTCAATTTGATTAACAATGTTTTTAAGGTATGACTTAAATCTCGGCTCCGCGTTCAAATTAATCAAATCTCCATTTTTTGGTAAATCTGATAACTACTAGTAACCTATTTAAATTAACAGACTAAAATTAAATGGTGGTCACATCCACTTCAGTCACAGGAAACACTGAAATTCCACTTAATTTTTTTCACAAATTCCACTAAAGTGCCACAAATGTCAACACAGCATCATGATACTCACAAGCCGGGGTGGAGGTTGGATTGGCTTAATAGAATACACTTTGAATCGGGAATGGCTAAAATTGTCCTGTTTGGTAAAAATCCGATTAAAAGTCAAACTCCGGGCAGGAAGCACAATGTTTACTGGTATAATTTAGACTGTGAACTTCAAATTGCGTTTTTTAACCTTGCCAACCTGCCGAATTGTTCTCAGAATTAAGCGCATAATTAGACGTCTAACATTACATTGATTTGATCAATCATTTGGACCTTGATTTAATGCGCGTACATAATTTCTCTAAGTGCTGAGAATTTGACAGCTTACTTTAATCTCGTTCAGTAATCCTTTGTTTTTAGGCTACCTCACTTAACTGAACTCTTTGACGCTTTGGTAACTATAACTAAAAAGCTTCTAAAAAATTCTTTACTCAAATACTGGCGAACTCTAAGCCAACTAACTTGTCTTGATCTAAAAATAACTGAAATGAATGCCTAATTGAATGCTTTTTACAACAGTTTTCTAGACGTGAAAATTTGAAATCGTTGTTTAAGAAATCAGACATTTTAATTAAAAGTTCACGAGATAGTTTGCAAACACTCTGCCCAAAAATTGAACAAGCTTTTTGAATGTATACAGTATGAATTTAAAATGATATAGTAAAGGCTATGAAAAGTTTTTATCAAATCAACCGAAAACAACAGAAGTCGTCAAAAAAGTACATGATATAAATACTTGAAGTTACTGGAAACCGAAAATTAAACATTAAGTTCGATACGAAAAGCAATAATTTTGGAACATTTTTATAGTTTTTTTTGTTAGTGTATTTGAAGCAGGAAGTAAATTGCGTGAAAACAAAGTGTTTGGGTCAATTTGCTGAAGAGCTGGGAAAAGAGAGAGTGGTTTTCTGTTATTTCGTTTGTTTGATGAGAAAGAGGGAGGGAGAAAAGTAGATGTCAAAACATTTTGCGCTCGGCGAGCGAATTTTTGTGATCACCTTTGTCATTTTCAAAGCAGTATGTCGTACGGTGATAGATACCTTTCTTGTATCTACACTCGTACTTTAGTCTATGTTTGTTTGAATACTCCATTTGAAGGGCGAATGCCTATTTAGTTCATTTTGTTGCTAACTTCTTACTAACTTCCTCCCACTTTGCAAGTAATGTCTGTTCATGCTGTCTAATGATTTCATACTGTAAACAAATCTAATTTTACTTCCCGGATGTTTGATCAAATGTTGAACAAATCCTTTTCTTCATTTTATTTAATTTTAGTTGTCACTCTTCTCATTTCAGCGCTATCGCTCAGTTGAATTAAATCTTTGTCAAACGCTTCTCAATTGAACTAACTAAATAGAAATCAACCATTCGCGACGCGATTGCCTAATCGCTAAGTAATCGACAAAAGATAGATAACACATTCGCCATTCGCGACGCAATTGCCACTTTCTAGTTGGATAATACCAATCGCGATACAATTGACCCAACTCACATTGATTGAGTATAACATGGCGCAGTCAGCAGCGGACTCAAAGAAAACTCCACTACACATAGAAGCCTTTTGGGAGAAACCCACAGCAACACCCACTCTAACGTGGGACAAATGGACACAAAATTGGAAACTTGCTCTTCTCGCCAAGGAAGGAATACAACTTGACACTCTCTTAGATGATCCTCCTGCATCAGTGAACTATCCACCAGAACCTACATATGAAGAACCAGTAGAAAACCATACGCAGGCCACAGAAAGAGATCGTAAGGTTCGAAACCAGCAGTTGAAAGTGAACTGGCAAAACAGATGCAAGAAGGTTGATGAAATTGGAATTCTCTGTGGAGACAAACCATGGACACTTTGTGAGCAGAAGACGATATCGCTGCTGTATCTAAGCATTGGCACAGAGGGGCGTCGCATCTTCAAGAGCAAATACCCACACTTTCAAGTAGAGAAACAACCTCTAAAAGATTTGTGGCAGGCAATGGAAGAATCATTCACAAAGGTTCGTAACATAACCTACGATCGTTTCGTATTTTACTCATGCAAACAACAAAAGGGAGAGTCAGTAGAGAGTTTCTATGGTCGTCTCATAGAACTGGCAGAAAATTGCAACCTCGGAAGCGAAGAAACAACATTAATTCGGGATGCTTTCATACTCAATATGCTCGATCACGAAACTCAAAAGGAGTTGTTGAAGGAAACTATGGAACCACCAAAAGCACTAGAAATTGCCATACAAATGAAAATGGGAGCACAAAATCAACAGAAAATTAACCAAAACTTAATGACAAGTAATACATCTGTAAATTACATCAACAATAGCTATATTCGCAATCGTAACGCGAATGCACCTCCAGCAAAACGTGACTTCACACGCTATCCAACTATCCCTGCAAACTACCAGTATACAAGTATTTGTACCGATTGCGGTCTTCGCTGGAGTCACAACCACAAAAAGATTTGTCCCGCGAACGGAAAAAAATGCCACAATTGCGGTATTTTGGGACATTTTGCTCGAAAATGTCGAAAACCAAAGAAGCAGCAGAATTCAACACAGAAAAACCAAAAAGCAAACCTAAATCAAATTGAACAATCACCAGAAAAAAGCGATGACGAGGAATCAGTAAACTATATAACAAGCTACCAACAATTGTACCAACAAGTATACGATTCAAACTATGAAAGTGACTCAGACGACTACGTGGCAGCTATATCTTCAGATTCAGTTCATCAACTGGAACCACTGAATGTGGCAGTACAGATTGGAGAAATACAAACATCGGCAATGATCGACTCTGGTAGTGCTGTGAGTATTATAACAAAAAGTCTAGCAAACAGAATCCTACAATCAACTAAATCTGCAAGATGGACAGATTCGTCAGAAAAAAGGAACCTAAAAACGTTCTCCAACGAACCAATCAAAATCATCGGGCATTTGGAAACTGCAGTGACCTACAACCATTGGAAAAATGTATCAGCAATGTTGACAGTGGTAGATGACGGCCACAAAAACATAATTGGAAGAGATCTATTTGGCCCACTGAGGATTGCAGTTGTCCAACAACAACCAGAAACTGGTAAATGTGTTAATAACATCACTAATTCTGCATGTAAAATTAAAGAGACAGTTGCGACGCGATTTCCACATTTAGTATCAAGAATTGGTCTATCTAAAACACATGTAGCAAAATCAAAGTTTCATCAAAAGTTTACAGCAAAGCATCAAAAAGGCCGACGTGTTCCGATAAATCTCCAACCGCGAGTTACAGATGAATTAGAAAGACTACAGACAGAAGGCCATATTGAAAAATTATCTAGTTGTTCGGATGAAAACTTCATATCCCCAATCGTAATAACCGTAAAGAAAGACCAGTCAATAAAGCTAGCACTAGATTCGAAAGTTCTAAATAAAGCAATACACAAAAACAAATATCAAATGCCAAATATTGAAATGTTAATTGATACCATCTCACAACACTTAACAAGTACACACAACAGTCAACAAGCCTATTTCACCACATTAGACCTTAAATACGCATATAGTCAATTAAAATTACATCACGAAACAGCAAAACATTGTAATTTTAATATAATATGTGGTGAATCTACTGGTACATATAGATTCAAAACAGGTTTCTATGGTCTCACAGACATGCCAGCGGAATTTCAAAAAGCCATGGACTATACTCTAGTTGGTTTGCAAAACACATACTGTTTCTTGGATGATATAATAATCGTTAGTACAGGCACTGAAGCAGACCATTTAGCTTTAGTTTTCAAATGTCTTCAAAAGCTAGATGACGATAATTTGAGAATTAATTTACAAAAATGTCACTTTGCAAAACCAGAAATAGAATGGCTCGGTTACAAATTCACACAAACAGGTATATCACCATTAGAAAGCAAAACGGCTGCAATTCTCACAATACCACCACCAACAACATTAAAACGTCTTAGATCATTTCTAGGATCAGTCCACTATATCGGTAAATTTATACCACACCTAGCACAATTATGTCACCCTCTTAGACCACTACTAAAGAAATCAGTAAAATTCGTCTGGACAGATGAACACACAAAACACTTTAATCTAATTAAAGAAAAAATAGCAAATAGTACTGAAAATAGTCATTACAATCCCAAATTAGACGTTCGAGTAAAATGTGACGCTTCACGCTCAGGATTGGGGGCAGCTTTAGAACAAAATACACCAGAGGGTTGGAAACCAATTGCATTCGCGTCACGATTTCTCAATACAACAGAAGAACGCTACAGTGTCAACGAATTGGAACTACTGGGGATAGTGTGGTCAATTGACTATTTTAAATATTATCTATACGGAAAAAATTTCACGGTAGTAACAGACCACAGAGCTCTATTATCAATACTCAAAGAACATCGCTCTAATAAATCATATAACAGCCGTTTGTCTCGCTGGATAGATAGACTGTTACCATACAATTTCACAATCGAACATATGCCAGGTGCAAAAATGGGACTTGTTGATTACATTTCCAGAAACCCCTTCGCTAGAGCTAAAAAGATATCTACTTATGACGAACATTTTGTTGTAGCAACAATTTCTAAAATTCGTGATTCAATGAAACATCTTATAGCGAATAAAGAAACAACAACTAAAAAATTTCAGACTCTATTAAAGTCAAATATGCCACCACAACAAATAAAACCTCCATTCGCACCGCGATTAACCACACAGTTAAACATTAATTCGACAAAATTTCAATTACCATTTGCACCGCAATTAACAACTTCACAGTTGAAACCTTCATTCGCATCGCAATTAACACTTAGAAATTCAAATGTTAATACTCATTTTGATCATCCATTTGCGTCGCAAATGCCACTTAAAACCAGCAAATTACAATTTGTACCAAATAAGCATAAAGTCAATAATTCACATTCCATTAGCAAATTCGTTGCAAAAGAGGTGCAAATGTCAGACAGTAAAGAATGTGAACAATCTGAACAATTAGTCCCAATTCAACCCATTAATGGCAATAAAGCAACTAATCCACCAAATAACACCAAATTAAGCGCGAAAATACCCAAATTCGAGTATAAATACTACACACCCAAAAACAAATCGCTTTTTGCCCAAATTCAGCGTTCAAACAATTACTTCGTAAATAAAGAAAATAAACCTTTCAAATCACAAAATACTATAAACAGCCTAAGAATTATGTCAAAATCAAAAGCAGTCCGTTCAAAATCAACACCAACAAAAGCACGAGTCACCTTTTCTGATACAACTCCATCGACCCCAGAATCAAACAATACAAGCCGTACTGAAACTCCGACAGGTAGCATGATCGATGAAACAGATGACCTGATGTTTAACGAAACACTTCAGAAAGTGTTCAGCAAAAAATTCCTCGCAATATTAACGGGGAAGGATGCAATCTTAAAAGAGGTACGAGATTGTGTATTACGAGACGACGCCGAAAGACTGCAGGAAATTAGTCCATATCTCCATTCATATTGGAGAGACTTGATTGTAAAAAACGGATGCGTCTGTCTAGACGAAAGAATAGCAATCCCCAAAGCTATAAAGGATGCTGTACTCGAGGACATACACTCTACTCATCCGGGCAGTTTTGCAATGTTATCGTTGGCTCAGAATATCTGGTGGCCTTATATCCACAGGGATATATTGGCAAAAGCTAGTGAAGGCAAGGCATGCACTGAAATAGGTAAGAATCTTAAACCGGTGATTTCGCACCGCAAATGGACACCTTTACCTAAGTGCAGTGAACCGAATGAGGAAATACAACTAGATTTCGGTGGACCAATTTTAAATGAGAAAGGCATAGAACAATATTTTATTACAAGTATAGACAGATACTCTAAATACCCTACGGCAGAAATAGTAAACAATGCATCAGGCCCAAATGTAGTTAAATTCTTAAATAATTATATATATCAACACGGAGTACCCAGAACTATTAGATTAGATCAGGCTAAGTGTTTTACAGGAAAAAATTTTGAGACATTTTGTACTGAAAATAATATTACACCTATATATGCACCAGCAAATGACCATAGAGCAGTCGGATTAGTAGAACGTATTATTCAAACAATTAAACGACAATTATCTTGCATGAAATCACAATTAAATAAAAAATTTCATTTAGAAAATTCATTGAAAGCAATAATACAACGATTAAGAATATCAAAACAAAAAACATTAAATATTGCACCATTTGAGGCACATTTTGGCAGAAAATGTAATACACCAATATCAAATATCACTACTAAACCTAATAATAAAAATTTGAACTATAATGCCATAATTAATTATTATTTAGACGAGGACACAATCCCAGGTCGTTCGTACTTAACGGAGGAACAATGGGCCGACACTGCGTTATGCTCCGACACAGAAATAGAAAAGGTCATTTGCGCTGCAAATTCCCGCGCACGATTGGAACAAGAAAAACGCAAGGACGGAGAAACAAGATTCCTTAAACCCGAAGCCATTTGCCGCGAGATACCATGCTCCGAAAGAAGTATTCAAGTTAAATTGGCCAGAAAGCGTCACGAAAGCCAACGACAGAAAAAGAATTTAGACGGTCTCTATGAAGTACTAGCGCCAGGGAGCACCGTCTGCAAAATAAGCCCGACAACGAGCGTTATAAAGGAGCCATATAAACAGGAAGTTAGAGTCAGGAACTCTGACATCGCGAAATTCGGGACACGAGCCGAACGCGAAACAAAATTAATAGAATATATAGATCGCCGCCCGCAGAAAATAACAGAAAAAACATTAGAGCAGAAAATTCAACTTCACAAAAAAGACCTAATTCGGAAAAACACCGGGGACAAGAAAATTAAGAGGAATAAACGACAAGCCGACGATGTAAGTATAGTTTCTTCTGGACGTTCATGTATCTCAACAACAAGCAACATCGCACGATCACTAAAGATGCGTATTCCGAAAAGGAATCCAAAATACGACACAGCTTTTCAAAACAGACCTGATTTAGTACAAGTACTCAACATAAGTCCAATTGCGCCGCAAATGGATGATTCGACTGTAGCAGGACCATCTACAACACAAACAACATCACCGACACCTACACACCCAACACCAATTTTGAAGAAAACTTCAAAACGTAATTTAACCATAAGCGACACATCGGATTCTGATACTTCATCTGTCAGAAGAAGTAAACGAACGTTAAAGAAAAAGAAGACCCAGACAATAGTTGAAAAGGTTCGCAATACCGAAGGATATGTCGACGATCAAGACATCGAAACTGTAGGAGATTCATATCAGAGTATTGATGACCGACAAGAACAGCCGAGAGAGATGACTGTATTACAAGCGGAAACGGCTGAGCAAAGTGACAGTGAATAAAAACTTTATTAAAACAAACTTTCTCTCTCAAACTTATATTTTAATTATTATTTAATATTTTACTACTTACTAACCGGTGAATATTTACTAATTTTCTGATTTTAATTAATAATTTATTTTCTTTCCAAGAGGGGAGAAATGTCGTACGGTGATAGATACCTTTCTTGTATCTACACTCATACTTTAGTCTATGTTTGTTTGAATACTCCATTTGAAGGGCGAATGCCTATTTAGTTCATTTTGTTGCTAACTTCTTACTAACTTCCTCCCACTTTGCAAGTAATGTCTGTTCATGCTGTCTAATGATTTCATACTGTAAACAAATCTAATTTTACTTCCCGGATGTTTGATCAAATGTTGAACAAATCCTTTTCTTCATTTTATTTAATTTTAGTTGTCACTCTTCTCATTTCAGCGCTATCGCTCAGTTGAATTAAATCTTTGTCAAACGCTTCTCAATTGAACTAACTAAATAGAAATCAACCATTCGCGACGCGATTGCCTAATCGCTAAGTAATCGACAAAAGATAGATAACACATTCGCCATTCGCGACGCAATTGCCACTTTCTAGTTGGATAATACCAATCGCGATACAATTGACCCAACTCACATTGATTGAGTATAACACAGTAAAATAAAATTTGTTGCAGCTAAGGAGATTTGTCTCATTTATATAAATTAGGAATAGGATTTTCGGAATTTTTCGAGTCCAATGATGCTTTTTCAACCATATTGAAACCTTTTTTTCCGATTATACGCTTCGGGCTGTAGTTCTTCTTGAACAAGCATTATTGTAGAACAATTTAAAGATTGTTTTAACTAAAAATTACCAGTAATGGCTAGACAAGGCACTTTCTTTTAAACGAATTTATCAAATTTCTATTTATTTTGGCTGTTTAAATATTTATTGTTGTTGAACATTTTTTGCCAGGTGTTGGGTGTCTGAACGCTGGAGTCCAAGAACTAATGAAATATTTTAAAAAAAAACAATTGCTGTGAAACTTTTTTGCCATTTTTTGTGAAAACTTTGGTGAATTCTTTTGTAGAAACTAAAATTATGGCTATCGGCCTCATTACTGGATTAACTTCTGCCATTCAACGAAAAATTTGCTGATAGATGCACGAAAAACGAAACGAAACAACAAAGAAAAAGAACTAAATTGGAAAACTCTTTTTTCTCTTGAGTAAAATTAATGAATTTGGAGTCAACAAAGCCAATAAAAATATGTTTAGCAGCTGTTGACATTACTCAAAGAAATGATAGGCAAAGTAACCAATGGGCAATGAATTAGAAATTTCTCTAATATCCTTGAAAACACCTAATTGTATATTGGGATCAGTAAACCAAAAATTATCCAGTTAATTTGAGCAGTAAAGTCAATTGCAGACTTGTTCAATACGTTTTTGCTTTTCGCATCTCCACTAAACTTACT
Source organism: Convolutriloba macropyga (assembly GCF_964194025.1). Classification (NCBI taxonomy): domain Eukaryota; kingdom Metazoa; phylum Xenacoelomorpha; order Acoela; family Convolutidae; genus Convolutriloba; species Convolutriloba macropyga. The sequence goes on from NC_134468.1 coordinate 62,854,483, forward strand.
CAAAAACAACATCTTTGATGCGACCCCTCTTGGGGACGGATTATATACTCAAATGGGTTTTTTTATTCGGACAATTTTGACCGACCGGTATATTCATCGTAGAGAGTTGTGAGTGGTATCATTAAAAAGCCAATCCAGCGTAGAATATGGAAGTAAAACGATTCTTCTGAATTTTGTTTTCTAGAGCGAGTTATCGTGGTTTAAAATTTTTTTTGAATATTAGACCGTTCTGCATTTTTTATTCACATTTTCCGGAATATTTGCCTAAATTTTCGTCAATTTTGCTAAAATATGTAAAAATTGTTATCAATGGTACTATTGAATTTTTTTTCAAACACGAAAATATACTGTTGACTATTTTGATTGATTTTTCCTTTGGGTTAAAATGTTGGCTAAATAATTCAAAAATTGCCCAAAATAAGCTTCTCTCGTCCACTTTGATTAGATTTGCCAAAAGTACACACTCAAAAACAACTGACACAATCTTTGTAAACTACAAAAGACAAAGGGAGCTAGTCCTACTTCCACTTCCATTAAGCGTTTTCTGGAATTAAAATTTTACCGGTTTCTGACAACTTCGCTCTATGATTATCAAAAACGCGGCATTTATTTTTGATCCTTTACCTAACAAATTATCTAGATCTATTACAATTGAAACAATTTGATGTTCCTAATGGACCAACAGCATTTACAAGGCTGTTGGTTTTTGGTCCAATTTTGGAATAAAAAAATCCAAAAATTGATTCGAATTTTAATCAGTTGGTCTTTTTCTTAGAAAAATTGATTTTTATTGTTAATTAAAGAACAGAACAAATAATAACTTTGAAAACAAATGTTTTCTAAGTTAAAAAAAACATTTTAACAGCGCATTTTTGTTCTTTTTTGTCCCTTTGTTACCTAGTCGCGTTACTTTCAGTTCAAATATGACTTTATCGTTGTTGGATGCAAGTGCAACTGTAAAAAATGTAATCTTTTCAAAGAATTCGTTATGAATTTACGGGCTTATGCACGGGTTTTTTTGCACAAAAATGTAAACTATTTTTTGATTTTTGTGTATGTTTGACGTTCTTTTTGTATACGTCAGACTTTTTCTGAAAAAATACAGGTGTCAAGAGCTTTCTTTGGATGAAAAAACGAATATATTTTCTTTTTTTGTAGCTAATGTCTTTCATGACTTTGAAAATACCTGTTTTCGAAAAGTAGTTTTACTTAATTAGCCCCCTTTCTCTATGTTTTGTCTTCTTGTCACTTATTTTCATTATTGGCGTTTGAGGAGGGCTCAATTGAACATATTTTGTGGGACAAAATATGGGTTTACGGCTTCGACAGCGTTTTCTCCCAAGTTTAAATTGAGTTTTTGTTGTTGTCACTATTCGTTGTTCTTCTTGTAACCGCATAAAAAATTGAATAATGAAAGACATTGTTGCCTCCATTCCTACAGAAGCGTATGAGATTATAAACAAGTTGGATTTTTCCAATTTCTATCTAATTGTTTTCCTTACTTTAAAACTAATGGTTTTTAAAAGTAAAAACCAATTTTTTTTAACTTTGCTTTTTTTGTTCCTTTTTGTCTATCTGTTACCGAGCCTTTTTGTGGAGTGGTCCCATGTTTTTTCTAGTGAAGTACATGTTTTTTTGTTAACTTTCAGTTTCATCTGACGGTGTTTTGACCTTGTTAATAATTTTTTTCTAAAGAAACATAAAGTTTTGGTTGTAATTGTTTGTTGTTATTGGTGTTTGATTTTGTTGTTCGTCTTGACTTGCTTTTTTTAATAATGGCTGATCTCAATATTCTAATGCGGCATTTTTTTTTACTTCACTGAGTTATTTTCGTTGGAGGCTGTTTTTTTTCGTTCATACACATTTTTTTGAAAAATACTTCAACTAGTGTGGGTTTTCTATCTGTTCCTCGTTTGGTAGACATTTATGCCAAAAATGCGTATGATCGGGGTCGGAACTTTTTATCATCAACCAGTGTGATCATAAAAAGGCGACAAATGCCCTCTTATTTGGTGTTTGGTTCGGACGTTTCGACTTTTGGTCTAAGATATCAGCAAGTGCATCATCGCAAATTGTGCTCAAACTGCTCCGGAGAAACTGATTCAAAGTAAGTATCGCTTTTGAAAAAATGTTTTTTTTCTTTCAGTACTAAAAAATACGTTTTTGGCAAGCTTTAGATCTAATGTTGGAACATTCAGCCGCTTTGTTCTGTATTTTAAAAAGGCGAACAAGACTAGATCTCACATGCGGATAATGGCAATCCACAACGGGGGACACAGTTTCTGTCGTGATCAAATAAAATAATATTTACTGCGCACCAAATATTTCCACTCAGGAAATTGTGCTCAAGGGCACACGAAACTAGTCTTCAAAAAATTTAGTCTTCGAATTCGCAGATTATAGTTTGCAATTTTTGAGAGCAGGAAAATTTGGTCAAATTCATTGTGTGTATAAGGGGATCCCGTCTTATTTGCGTTAGGTCTGTAACCTGTAACCTGTAACCTGGGCTTTGGTAGCTCTTGTGATATTTATGGCTAAAGTTAGACTGATCCGCCCAGATTTCTTTTTACTGGTAATATGATATATATTCGAAAATTGAATTGGTACAACTTTTCAGGCATACTTTAACCAGCATCTATGCCTGAACTTAATTGAATCAATTGGTTTCGGAGTTGGGATGTTTCGATTGACCGGAAACTTCTCCCAAGATGTCGGTTTCATGTTCCCTTTCACTTATGGAAGACAGTTCATAGTATACCAGAGATCCATAATAGAAAAGAACTTGAAGTATGATTGGTTTCTGGAGCAGTATGTTTGCAAAGAACAGAGTTGGGCTTGCACCGGCAATGAACTAGACAAAGTTTAGAAGATACAACTAATCTCCATTAAAAATTTGCTGTGGTGGGCAACCCAAGTTATCTCTGGTCAGGTCAATTAAGGATAGCCCAAACGGGTGCGACCCGCCAATAGTAGTCTAGCAGCAGCTCTTCAGTCTGGATAGTCGGATCAAGGAACACTAACTGCAGCCTGATCAGAGCAAGCTTGTGTCGCAAACCTCAGCTGGATGAATTAATGTTTACATCATTCCTGTGAAGAGCTTTCGTGTTCACCAAATGAAATTTGCAGCTTTCATATTGGAAAAGCTTATTTTCTAAAATACACAAAAACTAAAGTTCACAAAAAGAGTAATTAATTTTTTGAGTATCATTGTCCTTTTGAAATTCTTAATGCTATTTTGATCTAAAAAAAACTTTAAGAGAATAGAAATTTTTAGTAAGTCACTTTTCCTTCTAGCAAAGCTGACGAATTAAAGTTGAAGGAAAAAGAACTCAACAATAATTTTGTTTCACGGTTATGATGATGAGAAATTCTCTACTAGACTAGTATTTCCTTTGCATCAACCACTATTTCGTTTTCTGTACGTCTAGACTACAATGCTTATTACATTCATTCAAAACAATCGGAACTCAATGATAGTTCCGTATCTACATACCAAGCTAAGCAGAATGAATAACAAAACACGCCGGCAAAATTCGACGAAAAATATGGTCAACATTTTTTTTGAAAAAAAAACAAATATGTTAAATTGATATACATCTTGGTTTTTCGTTAGCCTAATACTACTGGTCTCTGAGTTTATATTACAGTAAGACAATTAGACTACATAGGTTTTCATATATCCAATAAAAATTTGTATATTCTCAAAATATTTCTCGAAATATTTTTGGATTTTTCTTGGTCAACTCACTCCTGAATTTTGTGTGCAGACAACACAGTGACACTGCATCACCTAAATTTTTCGACCGTTTTCATAAAATCATGGGTAACACTTGCTTCTACCGTTTCCAGCTCCATTAGCTTTCATGACTGGTTCATTGAACCAACGTAAGATAAAAAACACTGTAGACATAAATTAATTTGCCCAGGAGCAGTGCCATTTTGTTGACTCCAAGCTAAAAAAAAATAAAGCAAGCCTTCAATAGCAGATAGATCATAATCTTGTTTTACTGTATTTTAATCTATTGACAACATTTGTCAACTTGTTGATTGACCAAAGCTTGCATTTGTCATTTTTAGCTCTAGATCACATTTTTCTTCCAGAATGTTCGAGACTTCAAAACTTCACTTAAATCATTCTCAAACATGCAATGATGCTATTGTCGAGAAACTCTTAACGCTGCACAGGGGTGAGCAGATACTTTCGTTCAATTTCATAAATAATGGGCAATAATGTCAACGAAAGTTGAACGGCTCCCGATGATTTAACTTCCAAACTGAGTACTGATAAACCATTTTTTAAAACAAAAAAGTTTTTTTTATATCACGAAGACCAAACTGATGAAAAAGAAACTGATGGAAAAATCTGTGGGGTTTTTCCGAGTCCATTGGGGTTTTCCCATTGTCATGCAGTAGAAATAAATTTTTAAAATCCATCTGCAGAGTTCCTCCATTTCTAGCATTTCGCACATTCTCAAAAATAATTGTCGTAGAATGGATTAGACACTCAGTGCCTCTTTTAACTGCAGCACCACGTTAATTTATCAGAAATGAAAAATTAAACACGATGCAGGTTCTGTGTCGGCTTCTCAGGCTATGCATTTGTGCAACGTAACGATATAGAACTTCCCCTGCAGGAATAATCAACATTTGAACTCCAGTTCAACGAAAATTTAGCAACAGTGAAAATGGAATTGCATTAAAACTCTTGAACAAATTACAGCATTTAATTTGTTTTGAACAAATTACAGTTTTCTCCTGCAATTTCCTTTCTAAAGCTCAACTGTTTCTTTGAAAACCCATTTTTGTGATCGGGATTTCCCAATCACAAATCAATTTGACATTCTCTTTTAACGCAACAGCTGATTTAAATACCTAAAAGAGTGAATTTTGCTGAATACTGTAGCAGTGCTACATACAATAATAACAATACAAAGCTCAAACAATTTTTGGTACTTACTGCTGCTACTGTGATATTGCCGTGGTACATGGTCGAATAGTATATCAACCTATCAGTCGTAGGCAGTTGGCAAAAATAAAAACCGTCAACATAAATAGCAGTGAATTTGTAGTAGAAGCACTTTTTACAACTCTGAGAGAATAGAATCCATTGGTTAGCAATTCAAGTCCCGCAGCAGAGCAACAGCCGCAAATAACCACAAGCTCAATCAGCGCAGCGGCTAAATATATAGAGAAATTGCTCGACCAAGTCACAACTAATTTTTTGCTTGTTTGTTTTCTGCAGTTACGCATACAATTGTGCGCTGTATTAGATATTGATGACTGTAATTAAGTGCTTCATTCCAATACAAAATATCATCATCCACGCATATATTTTGGTCTCAAATCTGGTGCGTCGAGCAGCAAAAGATCTACTCGTGACGATTACGAGACTTCCTTCCCTTCGCTGTTTGCTACTTCAATTTTCGTTTCCTTCTTCTCTTTCCGGAGGGCTGAGTTTCGCATTGTTTTGAGTTGTCATCAAAAGTTATTATTTTGATTTTCGTGTGCGATGTTCATTTTATCAGTCGCACACACACACACACACACACACACACATATATATATATATATATATATATATATATATGTATGTATATATATATATATATATATATATATATATATATATATATATACATATATATATATATATATATATATATATATATATATATGGTTATTTTTGAAAAAGCCAAAAGGCTTCTATTTTGTTAGCTCATCGAAATCGTAGATGAGGCTGATTTTGCACACACATTGGTACCTGAAGACTACTCAATTAATTCACAAGCAGATGTGTCCAAACAAGTCAATTAACTGGAAGCAACAAAATAATGCAAGAAGAGAAGGAGCTTTTTATGTCACCAAGAATAGAACTCACATTAACAAACTGAAAAACTCTATTTTTTCAAAACTGAGATGAGATATAACAGAGCTATATACGATAGAAAACTCAAACAATTTTGGTGCTATCTGATTCAATCTCAATGTGATATTGCCGTTGTATATTCGAAACAGTGAATCAACCAATCAGTCTATGCATTTGCAAAAAGTGTACACCATCAAAAAAAGCGATTTATTTGTAGTACCTGAAAAAACTCCATTTTTTTCCAACTCTGCGAGAATACAATCCACTGGCTGTAAATACAATAGCCGTAAGTAACAACAAGTTCAGCTGAGCGCTGCAGCTGAATAGGTAGCTTTGTTGCCCGAGCAGTCAAAACTAATATTTCGTTTTTTTTTGCTTTCTGCAGTTACTCATACCATTATGTGATATATTAGATATTGATGACTGTAACTAAGTGCCTCATTCCAATACAATATCTCATCATTCACGTAAATAATTTGGTCTCAAATCAGTTGCGTCGAGCAGCAAAAAAATTACACATGAAGATTGTGAGAAGTCCTTCCCTTCGCTATTTGCTTCTACATCATTTCCTTTTTTTTCCAAAAGGCTGAGTTCTTGCATTGTTTTTGTTGTCATCAATAGTTATTCTTCTGATTTTAGACTGCGATGTTTAATTTATCATTTAAATATATATATGTATATATATATATATATAAATACATTTTAATGTAAATATATATATATATATATATATATATATATATAAATATGTATATATATATATATATATATATAAATATATTTGTATGTAAATATATATATATATATATATATATATATATATATTCTCGATTTTTTTTTGAAAAAGCCAAAAAGAGTGTTGCATTTTTGATATTGTCTTAAATGGATTGCCATCTCTGTGGCTAGTTTGTGGCTAATTTTGCCATCTCTGAGAGGATAGAATCCAATTGCTTATAATTCAAGCCCAGCAGCAGAGCAAGAACCGCAAATAACAACAAGCTCAGCTGAGCGCGGAGGCTATATAGATAGCAATATTGCTCGAGTGGTTAGAGCTAATATTTTGCTTGTTTGTTTTCTGCAGTAACACATACAATTATGCGCTATATTAGATATTGATGACTGTAACAAAGTACTTCATTTCAATACATTATCTCATCATCTAAGCATAACTTTACTCCCATTATACTGATTTATGCAAAAAAAATTGGAACCTAGAGTTCTGCTTTGAACATTCGAGAAGATGGGTTTGTTGGTGTTGGTTGTATTTCCTCGTTCTAAAATGGGTACGTGATTGAAAAGATAAAAAAAACGTTCAGAAGATACCCGAAATTAAAACAAATTTGATACATCCATTCAAGTTAATTACGAAAACGTTTGATACACAGATAACGACGTATTTGTATGAATTTGAATCTAAAAACCGAAAAAAATGAAACGAATGCCCGTTTAATTTCTGTAAGCGCCGTTAGTGTTGCATTAAAAAGACTTTTTTCATTTTCTCAACCATTAACGGTTAGTTGATTTTAATTGAATTGGAGATAAAAATATTGTAGACTATCAAAAGCAAAGACCTTCAAGTCTAATTTTATACAACCAACAAAAATTCTAACGAGTTACACGTGAAACTGCAAACAACTACAGAGCTTATAATTGTAAAAGTGTATAACTTTTATTTCTGTTTTGAATCTTTTTGTGATTTGGGGGCAAAAGAATCATAACAAATCTATTACGGCACTCACAATTTACCTAAAATATAGGTTTAGGATTTAACATAGTTATCTACACTCAATGAAAAAAAGAAGTCTATTTATGGAAAGTTTTAGGAACCATTTCAAGTTATGTTGTCAGAAATTACATTGGAAAAAAAACAATTATTGCAAGTGTATATGAATGTTTCCCATTTGAATTTCCTAATTAAAAAAGTTGAAAATCGCATGAATCTTATAAGAAATTGAGGGCGAGAAGGATTTTTGCTCAGTAGATATCCTAATCCTAGAAAAAAGAATAATAGTTGAAGCAGCGAAACCCGGAGAAGCCGGAGAGAAAATCACAAAGAAGTGAGTATGCCAAATCACGAAAACCCGGGACAGAAATACAATTAATTTCGAAAGTTTATGTGATTTAATTTCGAAAGTTTATGTGAAAGACAGCATTGATTTCGAAAGTTTATGTGAACCTTTTTTCAACAGTTGTTTTTGGAAAATAGTTGATGGATTTTAACCGGTTAAAGGTGCTTGAAACTAAAAATTGTTATTTACAACCGTTCAAGCGTTAATTATTATTCTTTTAACTATGAAAACAAATCAAATTATTAATTAAATTATTAATCTCCAAACTTAAGTTGATTGAAAACGTCACCTCAACCTGTAGTTCCATTGAATATTTCTTTTTCGTTTAATCGAAAAGAGCCAGTTAGGAGGGGACAATTTTTTTTATCTCATTTAAAAAATGTGAATTTTTGTACCAATTGTTCCGACCCATTTCAATGGCGGAGAGACAATATACTCAAGTGGACTTTTTGTTAGTTTAGCGTGTAATAGAGAATTAAAATATTTTTTTGAATTTCGTTTTTTCAACGGAGATATCGAGGTTTAAATGTTTGTAAAAATTTGATTAATTTCACCTGTTTTTGTTCACATTTGCTGTCTTTTTGCTCAAATTTTGTCATATCTGCTCAATAGCATGCTCAGATGGTTAACATAGTGTTGTTGGTTTTACCTCTGAAGATACAAGAGTGTTGCTGAACTGTTTGATCCAACTTTTATGTTAAAAATTTTGCTGTATTAAAAAAGCTGCCGACACAATCTTCGTTAACTCCAAAGAAAGCTAGTATGACTTTGGTTTCGATTGAGATTGTTCTTGAGTAAAATATTTTGCCTGTTTTTTGTTAATTTAGCCCGATAATTCTCAGAAATTCATCTTTTAGTTTTGATGTATTGACACGCTTTGTCAAATCACCATTACTGGAAACACTAGGAACAATTATGTGTTCCTAACGGACCAACAGCAATAGCAATGCTAGTTCTGGTCTAATCGTTGTCTTTAACAGTGCAACAAAAATCGGAGTGAAATTAGTCGCTGTTTTATTATTTAAAAAATATTTTAGCATTCATTGCTTTTTATGTTAATTACAGAAGGAAACAATTCGAATCACGACTTACTAATGGCAAGTCCAAGTGGATTTTTAATAAGTTACAAAGAAAACTATATCGCTGGTTTAATTTAAGGCTTGATTTTGACTTTGAAAAATACTTGTTTTCTAACTTAACAATGGATTATTGTGCTTTGCAAATTTTTACTCTCATTTTTATCTGGTCAACTTAATCTGAAAAAAATCGGAATGAAAACAGATCTCATTGGCATTCATTCAGAAAACACGTGAAACTATTTAATCATTTCAGTTGAAAGCTAATTTTTTTATGACTATGCAATTATTGCTTTTCGAAAAACAAACTTTTTATCTTTGCCCGTTTTATTCTTTTTTGTTTTCGTTTTTTTCCTCATAACTAGTCTCATTATTTAGAGGTACAATATCACATTATTGTTGTTCAAAGAAAGAGCAATTGACTATGTCTTAATTTTATGGATCTTATCTCTTATTTATTAGATTACGGTTCTAACCTCTTCGACACCGTTTTCTCGCAAATCTTAGGTGCCTTTTCGTTTTTCGTCTCTATTTAGCTCATTTGTTAGCTCTATTTGTTTATGTAGACGTTTGACAGGTATATTTCTGATATGACAGGTATCAAAGTTGTAATATTGAGGTATGAGAAAAGATAAAACTTTTTAAATAATTCAGTTATTATCTAATCGTTTTCTTTGTTTCAAAATTATTTCTTAAAATAAAAACATCAACTTTGCCGTTTTTGTTGCTTTTGCGTACTTGTTACCTATTCTTATCGAAAACCCATTCAATGTTTTTCTATTGAAGTACAAAAAAATTGTTATGGTTGGTTTTCATTGGACTCTATTTTAACTTTGCTGTTTGGTTTTTGAATGTAAATAATGTTTATTGTTGTGATTTGAGTTAGGTTGTTTTTCTTGTCTTGTAGTCCCTATAACGACAAGTCACATAGTTCCTCAATATGGCATTATTCACTCTAGTAAGTAGTTGGAGATGGACGCAATTTTTTCGTTATACGAAATAATTTTTAGCAATATTTGAACTCCTTAAAGTTTTCTATCTCTTTCTCATTTGCTAGACAATTGAAACACAAATATGGATGAGAGGGGTCGAAACATTGTGTGTGAACACACATTACCGAGCCTCCTTGTTATTTCGATGCGAATACCATGAACCGTTTTATTTTATCGAGGAATATTTGTTTCCACATTTGTGTTTCGAGATAATAAGAAAAAATGATGCATGGTGATTAATGAGATTTTTGTTCTACCCCAAGTATTAGTTCGTTAGCAACGCTATGCTATTGGTTCAAAAAGTTCCAATTAGCCAGTTCTTCTTATCTAATCTTACTTCATAAATTGAGCAATAGACTTGCAATGATCCAGGAATCCTTTCGAATAAGGTCAAATAAAGTTAGCGTTCCAGGGATGTAAATAGAAAGTTATAGAAAACAGTTTTCTTATAGAAAACGGGTTTTGTTAAAAGATGGCTTCAAATCTATAAATAATTTGTTTTCATTTATAAATGGGCGCAAAGCGCATTAAAAAAATTGACAGTTTTATGCTTGACTCTTTTGAGCAAAACCGTTACGTCTAATGCTCCCGCTCGTAGCAATAATTTTGATGACAATTTTGATGAATTATGGCGTACTTATGGTCATATTTCAAGATATTTTGGGGAACCGGTTTTAGGCAATTTGTTTAATTTGCCAGGAAATAATAAAAACGAAAGAAATGGAACAGCTTCATAATCATCGCTTAAGATTATGATTTTCCAATTTTTCAATTGAGTTGTAGGAGAATGAATGGAAATAAAATTTCGGCCGCTCATTATTCTCAATTGATGCATTTTTATTAACACTTAGTCTGTGTTGAAATACTCAAAAGTCTATCTCAATTAGTTCTTGGTTAAAAAATTCGAGTTCAAATTCAATTTTTCTCATCTCGGAGCACAGTAACAAAAAACGTTCAAACTGGATGAGGATCCCCATCAAATTTTTCTAAAGAACCAGTTTAATCCGAGGTGCTCTGATCTACAGAACATCCAATCATAACAACATCGGAAAACCGATTTGTGATTCAAGCCTTATAATTTTTCTCTGCAAAATTTTAATCTCGAATATTTAAATTTAATTCACGAGAAAAATAAAAATTTTGATGACGATTACATCTTTATGGAAATTGGTACACAGATGAAAACCACTCTAGTCAACTGCAATTGTTAAACGAGAGATGAAAAGAAGTATAATGTGTGTTCGAGCAAAATATTTCAACCCTTTCATTGACGTTTCACTTTTCACTCTGAACTTTTCACAAAAATAGTACTTACCCCCACAAAAAGGTCAATCTCAAATTCGATTATATAATCAAGTCCTACTACATTGTATTGTTGGCAAGTAGCTGTATACTAATTGAAATGTCTGTTTGTTTCCAGAATGAATAAAGTGGCCTCTTACGAGGAGATAATGATCAAAATCCCGTTCTTGTCTTCACAAGAATAAAGAAATCAAATCATGGTAAAACGGGTAAACCATAGCAGATAAATATTGAGCAATTAAAAGTAAGCCTGGACTTCAGACCAAAAAAATATGCAGTTTTGAATACAACTTTAGACATCACATATACAAATCATTTTTGGCAGAGCAAACACGAGAGAAACAGTTCTAAAGAAGCTATATTAAGTTTTAGATGCAACAAGGAGGCTCGGAAACGTGCGTACGCACATAAGGTTCCGACCCCGCTCATCCACATTCTTAACTTAATTGACTACCAAATGATGAAGAGATAGAAAACTTCCAAAAACATACATATCGTTCCATAAAAAATCAATGGAATACAATAATGCCACCCTAGCGAGCCGATGAACGTTGTTGATAATAGGGCTACTAGAATTGACAATAACAAATATCAAACAACAAACATCATTTATGACCATAACGATGTCTATAATAAATAAAGTCATAACAAAATGAAACTCGCATCAGATAAAACAAAAACGAAACAATTTAACCTATACTTCATTAGAAACAATATGGGACCTGTCTTCATTGCAACCGGTTAACAGGTCGACAAAAAGAGCTAAGAGGTGCCAAATCCAAAAACACGTTTTCATATTTGAAAACAATTAATTTTACCGTCAGTAATGTCCATAGATATCAACTGAAATCCCTAAATAGTTCAATTATATCTCCATTGGAAGCAATTGAGACACGTCATTATCCAATGTTCAATTGCGCAAAACTTCAAAACCAATGGGACCTACGATTACAGATATAAATTAAAAAGAAAACTCAAATCCTATAAAATGTACAAATATAAAAAAAATCACATATATTTTATGAAATCTCGTAGTAACAGTTGTAACAAAGCCGAGAAACAGATGTTTGAAGCTAAAACCGTTTTGGATAAAAAATTATGGTTCACTGCAAACGGTTTGTGACCTGTGTTTACAGAGACAGAGAAACAAATCGACCAAAAAATTGTTTTAAAAAATGAAGCTCAAAAACCAATTATGTTTTTAAAAACAAATAATTTCAAAAGTCATAACTGACTTAAAACTTCAACAAACAGCGATGTATTAAGTTGCAAAACCCCAGCAAGCCAACTGGGCCTTTCAATAATGAGTCTAAGTCACCACGCCACAAAACAACACAATTATATAATGAAGCTAAAGTTCATACAAATTTACGAGATCACATTGTTCAAGGCACTATAATTATAAAATGTAAACTGAAAAAATTGCAATTTGTCACTTTCCTCTCATTTTAGCATCAAAGAGTCTTCCTCGTAAAAAGAATAGTGGATATGACAACAAAATAAACCCAGAATTTGAAAATTTAGAAATCCCGAAAACTTTTTCTGAAAATATTAGTCGGAGCAATCAGTCACGTTTAACAAAGAGCAAAAAAAATTGTTGGAATAAACAAAGTAATTGAGACTTCTAATAAATGAGATTGAAATTCATGGTTATGAAAATAAAAGAAAAAGTGTACAGTTGAAAATTTACTTGTAACTCAATTTTAAAGTCATTAAAACAAACAGCTATAAACTGAAATCTTTAACTAGTTTGGGTTATACGTTCTGAGGAAGCACCTTTTGCGAGATAACTGTGTCTCAGCCCAAAAAGTGTAAACTATATAACGAAAATAATAAATAATTTCAGATGCGCCTTTTTTCCAAATGCTGTGCAGTTTTCTCACTATGCTTTCCTTCAATTGGAATTGTCAATAATGCGGTAATGCGACAAGGAAACAACATGAACTCATAAATTATGCAATTATGCTCAAAAATAAATAAAATTGAAAAGGCGTAGTATCAAAATAAAGAGACCACTAGTTGAAAATATAAGTTATGGACATTTATTTACAAACCACAGGAAATTGGTTCCACATGTTTCTACTGAGACTGCGCCCGAGGTTGAGAGAAGTAAGATAAATTAAGGGCAAATTTCAAAAATTCACCGATTTTTTCTTAAAAGAAATTTATTTAAAGTCATAACAGACATTAGATAACAACTAAAGGAAGTGTCGATGTTCATTTATACCTCATAAAAAATATGTTTCTCTGACTGCGGACTAAAAGTAATTGGGCTACAAAAATAATAATAAATGAAAGCAAAATTCAAGAAGTACATAATAATTTTTACGACAATTGGTTAGAGCCATAAAAACAATGAGCTTAAACCTGAAACCGTGATATAATCTCGTTGCGGCTCGTTTTTTGTAATAAGAATCTGTAATTATTTGAGCTCTTTTTTGAAATTCTTGTAAGTAAACTGAAGTTTACATTAAAAAAATCTTTTACATAGCGGAAATATTTTGAAAAAAAATTTTCGCCCCATTAAAATATAAAACATGGTTTTGGTCTTAAGGATCCATGGCGAGATCAAGATCAACCGAGATGTGGCTGAGCGTCTAAAAAACACTCATATGTTCAAATTGTTCGAAAGAGATCAATTTTTTCACAAAAGTTTTCACAAAAGAGCTTTTTGTATAACTATCGAGTTCAAATTTGCAAAAAACTAAAAATTCAGAAAACTCTCAACGCCATTGGGTGTACAAATAGCTGGTTCGTCAGCTTAAACAGACTATGGCCGCAATTTTAAGGTACTTACGTCCAGCAAATATAAAGCAAGTCGGCTAGAAAAGCAAATTTGATCCGAATTTAGTCCTGAAAAAAGTCGAATATCGAAAAATTTCGCATAAATTCTGGCCAAAAACCTCAGATCAAACAATGCAACAACTGTCCTCTATCTTTAAAGATAATTACACTACAGGTAACAATTTGAGCAATTTTTTAGCATAATTGACGAAAATTCTGTCAAAAATACCGAAAATGTGAATGAAAACAGCTGAAATACGTCTAATATTCACAAAAATTCAAACCTCGATATTTCTCTATAAAATGCGAAATTGAAAAAATCTTTTCAATTCCGTTTTTTATGCTGGACGGGCTTTTTAATTATACCACTCACAGCTCATTACGATGATTATATCGATCGGCCAAAATTGTCCGACCAAAAAAACCCCTTTGAGTATATAGTTCCTCCCACACCAAAGTGGGTCAGAACGATTAAAACAAAATAGTTGTAGTAGCCAAGAAAGCTGTTTCTTGTAAATATATTTCAACGCAACAAATGCTTTAGTTGATCCTAGTTATTTTTGAAGGCAAAAGCAGAATTTTTGTTGTCCTGTCGTATTGTAAAAATCCAAAAAAAGACTAATTTTGAATTAGTCCCCTTTTTCAGAAAATTCAATGCTTGCAATAAAAAATTGTTTCATTTGGAACCTAAAACACTTTGATTGGTTGTTGAAATTACCGTAATGAAATTGTCAAGTTGAGCCCAAAAAGAACCATTTAATTGATATCACCAACTGAAGGCAGTTAGTTAGCACTGGTATTTTCAAAGTAAAAACTAATAGCTATAAGGTAATTCATTAGGCAGACCCAGTCTAATTTCATTACCCTACTCGAGATCTGGAATTATTAAAAGACCGACTTAATATATGGAAAGACTATCTTCGACGGATATTGGTTATGAAAAGAATTTGTCTGGACCCAATGTGATGTCCTGGACTTTGACTGGAACTAAAAACAACCGTCCTAGAATTCGTCCGGAACTAAAACATACGTCCTGGAATTCGGCTGGACAAAAGCGTGTTCTGGAATTTGGCTGGATCGATATCAGTTCTTCTGGAATTTGCTAGCTCATCTTTTGAAACACAGAAAAATTAAATTGTCGCAGAAAAACAGAATTGTCGATAGATTATTGAACTTAAGAAGGTGAGGACATGCTACAAAAAATATCATTTGGTCAATCAAAAGATTTGGTTCACCCGGGTCAAGGGGTAACCGCTAAAAATCGGTAAATGATGTAAGATAAGCGGTGAATTTGAATAAAAATTCTAAGATTTGCGCTAAATGCAAAGCATGAGATGAAAAAAAGACTTGAGAGCGGTGAATAACGTTTTTTCACCCCGTATGCGTTGACAAAATTGTTTTCACCGCTAAAAATCGCAGTTCTTACAAAAATTCACCGCTAATCTAACAAAGTTTCATCATTGGAAAAGTAGTATAAAAAACATGCAAGAATAGCGCTGAATAATCAGCAACCTCGTAATATTAAAAAAGATATAATACCTTTTATAATATTACCAGATTACAAAATGTTGAACATACTGTCAATAGAGGATCACCTTAATGGATAGATAATCAGCTTATGGATAGAAGATAAGCATAAAAACAAAAAACCAAAGATGTTTTAGTTTCAGCCATATCTGAGGACATTTGCTTTCTTACTTTTGTTACTTAGAAGTATTAAAAAACATTGATCTGAACAATAGTTTACTTTTTTCACCTGCCCTTCTGTAGGTAATTTTCAAATTTCGCTAATCTATAGAGGCTTTTGTTAGTTGTTAATAGATATATAAACAACAGACCAGAAATCAGATAGGATTTCAAGCACAAGTTGAAAAAAAGTTGTCATTATTAAACACAAATGATGACAAAAAAATCATTAGCTACAAATTGAAGCGTCCAAAGCAATCTCCAACGCCTCCAAGCAGACTGCCGAAAGAGGCTATTCAAAACATCAATTTGATGAGATCAGAAATCAATTTGATTGTTTACTGACCTCAAGTGGTTTCAAAAAATTTAAAAACAACTAATATTTTTTCAAGCAGTAAAATAAATTTGGATTTGCTCATAAGTCCTCCATTCGACTAAGCTAAAAAAACTGATGCTTTTATAAATAGCTTCAAGATACTTAAAGCCTAAAAAAAAGAAATGAATTTATTAAACAGCTTCACTGAAACAACAATGAGATCACTGGCAATTTGACGAAGAGAGAGAGAGAGAGAGAGAGAGAGAGAGAGAGAGAAAGTACAAAACGAGGACAACAAAAATGGACAAAACTTAAAACATCACAGATACTTTTTATTAACAACTAATGTCAAGTTTGGTAAAATCTCAAGATAAAAAGAGAAGTCTCAGTTTTGAGTCCTTTGTGCCACATATGAGAGCCAACAAGGGTATGAATGAGACTAAACAGAAATTTATTGATAAAATTATATACTAAGAAAACAAAAAACTTTACAAAAAGGAAAAAAAAACTGTTTTTTTTTCTGTAAAAGAAGTGGTGTCCGGGTGGCTAAAAAAATAAAATAATAATATAAATCATTCAAGTGATTCTTCTATTTGTCATCAAAGAGCCGATTGGACATTTATGAAGTAAGAGAGCAATAACAGTCACAAGAAAGGAGACCAAACTAAAAAAAATCACAATTACTTTTGAAAAATACGTAGATCAAAGGTTCTTTATAATGTCAAAATCGGATTGAAACTATTGGGCAACGGCACTCGTTCCTATTTAGAGATTCAATGAGAGCGTTCAGTACCGAGAATAAAAGACAGGATAACAAAAAGGCTGCAAAATTGGATCGTACTTAAACGTTCTCAAAAAGAGTTTTTAAAAATAGAAAAAAAATGGATAATTAGTTAATTGTCCTTAGACAAAAATTGCAACGCTAGAATACATGAAGCACCTTCTATAAGCAGTTGTGAAATTCAAGACAAAACATTGAAAAAAGTTTTGCTCAAAAGCCGAATTTTGTTTGCACATTGTTTTCTCATTCTTTGTAAAAGCAGGCTGAAAAATTCACGGCCTAAAAACTAGTTATTTTTGGTTTTCCCTCTTTTTAAAAAGGACAGCGCACCGAAACAATTCAAAAATCGAACTTTATAACAAAAAACACAAGAAGGCTGATATTAGCTCCAATAGACAAACCTTTGAAACCTTCGAAAAATGCGAAAAAATTTGTTCAAGGTAAATACGAAAAAAATGCGAATAATGCGAAAAATTTTAAGTCGAGAGTTAATTGGATAATGTTGACATATGTCTTAAGTAGCTGAAAAATAGATAACACGCAATTGAAACTGGGGGGGGGGGGGGGTTGGGGAGACTATTAATTTCCCCCTTTGCTCCCCATTACCCCCATTGCACCCCTAATCTTGCATCCCCCCATTTGACATTTCCCCCTACTCTTACATCAGTTTGTGATCAGGGGGGTTAGTTCGACACGGGTAATTATGCTTTCTTAAAACAACTAAAAGCCCTAGTAAACTCTATTAAAACCCTTTGCATGACGACTTTTGATATTCACGATCTTCAGAGAACGATAAAATTTTGTCTATTATTAGCCTATTCATTTAACCTTTATTGCTTAAGACAACCATGGAATCAGATATCCATGCTCAAGGTCGGAACACAAACAAGCTCAACACAGTTATAAACAAATAATGAATAATCTGATTTAAATAACAAATCAACACTTACTTAAAACTCAAGGGTTCTTTGTTAACAATACTGAGGTCACAAAAGTACAAAGTTACACTGTTGCTTCACAGTAAGTGTTGAGCTATCGACGATGATGCCGCAAGTTATTTTCCTCGTTTTCCTTGTAGGTAAGTCATGTTAACGTTCCCAGTGTACCATTATAGGAAATTGAATAGGAAGGTGCCAGGACAGAATACCCCAAGCTAAAATACCAGAATTATACTCAATACTTTACTCAATAGTTGAAATCATCATAACAACTATTTAGCATAATAGTACCTAAGGGAGAAAATTTTTAGCGTAATATAGTATATTTACCAATCTTTAAATGTAAGACATGTAGTTCATTTGGCTATAGCTCACGGGCCAATGAAAGGATTATTTTTGTAAGAAGCAGCCTATCTTTAGCAACTAAAGCAACATAAAGATAGACAATTAAACATACACTGAATTATGATTACTGAATGCTCTGTGGTTAGTAGTATAAAAAAGTGACTAGAACCGCACCAGGGGGGGGGGGGGACGGACACTTTTCGAAGCCTGATTTTCTCGCCCAACAACACCAGGGTGGGACACTTGAAAATTTTGAAAATCTGAATAAAATGTCCACCCTATTTTTTCGCCGAAATGCAATTTTCAAAAAAAAAATTTTTGTCCTTCATATGGGGGTGGACAAACACTTGAAAAATGGGGTGGAAAAAATTTTTGTCCATTTTTTGGTCTAAATCAATGTGAAATGTTATGAAACATGTTTTGTGAGTAAAAAAAAGCTGTCGGAAAAACTTTTTACAAGAAATGAAATTTTGGTCCTATAGAGGGAAAAGAAAATAGGGTCCTAAAAACTTCAACGCAATTTCACTTTTCATCAATATGCGAAAATGTGAAACACGATTGGTGTGATAAACACCAACATTCGTCTCACCGCCACACCTCAAACGCTCCGCTAAACATCAATCATTTACGCTCAACACATAAATAACCAAACACACACACACACACACACACACGCCACGCACCTACACCAACCACACCACCAAACCCCACTCCAGCCTTCACACACACACACATACGAACGATCCTACACCAACGAAACCTAACCACAACCCCCGAACCATAGCATACACACGCAAACAAAATTTCATACACCCTTCCGCTACTACATGCACCAAAACGCACGGGACTGTCACATAGTACAATTGATTATGAAGTTAATCGATAAAAACAACAAAATAGTCAATCTTTATGCAAATTTTGTGCATATGAACTGTCATACTCTACATTATATGAAAGAACATATGCACGAGCAAAAAAAAGAACAAAAAACTTGAAAACTTTCCTGTGGAAAAATTTGCAACCTTTGTTTCTGATAATGAACAAATATATATACACATACATGAACACACAAAAAGTAAGCACAGAACTTCAATCTTGCATCCCATAACGTATCTCGCAAAAAATGAATAAAGTAGAAGCTTGATTGTTAGACAATGAATAATTACAAATTGACATCAGAAGTCAACACTATTGCAAATGTTTGTGTTTGTCTGTTTGCTTAAATATTTGGCGAATATCGTACTAAGTTTTTTTAATCCATCGTATTTGTTTCCTGGGCAACTTGTTATACCCTGTTGTAGTGATTCTGTATTGTGATGAGGTCCGTATTGTCTCAGTGCTGCTAAAAATTCCTAGTCTTGATAGTTTTGAAAATTGATTGGAGGGTTTACTTAGAGGATGATTGGATTGGTTTGGTTTTCGCAAGCCGCAATTCAAGATTTTTGATTTGGTTAATTGACCAACCGTTACCATGTGATGAAAAGTTGTTCAATGCTAGAACCATTTGTTCGGTAATTTCATAAAAAAATTTGTTACGTAATCCAGGAAAATCTACGCGTTGAGATTTTGAATTTGCTAAGATTGTTATATGATCAGCCAAAGTTTTCGGAGATTCTTCGTCCACTGGTTTTGTAAGCTCTATTGTTGCACAGAACTGAGCTTTTTGTGGTTGCAATAGGGTGTTAAATCGAATAGCATTTTTGATTTGGTTTTGCTAACCGCGCATAAAACTCAACAGATCATTATCATTGTTGTCTACCGAAATATTGTATATTTTAAGAACACCGCCGAAAGCTTTCTCAGAAGCAACAATTTCATCTGATTCGTCAACTTTTCAGCCCGCTGTCCATACTGGTAAACCATGAACTTTATTCATGTGCTCAATGTAGGATGAGTCATCCACAAAAAAATTATTGCAAAAAAGACAACAGCGGGGTCTGAATGAGAGATGATTTTCTCTCATATGGTTCTAAAGTTCAATAACACTGCTACCTTCATAGCCACATTCATGGCATACAAAGCTATTGTTTTTGATGTACTGTTTATGAACAGTTTGTTTGTGGCGTCTAAGACTACGCTTGCTAGAAAGCTCCTTGTTGCAAACAGTACACTTATCAGTCTTCATTAATGCTGCCTAATTGACAATGAAATTCGACTGCATAATAAGAGAATCAGCAAGTTTCAAACCGTTTTTGGATTTTATTTTATTAGTAAAACCCAAAATTTTAAGAAACGTTTAATAAATGAGTAAACAAAATTCAATGTAGTCAGTGAAAAGCAATTTGGCAAATGAGAAAAAATGTTTGCGGGGATTTACTGTTGTTCTTTGTTTAATCATCCAATCAGAGAACGTTTTTGTTTTGTTTACAATTGATAAAATTACTCTGAACACATCATCAAAAATTTCTTCCGCAACTCTTATGTCAATATTGCAGCGGCTCTAATGTTTGCAAAGTTGTCTTCTCTGTGTATTAGGCAGGTGTTATAGCAACAAAATTTAACGCTTGTTTAATCAACATACTTTTTCCGTTCTGGTTATCTTTGTTTTTAACAAAAGTAGAACCTTATTACAAAATTATTAGTGGGCAGAAAAATGGATTTTCTATCATCATTCATTTCTATCATGTGTTCACTGTAGACATTTTATATTTGCCAGAAAAATTTATATAGACAAGAATTTGAAAATGTTTGCTATCATCAACATGGAGTTGGCAAAACTCGTGTTCGAAACTGATCAATAAAAAATTGCATAAATATAAAATTTGAAGCGTTACAAATATAAAACTACGAGAAATTACAGACAGTAACAAAGTGTTTTAAAGGCGAGAGAGTTTGATGGCCTTCTTTGATGGAGCGTAACAATGAGTTAGAGGTGGCGTCTCATCTTCAACTGAAAAATTGTTCGAGAGCAAGGGAAGCTGTTTTTCTGGCGTTCTTGTTGAATCGTTATACAATTGAGATGACTGATCAAAGGCCCAAATTTCTGATATCTGCTCCTCTTCTTTGAGCTGTCCGAGCTGGTTTTCCCAAACTTCGATAGAATCATGGTCATAATCTTCGAAAAGTTTTCTGGTTCTCTTCGATAAATTCTTTAGATCCTCTCCCATTTTTGTTTTAATAGGCGTAATGCAACCATAGTAACGCGGAGAATAAGGAAAATCAATAACTGTTGAGTTTTTCTCGGGCGTTTTTTTCAGCTGAAATATATCGTGCTGTTTTTTATAATCGACGATTGGTTTGATATAATTTACAGGGATAACAAAGCTGTTATCACTGCGCCATAAACCCGTGTTTTCATCGAACGTTTCCTTCACCAATGCGACATTCTTCTAATTGTGGCATGTACGAACCGGTGTCCAGTGTTCGAGTTTCAGAATCGTTGGTTTTTTTTAATTTCTAAATATTCAGCGGCCATAATTTTCAAATAAAAAACCTTTTCAGTAGTATGCGGTTTGTAACTGGAAACTAAATATCAGTTTTCGAAATAATATCTTAGCAGTGAAAAAGCAAACTGAACAACTATAACGGTGAAAAATTTTGTCAAATTGGATAGAGTTGAATTTCAGTTACAAAATTGATAAATAGGAACTGAGAAATAACGGAATGATAAGAGTTAAGAATAGAATGATTTGGTTTTTTGTTTGGAATGCAGATTCTTTGCATAATGTATAAATATAGAATTAAGTCATCTCTTATTGTAAGGTTTTCTATAAGCGCGCTGAATTTTTTTTTGATATGTATAAAACAGTTTCCATAAGCCGAACCAGCTTATCCATTGTTGATGAAAAACAACTTGCTGTTGACTTTTTTTGCGTTGGTTGGTAATTATGATAAAGTTTTTTTTAAAATATGTCTTATAATGCTTAACGCGGCGGTGTTGCATCAAAGAATAGAAGGTGCCGAACTGCCTTGAACAATTGTGACATTGAATGCGTTTGGCAGCAGGATAAACTTTCCCTAAATTTTCCTAATTTAGAAGGCTTTTTTCGGAACTTCCATCTTCACGAAAGACAAAACTAAACTGTTAAAACGAGTAAATTTTGAACCAGTTACGGCTTCCCCTGTTTTGTTTACAATTTAAAGAAAAGCTGAAGCTGCTCAACTTTTGTTTGTTCAATGTACCACTGTCCATACATGTAGGCGTCAAGCTGCGCAATTTGTTTACAACCAAGTAAACTCTGCTTAAGCAAGCCAGAATTAAACTGTTATGGTGAGCATGTATTTAACCAGTACAGCTTCTCTTGTTTTATGTAAACATAAAAAGAACGCTGACACCGCTTAACTTTTGTTTGACCAAGTTTACCACTGTCCAGACATGTAGGCGTTTGGCTGCGAAATTTGTTTACATGCAATTAATTTCGGTCCAAGAAAGGCAGAAATAAACAGTTATGGTGAGCAAGTATTTAACCAGTTACAGCTTCTCTTGTTTTATGTAAACATCAAAAGAACGCTAACACCGCTTAACTTTTGTTTGACGGAGTTTAGCGCTATCCAGACATGTAGGCGTCAGGCTGCGAAATTTGTTTACATGCAATGAAACTCGGTCCAAGAAAGGCAGAAATAAACTGTTATGGCGAGCAAGTATTTAACCAGTTACAGCTTCTCTTGTTTTATGTAAACATCAAAAGAACGCTAACACCGCTTAACTTTTGTTTGACCAAGTTTAGCGCTGTCCAGATATGTAGGCGTCAGGCTGCGAAATTTGTTTACATGCAATTAAACTCGGTCCAAGAAAGGCCGATTTAAACTGTTATGGTGAGCAAGTATTTAACCAGTTACAGCTTCTCTTGTTTTATGTAAACATCAAAAGAACGCTGGCACCGCTTTACCTTTGTTTGTTGAGGTGTAGCATTGTCCAGACATGCAGGCGTCAGGCTGAGAAATTTGTTTACATGCAATAAAACTCGGTCCAAGAAGGGCAGATTTAAACTGTTATGGTGAGCAAGTATTTAACCAGTTACAGCTTCTCTTGTTTTATGTAAACATCAAAAGAAGGCTGGCGCCGCTTTATTTTTGTTTGTTAAGGTGTAGCAATGTCCAGACATGTAGGCGTCAGATGGGGTAATTTGTTTACAAGCAATTTTCTTTTCTGTAGTCATGTCATTCTGTGCAAATGTTTCAGATCAATTAGTTCGTTATCATGGGAGCTGTTTTATCTAAAGACGCTGAATATAGCGACTTCCATTTAGAATTTTTGGTGAGCGAAAAACGACTTGTGAGGGTTGCCGTGAAAACCTACAATTCTACCGGCACTTAACTATCACTGAAAATATTCAAACGTGAGAGCGAGCTAGTTGAGTGGGAGTTCAATAAAAAAAATTACTCTGTCGGCGCGGGAGTTAATCTGATATGTTGTAGTATTGAAAAGATCAATCAATTGGTTGATACACCTGTGTGATTGATTGACTCTCTTCTAAGACCTGACTCAACTGAGGACTCAAAGCATTCGGGCAAAAGACTGGGAAAATCGTTGACACCATGTGCTAAAAAAATCAAAAACTACAATCACAGTCAACGAAGATTGCAACTAAAATGATGCTTCATTTTTGCTTATTCTCATTTTTGATTCATTAGTTAGTTAGTTCACTGGCTATAATAGCAATTATAATGGTTGAAGCTATGTATGAGAATAGTCCTGAATAATTTAAAAAGTTTCAAAACGATTCAAATATACAATTCGTGAGAACGAACCGAAACTGGAAAATTCTACTGAAGAGAATTATGCCTACGGTTATCATTCATCTTCGGCATCTGTGGAAAGATGCACTTCTGGTTCTAATCATTATCACGTTATATACAAAATTGGCGAGCAAGGTCATAGTTTGTTCGATTCTTTGTATGTTCCGGCGGCAATACATTGTCTGGTGACTTGTTTCAAGATACCTTTTTTCCTTCAAAATTTAATTTAAAGAGGTACCATTATTTCTCGACTACATGTTGCTGTGGAGTATCTGTCGAAGTCAAATCATCCTTTAATCAACAAAACAAGGGAAGAACTTCCTACATAATGCAGCGAGAGCATGATCGCAACAACAGCAATTGCTAAATCTACATCAAGCACACATTCTACAGTTCCTGATGTTACTATGGGACGGTTTTGTCAGTTAATGCTTGGCGAACATTCCGCTTCTATCTACCAATCTATAGGTATTTTACTGAGCGGGCAAGGGAGCTTCGTCCGGGATACTTCACATTATTTGCTAAAATTTCGGTTTTGTAAAAACTCAAATGTGTAAAATGTGATGGTTCTGAAAACTTAATAAACTTTCATTCCATATATTTTGAAAAATCTAGTATTTGCAGCTCATTTACATCGGGTACAAAAAACACTTTTCACTATAGAAACAATAACCAATATATATGCAACATAAACGGCAAAGTTCTGATTCTGAAGACTGCAATGGAGATTGAGTGTCTCGTCTGTGTTCCTTAATGTCTATCATCATTTCCATGTTTCTGCACATTTGTAGCCGGGAGAAAATATGCTTGTATATAGTTATTGGTAATGCCAAGGAATCTGCGAAAAACAATTTGGGATATGCATATCATTTAGAAAGCACTACACAGTGGGTTCCAATAAAGTTGGAGCGTGATGTGTTAACAATTATAAATAAATTAAAGGGCAAATTCAGGGGGTAATTATCGGCGGCGTAAACATCGTGAAACCTAAATTTCAAGTGCTTGCACTTTTTGATTCGAAGTGAAATTTTATCTTCGTCCAATACTAACCGTTAATTGGGAGAGCGTTCTTAGATGTGCTTTTTGCTGAGTCAATGTAGATAGTAGATGCTTTTTCTCCAAGAAAAAAAAATTCAACGCTGCATCAAACTTGAGTTCGAGAGACAATGATGAGTTTTTGAGCTCTGGATGAATAAAGTCATGAGTTGCCTCTTGAGTGCTGGTCAGATCAAATACCATTATATAATGGTTTGCGAACTCACTCAGAGGTATTCCTTGGCCATTTTCTATATAAGCTAATGCACTCATTGAATTGTAGTGCAACCTCTTGTTATCATTTGTTGACATTGGAGTTCTAGCCGTCGCAAAATCATTTCGATAAATTGTTATCTCTCCAACTTTTTGATAATGGAAAGGATCAGCGGTGTTGGTACCGATGAATGCTGTACCAACGCATAATGCATCAATGACTCTTCTGATTGGCTCTTTAGTGAAAATATCCTAATGTTTCCAGCTTTGTTGGCCTGTTGTAGCCAAGAAAGTTTTGGTAATTACTTCATTGTATCGGTAAATTGCCGGAGTTTTCAAAAATGTCTTCTCAATTGCACCTACAACATTATCTGACACCTTCATCTTCCTGATAAATAAATTAGCCTCATCTATTTTAACGTTGTAGTGTTTTGCTGGGACCTCACTGATGGCGGCCAGGTCATCTTGAGATCTTCTCATTGAAATGCGTAACGTAACTCCACTAACCAAATGTTTCTCACATGAAAAGAAATCAGCCGCCAACTTTCCATATAACGTTATGCGTGCGGATTGTCGCACTGTTCTTTCTCTTATATCTGATGTTGCTGCTGGAATAGTGCGGGGATTTTATTCATACTCATAGCCCTGACATTTTAGCCAGGTTTTCTTTGCGTCTGCACCGTGAGAGAATTCAGTTTCTATGAAATTTTTGTGTGCATAGTGTCCATTAGCTTTTGAAATTTTGATACCATTTGCAGAAACAGTACAGGCGTCAGAAAGCGAATCAAGCATATTATTTGCAAAGTATGGAAGATCACTTGCATTTGTGTCACCATGTGTGTAGCGCAAATCCGTTCCATCTGTTTGAAGTACTCGAAACTTGTTCTCCAGGTAAATTTTTTGCAAGTCAATAAAATTGTTGCGATCACCAACAACTTCAAATTTCAATGAGGATCCTGAAGGCGAATAAAGCGGTCCTGTTTTCTGCTCGAATGATTGATCAAATGTTACCAGTAAAGGAGGTTTTTTAAATAAGTCTAAAGAACTGTGAGTGGCTTCCGATGGCATTAGAATATTAGTTCGCATTTTTCACTCGCAAGAAAAAATTCAGACGACCTCTTTTTGGACGGGGTTTTCGAGAAATGATTCTTGTGGTTGAGATTTCTCGTTTTTAGTTTTGTCTCGTTTATTGTCGTCTTTTTCGTCTAATTTTTTTACGACCTGATGCAATACGTGATTGAAGAGATCCACCTGTTTGTTTGCGAACTGTTTTGGCTACTGTATTTTTCAGTGCTTGTTTTGCTGACTTTCTTTTGGTTGCAAGTTCTACTAACTCTGGTGCTCCCTGAACCAATAAATTACGACCAATCTTTTCTGCTGCGGGCCAAAGAAATTTGCGTGCTAATGGCAGAGCAACTCTTCAATACCTGCAGCAAGGGCTCCAAAACCGCTGCCTCTTTGTCTGTAGTGTCCGGAAAAATGCAATATTGATTGAGATGCTTGAATGCTATAGTATGCCTCCATATCAAATAGTTTTTCGAAAATTTAAACTGACTATAATTTTTCGGGTTCCAGTAAAAGGAATTAGTTTTCCAGTTTCGTTTCTCAACTCTACCTAGATGTTGTGAATGTTGTTTGATAATATTGGCTTGTAATCCAAATTTGTGTAGGACTTGTGGTGTATGCGTGTCACTGTGTTTATGCTACCGTTCCTCAAACGTCTTTCAGACTCAATGATTTTTATTACCTGAGCTGTCACGTCACCAATGTTCTGATGTTATATCAATGTGTAAAAAAATTAACTGTGATCCGCAAGTAATATCAATTGGAAAATCTCCAACATGTCTGTTCAAAGAGTTGCCTGCATTTTCTGACTTGTAACCAATATGAATTAAACCATGATTCGAAATATCTCTTATTCCTTTAAAACCAAGAATACTGGGTACTTCTTCATCTTCAAATAAAAAACCTTCGTTAAGTTCAAATTTCAAAACTAAATTTTGCGTTACAGTGTCAACATCATAGTGAAACTGTTTCAATTGAGCGATTCGAAAACTTTCTTACAGAAACTCTTCTGAACGGTTTTATATACCTTTGCAAATTCTTCGAAGTTGTCCAGTGCGATTATGTGAATCATCAAGTTCAGCGCCAGAACTGACATACGCAACTATTTCGGCTGAGTTTACATTGCCGATGTTTGATGGAAATGATACTGAAGCAAGGGCAACTTGCCAATCTCCATCTAACTGTAATGGTTGGGCGAGTAGATTTCAGAACCTTGCAATAGTATTATTGGTAAAATTTCCCATTGATGCATTCGATATCAAATCAATAGTAAATTCTTCATGAAAACTCATGTTTAGTCTTAGACAGGAAGGACGTTCACTTGGACTAATTCTGGTTCATAAAATTTACATTCAATTATAACGTTTTTTGCTGCTATAAGGTTGTATGTTGGCGGACTGAGGGTGGCAACCTTGAATACTGTGAAGACTTAGTCTGTGTAACTTTGTTTACAACCTCTCCTAAATATTCCGTCTGGCTATGCATTCCGAACCAGGTCTCCTTCTTCGTATTTTGGCTTGTACTTTTTTGTTCTAATAGCTAGGGATATTAGAGACGGGTCATGTTTTTTGAAAGTTTTTTTAGGTGCAATTTTGGTAACACGATTAACACGACTGTTTATAGTATTTACAAACTGTGAAATTCCTTTATATAAGTCCAAGTCCACTTTTCCTGGAAGTATTTGTGAACGGTGTTTTTGAGCGACCGAATATTTCTCTCAGCAAATGCCGACTTGGTTTCGTTTTCGGTTTCATGTAAATGAATCTCCTTCGCATCTTTTGCACATAAAGCCTTCTTTGGTTGCACCCTAATGTATCGCGATAAAATATCAACAGCCACCAGTAAATATTTGACTCCATTGTTGAGTTAGGCACCTTTATCCATATACGCCACATCGACAGACCAGATTTTGTTTATTCTGTGTGCAACAGCTTTCAGTCTCGGAAAATTTTTTCTGAATTGATTGTATTTTGTTTTTGGGGCTTTTGACTGAAGGTATTGAACAACTTTGGATCTTGGTAAACCGCTGGCTTTCTTCAAATTAGCAATGCTACCAAAAGCTAGACTACCTTTTGTGTATAATTTCTTCAATTGTTTAACGTGAGAGGAAGTAACTTGCCTACGAGCTAGACGGTTTGATTTTGTCTTTCGCATTTTCAAAGCTTCCTTCATCGTCGCCAGAAGTTTTTGATTCTTCTGTTCTCGAGACTCCTGATTCTTCGTTTTCTGGTTCATCCTCAAACAACTGTAACTTTTCGTTTAGTGATAAGGCAAGAATTTTTTTTGCGTATGTATTAAAGGTTAATTGTGAACTGATATCTAGTAAAATCAGGACTTTGTAATGTTCATGCGAAAGCTTAGAGGTTGTTTGTTGTAGATCGTAAAGAAAATCTATGACATGAAATCCCGTGCCTGACTTATTAACCATTAGTCTTGATGTCTGATCCAGCGATAGAGATTCTGACTCTTCTGTTTTTTCCGATATTATGCTCGCTTTTTTCATATTTTCTTTTGTCAAGGTGTTTGATATACCTCAAAACTCGCTCCTTGATTTCAAATGAAACTTTTGTATCAATTTTGTCATCTCTAGTCTCATTCAACTCATCTTTGACATTCTCCAAAATATTATCTGTCTGTTTTTGTGTGTCTTGTTGCGTGGTGGAAGGTGCTGGTGGAGACTTGCTTCTTTGCAACAGTGATATTTGTTTTGCTTTCTCTCGGACATCTTTATTGTTGAGAAATTGAGCAGTTTGAAGTTGTTCATTCGCATACATTTGGCGAGGAATTAGCACAAACTCTTCAGTGTGCATTTTGCTCCCGAAAAGCAATACAAGGTAACGCAATGAGTTTAATTAGACGGATTCCAGAATCTGATCGAAAAAATTTGATTCTCTCGCTTTTTTCTAGTCGCCTGTCCACAAAATCGAAGTTTTTTAATTCAACTTTATTGATTGGTACAACTCCAGAGAGTACGTTCATCACACAGTCACTGAAAAACCAAATGAAATCGCCCTGATGTAAGATTTCTATTTGAGCTGAGTTCTCATTCCTCTTATTTGCTCATTGCTTGAGCATAAGCAAATGTTTCTTTTTCATTTGTAATTGTTGTAATAACTGCTTCAGGGGACGAAATGTAAAAAATAGAAGGATCCGGTCCAATTAGTTGTGATGAAAAACGTAAACCCTGGCTGGTTTTTGGGTCGAGATCAATCATCAAATGCTCCGCAGTTGCTAGTTTGTATGCTTCTTTTATCAGTTGGAGACAATTCAACTGTTTTCCAGAATATTCAATTTGTTGAATGTCACGAAGCGACTTGAATAATATTATGTGTATTGTATTCAGATCAATGGTTCTGGACCATTTGCTTTGATGAAACAAATAATTCTTGACGTATATAACATGTAGTTTGCGATGACGTCCTGAGGTTGCTATTTTTACAAATTCTTTGTCGTTGAAAATTTCTTCACATGAATCCTCATAGATAAGCAGACAGTGCGATAAGTTTATTGTTATATCTAAGCCTGAGTATTTTAGAAACCCAATCACTGGTATAACTCGTTGCATATCTTTGAAAAGTGGCTAGAACTCTTTCTAAGGGTAGTAAATTTTCTCAAAACGTGGATAAAAGGTCGAACCTTTTAGCATTCAAAACAATAAATCTGTTTTACCACAACCACTTGGTCCTACAATTGACATGAATACCCTGTCATGTGTAAGAATAACTTTGTTCAAAGTTTGGGATTAGGTAAAATGTAACCAACTAATCTTGATAAGAGAGCAATCAAAATTGATTTCTCTTCACAGCTTTCTGATAATAGAAAGAGCATAGAGAAGCAACGAATGATCATTAAGACAATGATCAATACTCACTTGAACAAAAAATATTACTTCGGACCTTGGCACTGTTGAATTTGAACAACAACGCCATGGCGGCCTCTCCTGGTTGTTTACATCAAAGTCTAAATTACTGATACCAGCGTCAGCCTCGTCTCTTTGATTCATTGGAGAAAAATAATTATTTGAAAAGTGGATTGAAACAAGATTGTTAAATTTTTGAGTTACTCACTGGGCAACTGTTTCATGTACCAGAAGTCAAACAAATTGAAACCTTTAAAAGACTTTTTATCTCTAGTTTATAACAAACGGTTGATGAGTCGTTTTCCTCGAACGATGGTTGATTGAAGACTTTTTCAATTTCGAGGTGCTAAAAGACATATAACCGCAACTCATTCGGCATCTCATTAAGTGATAGCTCACGTTCTGGTGGTCTTTTTGTCAATCTAAATTGAAGAACTTTTTGTGCCCATAGCTTCCTACTTGGGATCCGCTGCTCTTTTGGGGACTGCATAGGCTTCTGGTTTGTTTTGTTCATAGCCATAATTGAACTGATACCGATGTTCTTGAGCTCTCTGTTTATTTTTTACATACAGTTGGAAGTGATAGGAAGTATCTATCACGGTCAAGAAAGCCCTAAAGCTGTCAAGCTCGTCGGGAGAAAGAGTAATGGTTGCAAAATAACGTTTTGCTGCTGCGCTATAAAGCGAGTTGTAACGAGGTTGTTGTGCTGTCTTTAGCTTATTGTTGAGATAGTTCGCTCGGTTCTGTTGATCACTTGAAAAAGTATGCTGTAATGGTGGAGAGGGATCCTGAACTCTGTTGAATATTACAATACGCTGATCGTCAAGTGGAGTCAAGCAAGTGAATATATTCAAGTTGTCTAACAGATAGGTTGTTAAAGTTGCCGTGTCTTCTCTGTGCATCACTTTGTGTCCACTGTGAAAAAATTCTTGCTTTACGTTCCGTTCAGTGATTTGTTAATTGATCGTTTGTTGAACAAAAGTTTGAATGAAGATAACAGGAGGGTACTTGTTCTTATGATATTTTCTCAATTGGGGACAATTTAGATCCTCCAGATTATAAACAGTTTTTGTAAAAACTTACTGAGGAGCTCACTACTTTCAATGCCTTTGCAAAAAAAATTTTCCAGGTGAATCGGAAACTGGAACTCAGACGGATTGCTTTCAAATCACAGTAAGGTATATCACCTTCGTCTCAATCAAGACCATGTAGGTTGTTGGTCAGCCAAATATAAGTTTGTCTATCGTCTGCAGGTAAATCAGTGAATTTAAGTGGTGTTTTGAAAAATATTGTATCGTTGTAACTCGAACACAAAATGAGTTCTTTTATAATGAATCCAAGTGACTTGAGTTTGAAACCTTCGAAAACTTGTTTTCCTGTACAACTCTGGGTTTTTTATCAATGTGTATGTATGTATGGATGTATGTATGTATGTATGTATGTATGTATGTATGTATGTATGTATGTATGTATGTATGTATGTATGTATGTATGTATGTATGTATGTATGTATGTATGTATGTATGTATGTATGTATGTATGTATGTATGTATGTATGTATGTATGTATGTATGTATGTATGTATGTATGTATGTAAGTATGTATGTATGTATGTATGTATGTATGTATGTATGTATGTATGTATGTATGTATGAATGGATGTATGTATGTATGTATGTATGTATGTATGTATGTATGTATGTATGTATGTATGTATGCATGTATGTATGTATGTATGTATGTATGTATGTATGTATGTATGTATGTATGTATGTATGTATGTATGTATGTATGTATGTATGTATGTATGTATGTATGTATGTATGTATGTATGTATGTATGTATGTATGTATGTATGTATGTATGTATGTATGTATGTATGTATGTATGTATGTATGCATGTATGTATGTATGTATGTATGTATGTATGTACATAAGTATGCGTGTTTGTAAACGCAATTATGTGGGTTTGTATGATGTAAGCATATTCCTATTTATGAGTGCACATATATACATATATATATATATATATATATATATATATATATATATATATATATATTTATATAAATATATATATATATATATATATATATATAGTTATATATATAAATATATATTTATATATATATATAAATGGATGTATGTAGATACTTATTTGTATATATATTATCGATCTTTCATTGTTTTTACGTGGTCATAATTGTAAGCTTGAATTAAAGCAGGATGGCGCAGGGGAAGCGCGCTGGGCCCATAACCCAGAGGTCGGTAGATCAAAACTATCTCCTGCTCAATCTTTTTACATACATTTAGAATTTTAGATGCATGTATGTACTGCAGTTGAAATGTTTTTTTTAAGAAAAATTGCTGGGACTTTATAAACCATTAGAGCTCTCCGATAGTTCTGGGTTTGTGTTTGGGTGTGGTTGGTGTAGGTGCGTGGCGTGTGTGTGTGTGTGTGTTTGGTTGTTTGTGTGGTGAGCGTAAATGGTTGATGTTTAGCGGAGCGTTTGGGGTGTGGAGGTGAGACGAATGTTGGTGTTTATCACACCAAACGTGTTTCACAATTCTCCTATTGATTAAAAGAGAAATAGCATTGAAATTTTTTGGACCCCATGTTCATGAAAATTTTACAAGTTCTTTTCCCTCTATAGGACCAAAATTTCAATTTTTGAAAAAGTTTTTCCGACAGCTTTTTTACTCACAAAAATTTTACAAGTGTTTTTCCACCCCCATATGAGGGACAAAAATTTGCATTTTGGCGAAAAAAAATAGGGGGGACTTTTTATTCAGATTTTCAAAATTATCAGGTGTCCCACCCCGGTGTTGTTGGGCCGATAAAATCAGGCTTCCAAAAGTGTCCCCCCCCCCCCCGGTGCGGTTCTAGTCACTTTTTTATACTACTGTGGTTGTAGAATTGAATGATAGTTTGTTAAAAGCTTTCAAAATAGTGTAAGTATTTTAGGCCTGATATATCAAGCGCATAATTTATCATTCTGTCGGTGTAGATCTACATGTTTAAGTCGATCTGGTGCAGTGTAAACAACGTTTGTTTAGCCTGGCACAGGGTTGGTCTTGGATCTGTTCGGTCTGACCCATAGAAACCAAAGTCTGTACGGTTAGCCGGTACTTGAATTTGGGTGTGTTCGGTATGAACCCCTGTCCACGATCCAAGTCCGTCTGGCCCATGTCTGTTTGGTTCGGTATCTCATTAAATTATCCACTGAAATGATCAAAAAAATATTCTTATCAGTTTTGGAATAAAAACTCAACGGAAAAAACGTCAGCCCCCCCCCACGGAAATAAACCCCTATTTGACTATTAAAGAACTGCGCATTTAGTGCGTTTGGCAAGCCTCGCAGGCCATGGCCATGCTTTAGTTGCCCGTGCTGGAACTTGATATGGAACAATCGAACAAATTATAGCGACCCAGAGTCAATTTTAAAATGGGGGTTAATTTTCGTGGGGGTTTTATTTCTTTGGGGGATGGATTATTTCTTTGGGGATTTATTTCCTATCTAAATTTAGGTGGGGGTTTCCCGCGTGCTTTTATTTCCCAAACCCATGCTCATAATATTGACCGCTAATTTATCGAATTGCTGAACAAAAAGATCAAAGGAAATAATTTGGGTATTATGGCATTAAGTATTTTGGCATTGTGTATATTGCCATGTAACCACAAAAGAGTTTTGTCAGTTAAAATTTGTCTTTTCGCAGTGAGAGGTCACAACTGGAAGTCGTTAGAGTTTGTCATTCCAGATAGATCAACTGACCTCGGTCGCAAGTGTCAAATATTCAGGTCAGAGCTCATGGAATTCATCCTGCAGGTCCAGATATGCAATGAACAAAGTTTACAACTTTTTCAACATCCCGAGATTCTAAGTTACCTAAATAGTTGTATAACAAAATTTGGTTTCAAGAAATTTCATTCAAACAACAAACGCCAATGAATCCTACAAAACACTATATAGGTGAGCTCAGTCACTCGAGTATATTTCTGGCATGAGACCAGCGCCCTGATTTCATTTCAATTGCCTATGTAGGAAAAAAGTTGGTGAAAACTGTACCAAAAGTGATGTAGAAAATTTAGCAGGAATTATATGCTGCGAAAACGTTAAATGTATATAACTCATATTAGTATGTTCAAGCTCTTCCAAGTCCAAAGCGTTACCAGCTTTGTAATTTTTTAACTGGTTTTAGAAACCAAACTAACGAAGATATCGGGAAATCAAGAGCAGTTACAATTATAAATTTTGTTATAAGAATCACATAATTTTGAAAACAATTAATCAAAATAAACAAAAAAATTTTAAACTATTACCAGAAAGGTATAACATCATTGCAACAAGACAAAAATCAATTTCGCAATTCATAAATTCTACACAATTCAGTTTAACTGAAAATTTTGTAGATTTGAAACCTCTCAGAAAAGACAATGTCTAGTTCTATAAATTTCAAATATTCCCGCTCTTCTGAAAAATGCATTTTTGTTGCAGAAGAGTGAACTTCAATTTTTCGTTCAAAGATTTATCGATTCTTGCTAACCGGATATCTTGTGGCAATTTGATCCGAATTCATTCTAACTGACAAACAATTGAATTTGTACCAAGCTCATTTTTCTATATGTTTTTCACTTTGATAAAATTGTTGAATAGAACTAATCAGTTTATCAAAAATAACACCTCCAGCCTAACTGTAATTTTTGCAGAAACAAACCGTCATTGACATTTTGTTTCTCAATTATTGCATTGTAAATTTTTTCTACGAAAAAGTCAGAAAACAGCAGAAAGAGTTTTCTTGGTCAGCTAAAAATCAATGGCCAAGTTTTTCTTAGTTTTGTTCAGCTGATTAGTAAACACAAAATTTGCATCAATTTGCAGATCAGGATATGAACGGTTTTTCTGTAATCTTATTGCATGCCCGTTATATTCAATAGAAGCCATTTCAAGCTTTGTGAAGAGCTTAAACTGTCTGATCAAAGTTCTATGTTTTTCCCATATATTTTTAAATAAGATCAAAAATTTTCATTTAAATTATTTTTTTTGTTTAGAGCAAACGATACATAACATAAACAATTTAGAAAGATAGTCTCGTCTCCTATTGAGTCAATAATTTCCGAAAATTTGTTTGCTTTCGTAATCACGCCTTGTCCTCATTTGGCTTGAAACGATTTAAAAAAATTGATGCTTTTGTAGGAAATTCCGGCAGATTCAATTTTGTAGCAAAAATTACATGCGAAATAGAGTTGAATTTGCTTGAAGGAATTAAAAGAATGCTATATCTTTATTTTGCTCTGAATTGACGTAAAGGGTTTCAAATAAAAAAGTATCTTCATTTGTTGATGAGATGTTTCTGTGAAAATAAAAGATTTTATCTGAACAATGCTTGTCATATTTCTGTTATTTGGTTAAATAGGTGGCGTTAAAGAACTTTTGAAAACATTTGAGTAACAAAATTAAACAAATATTGTGTGATATCAAACTCATCAATCTTTTTAAAAAGTGCAGACGTGAAGTAACCTTAATTTAGTTGAACAGTGGTCTCTTTTCATTAAGAAGAAATTGGAGGCGCGCATTTTTTGGGGGATAAGATTAATCCAACAAAGCTGATATTTCTCCTTGTCCTTTTCTAGAAATCTTCAAGGAAATCATCAACTAGGAACAGTTTTTTCTCCCCGCTATCAATTGATTTTATATGATTTTCCAATTTTTGCTAGATAATCTGAAGATTCAAAGACTCCATGGCAAAAATTTTGATTGAAATTTTACGCTTTCCCAATTTTTTTAAAAACTTTTTCCACTTTCGGTTTTGATTTCATCTAATTTTTTTCTTTTTTAGCTGTATATTCTCCCTGTTGAAAAGTTTTCACTGATTCTTTTGTTGGTCGGCTGTTTATTTGAGAGCAAATTGTTTTATAACTTTGCTCTCCCGTTCATTACTGTTTATTAAATAATCTAAATTCTATGAAATCTCCAAATTCGTGTATCAAACAAGGCAAATTGTCAATCAAATTTTTTGAAAGAGAAACAAATTGTGTAGGTTATGTAAACAGAATTGGCTTAGAAAAGTCAAAAAGAGCAATAAAATACCGATATTGGGAAAAATTTTCTCCAGCTTTGATTGTAAATTGGCTAATTACTTGGTTTTAAAATTCTTGATTGATCTTGATAACTAAATCAGCTGTATATCTGGCAGAACGTTTTAACAATTGAGATAGCAACATAGTTGCATTTAGACACGAATAATCGGGTTTTCACTTTGGCCCAACGAAGCTACGACATATCGTGTTTTCAATTCATTGGTAGCACTCATTTTGTGAGATCTTTTAATGGAAGAAAATTTTATATTCTTAAAGTTTTAGGCCGCATTTTAATCATAGTTTAACCCACGCAACTTTATACAAAATCAAAGTACACATTGTGACCTGTTTTTGTTTCGACCCCTCTCGAGGGGGGAGGAACTATATACTCATGGATTTTTTTTGTTGAGACAATTTCAGCCGATCGATATATTCATCTTAGAGAGTTGAGACTGTTATCATTAGAAATCTTGTCCAGCATAGAATGTGGACAAAAAAAAGTTTTTTTGTTTTCGGTTTTTACAGAAAGTTATCGAGGTTTAAACTTCTGAGAAAAGAAGAGTAAATTCCGTTGTTTTTATTAACATTTTCCGGAATGTTTGTCTAAATTTTCGCCAATTTTGCTAAAATTTGTTAAATTTTCGAAAAATAGTGCTGTTTATTTTATTTTTACGGACAAACAAGAAAAGTTGATAATAATGATTGAAATTTTTTGTCAAATCTGTAAATTTTTCAAAAATCAGACTTTTTCATCAAAAACAGCATGAAATAAGCTTCTTTAGTCCACTTTGATTAAATTTGCCGGAATTACACCCCCAAAACAACACTAATACATTCTTTGTAGACTAAAAAAGGGGCTTTTTTACTTCAAATTCGATCGAGAGTTTTCTGTAACTAAAAGTTTGCCGTTTTATGCAAAATTTTCTCGTTGATTATCAAAAACGCAGAAGTTTTATTTGAATTTTTAACTAACAAATTATCTATATCTATATCATTCAAAAAAATTAAGTGTTCCTACTGGACGATAAGAATTAGCAGGGCCAGTTCTGAACGAATCTTGGACTGTTACAATCCATAAAGAATTCGGATTGTAATCACTCGGTCTTCTTTTTTAAAAAAAAATTGATCCTTTTTATATTAAATAAAGAACAGAACATATTAAATCAAAGCTCAGGAGTGATAGCTCCAATTGGCTTCCTAAGCAGTTTCAAGCTAATGGATTTAGTTTTTTCCTCAAAAGCTCATGATCGTTTTGACTTTTGAAAAAAATTGATTTTTAAATAAAAGATGGCTTAATGAACTTTTCCCCTATTTTCTTAATTTTGTCAAAATGTAGCCTAATGTAAGCAAATAAAGAATGCTTCCTCTGTTAACTGATTTAAAATTTAATATATATTGCAATTTTAAGCCTGAAATTATTGTTTTCTGGCTTTGATACTACTAGATTTCAGAATTTTTTCATTTTCAGATAATTGCTAGTTTTTCACGTTTTCTAGTTTTGTCACAATATCACATGAATGATAGTTCTCAAATCAATTTATTGCTCTTCACAATAACGCACAACTGAACATATTAAAATCGTGAATGAATTACATTATCGTCTTAACGGCTTCGATACTTCTTTCTCGAAGAATTTAATTGAATTTTTTAATTTTGTCTTTAATTGTCATTTTTACTTTGCCGTTTTAGCTGTATGAAATTTCCTGTATAATGACAGATTTCATTGGTTCTTCATGAACAAATAAATGAGGCAATATTTTGATATTATTAGATAGCTGATGGCTTTCATGATTTTGAAACCAATTGTTTTCCAAAATACAAAAAACTTTTGAACTTCGCAATTTTGTTTATTTTATTGTCTTTTTGTTACCTGGTCTCCTTTATTACAGGTCAAATATGAAATAATTGGTGTCAAGAGAAGGTGTCAAATGAGAATGGTGTCACAAAACCTAATGTGTTCAAAGAATTCGTTATGACATCACTGGCTTCGACACTGGCTTCAACAAAAAAAGTAAAATTATTTGTTTTTTGTTATATTTGAATTTCTTTTTGTAGACGCAAGACAATTTCTGGATAATTGCAGGTCTCAAAAGCTTCCGTTGGACGAATAAACGAACCTATTTTTTAATTTATTTTTGTAATTAACGGCTTTCGTAAAATACTTTGGAAGTGCTTTGTTTCGAAAAAAAAATCAGAAATATTACTTACTTTTGCCCTTTTTTGTCTGCCTGCTACCTAGTCTAATTAATAAAAAGCCACATACTACATTATCAGTGTTTGAAGAAGTCACAATTGAACATATCTTGAGGGCCAAAATATGGCTAAACGGCTTCGACAGCGTTTTCTGGTAATTTTAATCGAACTTTTGTTTGTTATCTTTTTGTTGTTCTTTTTAGCCGCTTAAAAAATTGAATTAGGGCAGGTCTTACCGCCCTTCAATAGAAGCATTGGTAATCATAAAATTTTGGGATGTTTTACTTGATTTCTAACGGTTTTCAATACTTTGATGTTAATTGTTCTAAACAAAAAATAAGCGAGTTTTTTAACTTTACTGTTTTTGTTTTGTTTTCTGTTTTTGGTTTAATTGTTACCAAACCTTTTTTTGGACTGTTCACATATCTCTTCTGGTGATTTATAAGTTATTTTGTGCAGTTTCAGTTTTATCTGATGGTATGTTCACTTTGTTATTAAGTTTTTTTTTCTAAAACGGACATAAATTTTTTGAAATAATTAATGTTTGTTGTTGTTGTTTGATTTTGTTCTTTTTTCTTAACTCGCTTTCTTAATATTGGCATATCGCAACAGTCTAGTGCATCATTTTTTACTCCAATGAGTTATTTTCTTTGGAGGCTATCTTTTTGTTCATACACAAATTTTTTTTTTTAAAATACTTGTTTTTGTTTTTTTTTGGGTTTTTTTGGGATTCCCAAAAATAATTTTTGGGGCTTTTCTATCTGTTCCTCATTTGGTTGACAATTATACCAAAATTGTGGATGAGCGGGGTCGGAACCTTATGTGCGATCGCACATTAACAAGCCTCCTTGTTAATCTTAAAAACGCATTGAATCTGTGCTTAACATCTAAAATTTTTGGTTTCCACATTTGTGATATTTTGAGTTACTAATCGAGAATCGATTCTGGTCACTGAGTACCCCGAGCTAAAGCAATTTCCATCGAGCTCATTTTTGTCAGGAAAGCAAAAAGAATCAAGTGAAAACCTCCAATTCATATATCTATTGCAAGCATTACCTACGCTCCGCCGTTGAAAAAACATATTGGACAAAATGCCTGCAAGTCTTCATCAACAATGTTTGCAAATAATCTCTCTTTTCTGGTTTTTAGACGAACTCAGAAATTGTTTGTTAGTTGAAACAGGTAGATTCATCAAGGAGCCTACCCAAATTTGGGGCAGACCACGTGGTTAAAAGCGGCAATTTAATACTAACGTCATGCAATAGGCGCAGAGGATCTCATGAAACGCATTGAGAACATTTGAAAGCAACTAAAAGGGGACTCTTGGTAATGTGCGTTTGAACAAGATATACAACCCATTTGCCAGTCTTTCCAACCGAAGATATTTTAATGAAAAGTTTGGAAAACAAATGCTGAGAATTATGTCTGAAAATTTTTGATTTCTCGAAGCAAACAAAAAAAGTAGAACTAAAGAACTAAAACTGAGAAGAGTTAGTCAGTTTTTCAGACCTACAGTTAAATATAAATTTACACGAAAAAGTAAAGAAAACCTAAAATTAGAACAGCAAAACATCGTTTTGCATTCAGTCGTCAGTCTTCTTAGTTTCTATATGATTTAAGATTTTAAGAACTCTGAACAACGTAGCAAATAGACTAAAACCACAACAAAAAACCTCAGAAATTTGAAAGAATAAACTTTTCTTTTTTGCTTCGGAAAAAGCTGACAATATAAAAACTGATTTTGAGTTTGCCGACCCTCTCTGCTTTGTTTTCCAGTGTGTGCTGCCCTATAAATAATTAAAAAGAATTTGAGGGATTAGAGAACAGATAGCCCATGAAAAGTTATGTCTATGCCAGTTATTTCTCCACAAACTCAAAAACAAAAGTGACAAAATTTCTTTGCAATTGATTTGAACCGTTAAAAAAACAAGGTAAAATAATTTGTCTCACTTTCTATAACACTCAAAAATAACTCTCTTCTGACATCTCAATTCTTTTGTTGAGTTGAAGAAATGGCTTCCAGCGAGAAACTCCTACTTACCCTATAAACTGTGGCATTGAAAAGCTCCGGCAAACTTAAATGAAATAAAATAACTGTTTTAGAAATTGCGATAAGTGCAATCTGAGCACATTTGACTACTCAGAACATTTTTAGAAAATTCATTGAGATTACAACAGAAAATTTTTTTAACAAAAAGTTAACTTTCTCGAAAACTCCAAAATTGAATTTTTAGAAAGAAGTTTTTGCAAACATAATGATATCTTTTAAAAACGATTATTTCTAACTCTATCGTAGCTCAGGGCAATCATCAATTTAAATTTCAACTCTCTATCTCAAATCAAAATATGTAAAATATTTTTTCTGTGTTTTGACATCTTCCCGCATTTCTGTAGCACAAGAAGCGTTTACAAAAACTTCTTTTTTCGGTAAGAACCAGTCGTTAACAAAACTAATTCAACTTCCTGCGGTTCCTTTTTTCCGGTTCATTTCAAAGTTAATGGTATTTTTCACAAAAAACTATTTCTAGCATTTCTTTGCTGAGGCCAATCATCAAGTTAAATTTGAACTCTCTATCTTAGATCAAAATATGCAAAACATTTTCCCTATGTTTTGAAATCTGCCCACAATTCCGTAACATAGGAATTGTTGAAAAAATCAGTTTTTTCCATAAAAACTGGTCGCGATCAAAATTAATTAAACTTCCTGATTCATTATGTCTTCTGCTTTTCAAGTCTGCACGTTTTATTAAATATTACTAAAAAGGCCAGCTGCCATTAAAATTTTTAAAAACATTACAAATTGAGTTAGGTATTTGGGGTTTCTTCATGCCCAGTTTTTTTTTCAGTGAGAATGAACTGTGGTATTAAATTGCGTTGGGGCTAATTTTATATTGTAAATTATTAAAAATTTAATCATGCACCGAAATTACATATGAACTGTCTATTACCATTCTTTTCTTTTCAGACACTGCATCATTCAAGTTCCTTATATTCCAAAATGGAGAATTACAAAAGTTGGCCGGAATAGGTCCATCTAGTTTATAAAATAACTTCACTGTAACTCCAGATAAAACAATAAAAAAATTGCCAAGCCCATAGGCTATCGAATCTAAGTTTAATGCTTCATCCTTTTTTGTGAATTTGCATAAAAGAGCAGTTAGGTTAGAGGTAGCCTTGAAAAGATTGATTGAAGTTAATATTTCTCTTACTGTACAAACCCACAAAATTTTTGCCCCTCTTATGTAAGGTTTACCATGATTGGAGGGACTATGCGCCATATGACCACTAAACTGTAGGCTTATTTTCTGTGTGAACAGGAAACTGAGGGTCTATAATAATGAGAAAAAACATATGACTGCAAACAAGTGAGAAACAAGAACCGCCAAAAACAATAATGGAAAATTTTTCTCTTGTCATTGATGTGAATCTTAAAGAAAAACAAAATAAAAAAATTGTCTCACTTTCTTAAGCGCTAAAACAAATCTCTCTTCCGACATTTCAATTTCTTTGAAGTTAAGTTGAACAAATGGCTTCTGACGAGACACGAGTACTTACCCTAAAAAATGTGGCGCCGAAAAGCTCTGGCAAACTTCAAAGAAGTAAAATGATTGTTTTAGAAATTGTAATAACTGCAATCTGAGCAGATTTCACTACTCAGCACTTTTTTCTAAAAGTTTCATTGAATTTACATTAGAAGAGTTTACATACCAAAAAGTTAACATTTTCGATAAATTATTTCCAAAACTGAATTTTTAGAAAAATGTTTATTTCAAACTTAATGGTGTTTTTCACAAACAAATTATTTCTAGAATTTCTTAGCTGAGGCCAATCTTCAAGTTAAATTTGAACTCTCTATCTTAGATCAAAATATGCAAAACATTTTCCCTATGTTTTGAAATCTGCCCACAATTCCGTAACATAGGAATTGTTGAAAAAATCAGTTTTTTCCATAAAAACTGGTCGCGATCAAAATTAATTAAACTTCCTGATTCATTATGTCTTCTGCTTTTCAAGTCTGCACGTTTTATTAAATATTACTAAAAAGGCCAGCTGCCATTAAAATTTTTAAAAACATTACAAATTGAGTTAGGTATTTGGGGTTTCTTCATGCCCAGTTTTTTTTTCAGTGAGAATGAACTGTGGTATTAAATTGCGTTGGGGCTAATTTTATATTGTAAATTATTAAAAATTTAATCATGCACCGAAATTACATATGAACTGTCTATTACCATTCTTTTCTTTTCAGACACTGCATCATTCAAGTTCCTTATATTCCAAAATGGAGAATTACAAAAGTTGGCCGGAATAGGTCCATCTAGTTTATAAAATAACTTCACTGTAACTCCAGATAAAACAATAAAAAAATTGCCAAGCCCATAGGCTATCGAATCTAAGTTTAATGCTTCATCCTTTTTTGTGAATTTGCATAAAAGAGCAGTTAGGTTAGAGGTAGCCTTGAAAAGATTGATTGAAGTTAATATTTCTCTTACTGTACAAACCCACAAAATTTTTGCCCCTCTTATGTAAGGTTTACCATGATTGGAGGGACTATGCGCCATATGACCACTAAACTGTAGGCTTATTTTCTGTGTGAACAGGAAACTGAGGGTCTATAATAATGAGAAAAAACATATGACTGCAAACAAGTGAGAAACAAGAACCGCCAAAAACAATAATGGAAAATTTTTCTCTTGTCATTGATGTGAATCTTAAAGAAAAACAAAATAAAAAAATTGTCTCACTTTCTTAAGCGCTAAAACAAATCTCTCTTCCGACATTTCAATTTCTTTGAAGTTAAGTTGAACAAATGGCTTCTGACGAGACACGAGTACTTACCCTAAAAAATGTGGCGCCGAAAAGCTCTGGCAAACTTCAAAGAAGTAAAATGATTGTTTTAGAAATTGTAATAACTGCAATCTGAGCAGATTTCACTACTCAGCACTTTTTTCTAAAAGTTTCATTGAATTTACATTAGAAGAGTTTACATACCAAAAAGTTAACATTTTCGATAAATTATTTCCAAAACTGAATTTTTAGAAAAATGTTTATTTCAAACTTAATGGTGTTTTTCACAAACAAATTATTTCTAGAATTTCTTAGCTGAGGCCAATCTTCAAGTTACATTTGAATTCTCTATCTTAGA
Organism: Convolutriloba macropyga; assembly: GCF_964194025.1. Lineage (NCBI taxonomy): Eukaryota > Metazoa > Xenacoelomorpha > Acoela > Convolutidae > Convolutriloba > Convolutriloba macropyga. Next base: position 62,897,904 of record NC_134468.1, read on the forward strand.
TCAAAATAAGCAAAACATTTTTCCTGTGTTTTGACATCTGCCCGCAATTCTGTAACACAAGAACTGATTGAAAAATACTTTTTTTAATAAGAACCAGTCGTCAGAAAACCTTTTTAAGCTTTTTGATTCACAATAACTGTTCCGTTTCTCAATTCTGACGTTTCAATAATTAAACTTAAAAAATCAGCTGCCGTTAAAATTTTATTAAACATTACATATTAAATTAGGTATCTGTTGTTTTTTGAGTTTCCTTATGCTTAATTTATTTTCAGTGTGACTTTAATGATATAATTGAGTACGTTCAGGCTAATTGTCTTTTGTATTGTCTTAATACTTAAATCATACACAGAAATTAACTCTGAATTGCATAAAACCGTTCTCTGATAATCCGATACTACGTGATTTAGGTTGATTATCTCCAACAATGGAGAGTTACAAACGATGGCCAAAACAGGTCAATCTAGTTTACAAAAAAACTCACTGCAGTTCAAGAAAAAACAACAAAAATTTTCCGAGCCCTAGGCATAAGCTATCAAATCTAGGCTCAATGCTTAATCCATTTTTATCTTTTTGCACAAACTGCAATTAGGTTAGAGATTACCTTGAAGAGACTGATTGAAATTTGGGTTTCTCTTATTGTAGACCCCCCAAAAATTTATTGCCATACTATGTTACATCTACCTTGACATACGCTATAGGACTACTCAATTGGAGGCTTATATTCTACGGGAACACGAAGCAGAGGGTCTATAATAATGAGAAAAGAACGATTGACTGCAAGCAGTTGAGAAACAGACTGCAGAAAATCAATAGTGAAAAATTTCTTGTTTGCCATTGATGTCACCTCTTAAGAAAAATAAGGTAAAGTAATTTGTTTTAGTATCTAAATCACTCAAAAGAAACTCTCTTCTAACATCTCAATTCTTTTGAAGTTGAGTTGAAGAAAAGTGTTTCTGGCGAAAACCTCAAACCTACCATAAAAACTGTGGCATTGAAAAGCTCTGGCAAACTTAAATGAAGTAAAATGACTGTTTAGAAATTGTAATAACCGCAATCTGAGCCCATTTGACTGCTCAGCAGAATTCATAGAAATTTCATTGAGTTAATTTTTTAGGAAAAATAACTCTTAAATTGAACTTTTAGACAGAGGTTTTTTCAAGCATAATGGTATCTTATCATGCACAGAACAGACCCCCCACAAAATTATAGCCCTATTATGTTTTGTTTACCATGATGGGCTATGCGCTATATTACCACTAAACTATAAGCTTATTTGCTGTGTGAACAGGAAATTGAGGGTCTATAATAATGAGAAAAGACACTTGACTGCAAACAAGTGAGAAACAGGAACTGCAAAAAACAATAGTGAAAAACTTTTTGTGTCATTGATGTGAATCTTAAGGAAACACAAGGTAAAGTAATTTGTCTCAATTTCTCAAGCGCTAAAACAAAAATCTCTCTTCCGACATTTCAATTCTTTTGAAGTTAAAATGAACAAATGGCTTCTTGCGAGAAACTCGTGCTTACCCTAAAAACTGTGGCGTTGAAAAGCTCTGGCAAACTTCAAAAAAGTAAAATGACTGTCTTAGAAATTGTAATAACTGCAATCTGAGCACATTTCACCAATCACCACATTTTTCTAGAAGTTTCATTGAGTTTACAACATAGAGTTTACTTACCAAAAAGTTAACATTTTCGATAAATTATTTCTAAAGTTGAATTTTGAGAAAGATGTCTTTTTCAAAATGAATGGTATTTTTGACAAAAAAAAATAATTCTAGCATTTTTTAGCTGAGGCCATTCATCAAGTTACATTTGAACCCTCTAATTTAGATCAAAATAAGCATAACATTTTTCCTGTGTTTTGCCCGCAATTCTGTAACACAAAAATTGTTGGGAAAAAACTTTTTTTATAAAAACCAGTCGTCATCTAAAATTTTAAAGCTTTTTGATTCACTATACCTGTTCCGTTTCTCAATTCTGCACATTTAATTAAATAAAACTAAAAAAAAGTCAGCATCCGTTAAAATTTTCTCAAACATTGCATATTAAATTACGTATCCAATGTTCTTTGAGTTTCCTTATGCTTAATTTATTTTCAGCTGACTTAATAAGATAATTGAGTACCTCCAGGCTAAATTTCATTTGTATAGTCTTAAAACTTAGTCATACACAGAAATTAACTCTGAATTGCATAAAACCTTTCTCTTATTATCCGATAGTGAGTGATTTAGGTTGATTATATCCAACAATGGAGAATTACGAACAATGGCCAGAACAGGGCAATCTAGTTTACAAAAAAACTTCACTGCATTTCCAGATAAAACAACAAAAATTGTCCAAGCCCATAAGCTATCAAATCTAGGCTCAATGCTTCATCCATTTTAATCATTTTGCATAAAATGCAGTTAGTTTAGAGATTACCATGAAGAGACTGATTGAAATTTGGGTTTTTCTTATTGTAGACCCCCCAAAAATTTATTTCCATACTATGTTACGTTTACCATGACATACGCTATAGGACTACTAAATTGGAGGCTTATATTCTACGTGAACACGAAGCAGAGGGTCTATAATAATGAGAAAAGAACGATTGACTGCAAGCAGTTGAGAAACAGACTGCAGAAAAACAATAGTGAAAAGTTTCTCGTTTGCCATTAATGTGAACTGTAAAGAAAAACAAAGTAAAGTAATTTGTCTTAGTCTCTAAATCACTCAAAAGAAACTCTCTTCTGACATCTCAATTCTTTTGAAGTTGAGTTGAAGAAATGGTTTCTGGCAAGAAACTCATAACTACCTTAAAAACTGTGGCATTGAAAAGCTCTGGTAAACTTAAATGAAGCAAAATAACTGTTTTAGAAATTGTGACAATTGCAATCTGAGCGCATTTGACTACTCAGCAGATTTTATAGAAATTTCATTGAGTTAATTTTCTCGGAAAAATAACTCTTAAATTGAACTTTTAGACAGAGGTTTTTTCAAACATAATGGTATCTTTACATGCACAGAACAGACCCCCATAAAATCATAAAATTATAGCCCCTATTATGTTACGTTTACCATGATGGGCTATACACTATATGACCACTAAACTGAAGGGTTGTATGTTATGTGAACTTGAAGCTGAGGGTCTATAATAATGCGAAAGACTCGGAAATTGTTCGCAAAATGAGTCATGCAAAAAAATATTCCATCAAACTCTCAAGGAGACCTTCGAGCCACCCGATGTCAGAGACGTAAATTTGATAATAATGAAAAAGTGAGAAATCACAATCACAACCAGATAAATCTAACAATATATCTGATCTGAAACAAAGAGTTTCACTAAGTCAGACGGACACATTCGAGGACAATTGTCAGTTGTCAATTTTATTCTCAATTTCAGTATCTAACTTTAATTTTCATTTTATTCCCGAATATTTTTTTCCAGCGTTAAAGGAAATTTCTTTAGTCTTGATAATGACAACTGTATTCCTCGCGTTATAAAGGAATTGTGTGGTAGTAGAATTGTTTCAATGAACTTTCAAAAAAATATATATACTAGTGAGATTCGAGCTCAAAATCGCCATCTTCGATCGATTACTGGGTTATGAATCTCGCTAAATTTGGTATCGTTTCTGTGTTACACAAGGGACATTTTACCAATTTAAATAATTTAAGTACACATTGCAAAGTTATTTTTCGTTCACTTAAATGTAATTTTACTTCCACCTGAGAGGAAGTTATTTGTTTAGATCGTTCACACCTCCCACTTTTATGATTTTATTTATTCATCAATCTTTTTATAGTTATTTTAAAATTCAGTTCCCATAACGACTCTCTTCTCAGCCGATATTTCAACTCAATTGAATTGAACTACTTTCCAATTCCCCACAGTTCGTTCACTGTGGAATTCGAACGGTTTTCGAAGTTAAACAAGAAGTGTAAAAGCATACTTCTAGTCTAGCCGGGATTTGCAAAGCGAACCCCGAAATTCAAAAAATTTAACCCATTCGTCTCGTGATTGCTAATGCATTTTCAAGTATTACATGGCGCAGTCAACATCAAACGAATTCGAGCTACTTGGCATCGAACCATTTTGGGACGAAACCACTCTGGAATCATCCCTCCGATGTGAAAAATGGCGTGTGATTTTCAGGCTTGCAATACTTCCAAATAAAGAATCTCCAGACTGAAGTCTCAAAGAAGCTCCGCCAATTAAGATAATTTTGTCTCCAGAGCCGGTTTACGAGGAAAACGTCAAAAAGAGCACACCTCAGAGTGAATGCGATTGCAGGGTAAAGAACGAACAACTGAACTAAACGTGGATTAGTAGCTGTCAGAAAGTAGAAGCTGCAGAGATATTGTGTGGGGACCCTTCTTAGAAAATATATTATAGCGAAGCGTTTTCCATGTCCTCTTGAGTCTTGGTGCAGAGGGATGTCCAATCTTTTGTTGTCAGGAATCGATTTTTGAGATCAATCCGTCTGGGATCTCCTCGATGAAATCTTAACCAAATAACGTAACATTGTAGTTGATAGATACGTTTTCTCTACCAGAAAATATCTGAAAAGAGAATCAAATGAAACTTTTGTTGACGTCTACGCAAATTGCTTTTGAATTACAATCTCGTCAGTCATGAAGAATCAATATTACGAGATATGTTCATCGCCAATGTTCCCGACGGAGAAATTTAAAATGAACTGTTAATGCAGAAGGACATGTAAAATCATAACCAACTGAAATAGGCTGGATTAATTGCTTGAACAGTCAGCATATCCGGAACTAATCCATCAGTTAAAAATCGACAAACTCAACAAAATATTAAACAGATGTCGACGAATTGCCTACCCGGGTTGGGGTCCCATAGAATCCCATCGATGGATCATGGGAATTTCAGAGAAATCCATCGATGGATCATTGAATGTCCCATTACCATTTAACGCTGGGCATGGAAAAATCATGGAAATTTCTGATGCCGGGTGTGTTGGGGGGGGGGGGTGGTACAATCAATTTCTCCCTTGCATCGGTACTCGTTTCTGATGCCGGGTGTGTTGGGGGGGGGGGGTGGTACAATCAATTTCTCCCTTGCATCGGTACTCGTTTCTGATGCCGGGTGTGTTGGGGGGGGGGGGGGGGGGTGGTACAATCAATTTCTCCCTTGCATCGGTACTCGTCTGCCTGCATTCTGTAGAACTCTGTACTCTGTAATAACCCCCCCCCCCAACCCCCCCCCCCAACACACCCGGCCGCATTGGAAATGCTCTTTTTAGTGACACGTTCCTGAAATCTACAAAAAAAGAGCATTTAGGGGCACGTAACTGCATTTTATTAAGAAAATCGACAAACATGTGAGATTTTCGAAAATTTCATATTCATGGATTTTCTATGATCCATCGATGGATAAATGGATTTTTTATGATCCATCAATGGGAAGTTAGGTTTAATGAAATTACACTGATCCATCGATGGATCTAGAAGTCACTATGAAATAACAATGACCCATCGATGGGGTGCACTGGGACTCCAACCCGGGTAAATTGTTGCAATGGCAATCACAAATTTTGTCAACAAATCTATTGGCTACGAGCTCCACTTGCGAAAGATTTGCAAATGCTCTGGAAGAAATTATTTAAGCAAAATTGGAGTGACCACTACAACTGTAAAATGTAATGACTTGACTGCAGAAAAGGTTATAGTTACAGTTGTAGTAGGCGGTTATCGTTCCAACATTGGAAAAGATCTGTTGCCTATTTCGGTTTATCCTTCAATGAATTAAAAAAGTAATTAACCTTAGTGAAAATCATTGTACTCAAATGCAGTTAGTACTCTAAATCAATGTACTTTAAAAATTCAGACCTCAATTCACTCATTCCAAGTTCTGGAGAGTCAAAAACACATACAAAGGTGCGCCCATCTTATGAAACCTTCACTCCGACGCATCAAAAAGACCGAAAATTCCGATTATTCTACAAAGGCACCTTAAGTTATTTTTCAAATCAAATGTCCTTAAGAACTTGAGGACAACAATCTTAGAAAAAAAATTACCCAAACGTCAATGTGAAAACCGAAATTAAACGGCTAGATTACATTTTACTCAGTCAAGTACTTCGCCTTTAGAATCCATAGTATTCGATATTCTCACTCTCTCAGAACTTAAAATTTTAAACAGATAGGACCTTTCATGGGTTTGGTACAATATTTGGTTAAATTTCTACAAATTTTATCATAATTGCGTGACCCTTGTTGTCCACTCCTCAAAAACAGGCTTAAAAGATAAGTCTGGGTGGGTTACTTGAGGCATATTTCAAAAACAGGCAAATGCAACTAAAACAAACACCACAACGCAAACTTGGAAACTGGGTCAAATGAGATGCATCCTGCACAAGCTTCGGAGCCGGAACTGATCAACGTTCTCTTACTGGTTGCAAATTATACTACTTGTGTCACGTTTCTTCAGCAAAACTGAAGAATGATAAAGTGATCATGAAGTAAAACTTCTTGGAGTGGTTTGGTCTGTTGAATACTTCAAATATTATTTTTCTGGAAATTTATCGATTACGAAAGATTGTACCTCTAACTTACCATATAAAAGTAGATTAACACTTTGGGTAGATTGGTTCTTAACATTCGATTTGAGCATTGAGCACATACCGGTTGCAGTCAAAGGTTGCTGGTAGACTACATTTTGCGTCAGCCAAATCAACAACCAAAAGTCACTACGATATACGATGAGGAAGTTGTAATTAACGGTTGAAACAATTAACAGCATTTGTGACAGAGCTGTAGCAGTTTAAACGCACTCTACAGCAACATGTCAGTAACAACAATTTAATGCCGTAAACTGATCATATTATTTTCGCGCCGTGAGGGTTAGTAGAGTAAATACCTAAAACCTGCGCTTTCTGCCTTAAGCTGTCGTGCTACTCAGTTTAATCAGAATAAACATGCAAAAAACGCTTTTCCAGCAATCTACAAATTCAATCATGAATAGCGCCGTTCGGTCACCCAATACTCCAACCAGCAATGTCAATTGTGATATATTTCACTCAACCCCCAACTCGACTATAAATGCAACAAAGACCTCAATCAATGAAGTACCATCGTCGCCAGTGATCGAACTTTCATTTGAAGAAGTGTTTGAGATCAACTTGACCCAAATTTTTACCAAATCCTTTGTCTGCTCTGAAGTCTAAGGTTGCAGTCCCTAAAGAAGTTCGCGGTTCTGTTCAGCAAAACAATGAACAACGCTGCAAACACGTCATTCCATATCTACACTCATTCTGGCGCCATCTCTATATGTCATTTTGGGATGCTTATGCCTCAAAAAGGATTTGTCATCAACAATTTCAACCGGAAACTTTCAAATATGACTCATCTTGTTATGGTCTCGCAGTGTTGGGGTATGGTCTCTCTCTTTGTTAATATTCACGTTGCAATATATGTATCTGGAGTTTCTGACAAAATTGCCAGCTATAAATCCTGTACAAATATAGGTTAGAACCTCAAATCCGTCAAAGCGATGTCTCAGTGGAAATATCATGAATTGTGCTTAGAACCCAAAGAGGAACTTCAAATCAACTTTGGAGCTCTAATTACCAATGAAAAAAATTAAAATATCTGTTTCCTAGCATGTAGAGCTAGATTTTCTAAGTACCCAACCAAGGAGGTGTTCAAAGACGCAAACAACCCAAATGGTAGGAAAATTTTTGGAAGAACACATACAAAATCACGGCAACCTAGAAGTAAACAATCAAGACAGATGTTGAATTGGAAGTAAAGTTAAAAATTTCTGTAAAATTATTAATATTAATTTTATAAAGGCACCTCTGTAAATGATCATAGAGCAATTGGTTTATTTGAACTTTTCATAAAAACAAATAAAAGGAGCTAGTTTGTATGCAGTTAGCATCAAAGGCAAACACAATTGCAGTAAAAAGCTCATTTAGGGCTGTAGTTAAAAGACAACAAATGTCCAAATGGCACACACTTCCAAGCACAATTTCACAGACCACCAAACACTCTACATTATTAGTAGGCAAAGTTAGTAAACAATCTGAAAGCACTGATCTCTTATTTTTAAAAATTTTAAATCAGTATGTAGACTATGATGCTGACTCTTTTGCTAAATACATTGTTGAGAGAGCAGGTGGATCAACGCTGAAAAGAACGGTATCATGGTAGAAGAGGCCATGAACAAATCCCAAATAGATGCCAGCAAAAGTTTGGTTAGTGAACGTAATGCTTCGGTATCCAGATTTTTAACTCTGATGTGGTAGGTATTTTATTCGCTTGATCTTAATTACCACACTAGAGCTAAACCTATATTATTGTATCGGCCTTAATTGCGCGCTAGAATAAGTCTCACTATATGCTCACAATGTTCTTTGCTAATTTCCAAATCTATGTGTTATTTGCTAGAAAATAAAATTGGTTAGATACAAAGGTTAATTAGTAAATAGATAAAAATGATAGAGCACAATTGGGGGTTAATTCCTACTTGAAAATATGGTGGGGTATCTGATCTTAATCAAGAAATTGAATCCATCTTACTGCTGGATATGAATAATAATTTAACTCTATTTTTGTTAGAAAATTGGCAGACTTACAATTGCTGCAGATAGTCCCGCTTAGCGGAGAAAATAGTGGTTTCGCTCTTAGAGCAGAGAGAGGAAGAGAGAGAAGAGAATTTTTTGGTTAGATTTTTAGCGTCTTACTTTCGCGCTGGTTGAGTTTTGGTCTGATTTCCTTCAGCAGCAAAATCTAGTCTCGTGCGTGTTTATAATTGAGTCAACACGACTAAAAAATCACAAGACCTATGACTAGCTCCGAATCAATTCCTAGGTCATTCGTGGAGCCGACTACTACTTCGTCTTTAGTCATATATTCGTTTCAGAATTGGTGCTGAAGAGCGGCCTGGATAGCTTCAGTATCCTTCACGTATTACGCGTATTAATAGCGGTGGTGAATCAGCCGGTATGGACCGCTGCATAGTGTATTAAATAATACACAGCAGTATTTGGCTATGAATAATGTATTCATTCACTCAACGCAATTCACGCAGCATAGCTCTCTCTTAATATTCCGTCAGTTTAGACTAAGTCTAAAGTGTTCACAAAGTCGACGGTTAAATAATTATACTCTCTGTAGTATCGGTAATTGCGGCGGCAATTATCCAATTAGCAATACTACAAGATTCGTCATACATGCCATTTTGATGAATCCGGTTCCGGTAACAGAAAAGTCCCTGGAAGTAAAATTCGCTCGGGAGACGCTCCAAAAGACTCCTCAAAGGTTTGTACAGAATTCAGCACAAAGCTTTGAGGTGGCCATCAGTACACAAAATTTCACCCACGACGTCAGTCATAGAAGAGCTCGGTGTACCCGAAGTAATTTTCAGGAACAACGACAAGGCTTTGTTTAATACAAAAGCCGACCGAGAGACCATTTTGTGGGTTTACGCTCAAAGACGTCCACATACATACCAGAAAACGACCGAAGAGAAAAATAACCATCATATCAAGGCGTTGTAGAGAAAAATATATAGTGGATATCAAGATTCGCCATCCTCACGCAAACAACATCGTGAGCTCCAAAATTTTTTTTAAAAAATTGACGGCACGAAAGCTACTAAACCCTGAAACTTTTTTTGTTGTTGTCGTGTCAATTCTTCGACGACTAATGAAGATAGAACTCCCTCTAATATTTCAGGCCTTTAAACTTCGACTAGCAAATGCAGCAAAAAAACCACCCATTTATCACGGTTACGAACAAAAGCGCTACGTTAGCAACGTTGAAGAAGCTGTTGGGAGTCTTCAGGCGAAAAGACAACGTCAGACAGCAGACAATCCAGTATTGTCCACAGTTCATCTCAAAGAGAACGCACTACTTCTATATGAAGAGAAGGGCTTTGAGTTGCACGTAGATACCCCCCCCCCAGATCCCCCAATTTGCCTTCCGGAATACAGATCTCCAAGCGTAGATACCCCCCCCCCCAGATCCCCCAATTTGCCTTCCGGAGTACAGATCTCCAAGCTACGACTATGTTGATAATGAGGCGATAATTAGTATGGCAGTATCTATAAATTACTGCTTTTTTTCTGGTGTTTGGTGATGAATTTTTTGTTTGAAATGAATTCTTTGCGCGAGCAATTCGAACTCAGTTCCACAATGGACATTTCTGGGGCTAATTAATCAATTTGTAATAACAAAGCTTTGCAAGAATTTTTTAATTATTATGATCACTAGCTATGATAACGAGTACATATGTTGATTTAGTTATGATAACGGGCAAATCTGGTTACCGTTAAAACTCAAAGTTTTTACTATTTTATATCTGTTTGCATCTTTCAATCTTCTCACATCTGTAAATATAGTTCATCTTCAGTTGCAATTTAAATTAGTTTGTTACACTATTTAAATATTTCTGAAGAAGGACATGTGATTCACAAGGACTTTGTACCAAATGAAATTATTTAAACTGGCCTTGTAAAAATATTGCTTGTTCATTTATATATAAATGAACAAGCAATATTTTCACAAGGCCAGTTAAAATCATTTAATTTGGTACAAAGTCCTTGTGAATCACATATCCTCCTTGTAATATATGTAATTTAATCTCCATTTGAGAGGACTTTATTTGTTTACATTAATCACACCTCCCTTTTTTCTGATTTTAGATATTTACCATTCTTCTGATAGTAATGCTAGAATTCAGTTCTTATCTAGACACACTCTCTCTCTCTCTCTCTCTCTCTCTCTCTCTCTCTCTCTCTCTCTCTCTCTCTCTCTCTCTCTCTCTCTCTCTCGAGCCGATATTGCAGATCATAGGAAACGCAATACGTTTTCACGTCTCGACAATTCAGTGTGGAATTTCAACGGCTTTTCAAGTTAAAAAAAATTTAAAAAGCATACTTCTTGTCCGGCTTGCATTCGCGAAACCGAACCCGTTTTTTACAAATTACTCGCATTCTTCTCGAGAATTATAAAATATTTTTATCAAGTATTACTGTTTTTAAAACCCTTACTAACAGAAAAATCTTCAGAGAACCCAAAACAATATACCGTAATTAAGTGAGCTACTTTATAATTGTTCCAACTCCTCTTGAGGGGGGAGGAACTATATACTCAAATGGGTTCTTTTTGTTCTGTCAATTTTGGCCGATATATTCATCGTAGAGAGTTAGATGTGAGTGGTATCATTAAAGAGCCCGTTCAGCGTAAAATATGGAATTAAAAAGATTCTTTTCGAATTTCGTTTTCTCAGGAGTTATTGTGGTCTAAATTTTTGTGAATAATACATCGATTTGCGTTATTTTTATTAACATTTTCCGGAACTTTGGCCTAAAAACTCATCAATTTTGCTACAATATATAAAAATTGTAAACAAAACACTGATGATTTTAATTTTGAAGACAAAATTATTGTTGACAAATTTGATTTCAGTTTTTTGGCAAAAAATTTCGGCTAAAAATTTCAAAAATCAGACATTTTCAACCCGAACTGCCCGAAATAAACTTCATTAGTCCACTTTGATTAAATTTGCAGGAATTACACACCCTTCTACACAATCCTCTCCGCAACTGGCACAATTTTTGTAGACTGCAAAAGGAGCTAAGCCTACTTCCACTTCCATTGAGAGTAGTCTGGAAAATTTTCTATTTTCTGCTAATTTTATTCTATGATTATCAAAAACGCAGCATCTATTTTTAATCTTTTATCTAACAAATTATCTAGATGCATAACATTTTATTTAAACAATTGAATGTTCTTAGCGGACAAACAGCAATGGCAGGGCTGGTTTTGGTCCAATCCTGGACTGTTACAACCCAAAAACACTTCGGACTGTAATTAGTCGGTCTTCTTTAACAAAATAAAATATGAGCTTTTTTATATTAATTAAAGAAAGATAAATTCAAGTCAAAGCATTGTGTCGATAGATACAATTGGCTTAATAAACAGTTCCAAGTTATTTTATCAAGTTTCTTTACATACGGTTAAGATTTTAATCATTAAAAAATATTTAATTTTTAAGAAAAGGATGGCTTATTAAACTCTGCTACAACCATTTCTTTTTAAACTTAGTCACCTGTAGCTTAGTGTCAGCGGAGAAAAAACGCTTCTTCTTCTTCTTCGTTTCTACTGAATTAAACTTTAATCTTTTTAGCGCATTAAGTTATGGTTTTCTGGCTTTGATAATACTAGGTTTCAAATATTTTCTGATTTTTAGGAATTGGCCCATTTTTTACGTATTTTTCTAGTTTTGTCACAGTCTCATATTATTAAAAATTCACATATTACTTTATGGGCGTTTGATATAAGGCACAATTGAACTTATAAAAATGTTTAAAGGCATGGATTATAGTTTCAACGGCTCCGACACACCTTGAAGAATACTTTCGCGTTTTAAGTTTTTCTTTTAGTGGTATAAAATTTCCCGGTTTTGACAGGTGTCATTGTCTTTTTTGGTAATAAATGAGCCTATATTTTGATTTTAATAGTTATCTGATGGCTTCCATGCCTTTGAAAACATTTGTTTTAAAAAAAAACATTTTTTAACTTTTGTTCTTTTTTGTCTATTTGGTACCTAGTCCCATATCACAGGTCAAATATTAAATTATTTTTGCCAAGGCAAGATGCAAGTGGAAAAATTCTAATATTTTCAGAGATTTTGTTGTGCATTTACTGGCTTCGACACAGGTTTTTCGCACAAAAAATTTATTCTATTTTTTTGTTTTGTCTAATCTTGACGCTCTTTTTGTGGACGTAATACGCATTCTGAATAATTACAGGTCTCAAGGGCTTTTTCGGACGAATGAACGAACTTATTTAGATGTTTCAATTTGTCGCTAATGACTTTTATGACTTAAAAGAAATGTTTTCGAAAAATACAAAAATTTTACCTAATTTTGTATCTTTTCTCTCTTTTTTTCCTAATTATTACCTATTCTCATTAAAAAGAGCTTGCATACAACATTACTGGCGCTCAAGGAAGACTCAATTGAATATCTTTTGAGGAGAAAAATATGTCGTTACTGCTTCGATAGCGTTTTCTCGCAAGTTTTAATTGAATTTTTGTTTTTTGTCTATATTTGTTGTTATATTTATAACCGCAAAAAAAATCGTATGAAGACAGGTCTCAGTGCCATTCTTTAGAAGCGTATGTGATCAGAAGTTTTTTGGATGTTTTCAATTGCTATCTCATGGTTTTCATTACTTTGAAACTAATTGTTTTTAAGCAAACTTTTTAACTTTTTTGTTTTTTGCTCTTTTTCTGTCTAATTGTTACCGAGCCGTCTTATGGAGTGGTCCCATATCTTTTCTGGTGGACTACAAGTTCTTTTGTTTAGTGTCAGTTTTATCTGGCGCTATTTTGACCTTGCTAAAAAGTTTTTTGCTAAAAAATGGATATTAATTTTTGGATGTAATTAATAATTGTTGTTATCGTTGTTTGATTTTGTTGTTGGTCTTGACTTGCTTTCTTGATAATGGCTGATATCAGCAAAGTTTTACTCCACTGAGTTATTTGCGTTGGAGGACATCTTTTTGTTCATACACCTTTTTTTGAAAATTACTTTATTTTTTGAGGGGTTTTCTATCTGATCCTCATTTGGTTGACATTTATGCCCAAAATGCGGATGAGCTAGGTCGGAACTTTATGTGCGGACGCACATTACCGAGCCTCCTTGTTTCTTTTTTCTTCTCAAACAAGACAACTTAATGCTATTCTGTGTTTTCTCGCCTTCACATTTGGTTTCAAATGCGCATGATTCTTCTGCCAATGTGAGTTAGTCTTATTAAGTACATCTTTTTTCTCCCGTTTAAACCCTAATTATCTGCAAATCGCCTAAAAGTATAGCCATAAACAACGGAACGGGGTTTTAATCTCAAATCCAAAACTGACCAATTTATTATTTGCATAAAGATAGCAGAATTCCAAAATATGGTGATTTTGGTTTGTTTTTTATCCACCCTCTTGCGGTTTTTGCCCTTACCGGCTGGGCTAGTATACTATATTTTTGCTCGCGCTAGTTCAATGTTGAGACCCAGATACATAGCATACTGAATTTTTCCAGCAAGTTGAGACTTTTGAAAACAGATCCAACAGCTTTTTATCTTTTTTGGCTATGGGATTTGACATATTAAATAGTGTGTTTAATTAAGTTAAAAAGGGAAACAATTTATTATTTATTAATGTATAGCTTGACAGCTATTTCAAAAACACCGAAGTTCGCTAGAGTGGCTAGAGAGCACATATCTTGAACCATACTTAGCACGAGCTGCTTGCTACATCGGGTCTAGGAAATAAACCCCCACAAAAAATTCATCACCTAATTTTCCATAAGAAATAAACCCCAAAGAAACTAAAACTCAATTTTTAAAATTAAATTGCATCCTTGATAATTTCGGTTGTGATAGTTTCATATCGAGTCCCACGGGGTGCTAAAGCTTCACCCGAGATGCATGGCGAAACGTGCTAAATGCGCAGCACTTTATTAGTCAAGTGAGGGTTTATTTTGTATTTAAAATTAAATGTTTTTTTCGTGCGCTTTTCTCTTAAAAAGGTGATATCTCTCCTTTTAAATTAGTTTTCGAATGAACAAATGTCAGTTTTAGCTCCAACTTCTGTCTTACCACATTTCGTGATAGAGGATTTGAAAAGACGGATAGGAATTCATCCATTCTAGCCGACGCACTTCAGTTCAGAGTTTTAATTGAACCACAGTTCAGGAGGATCAACTGGTTTTCCTTCTCACCTGACGATAAACAAAGTGAGTTTAACTTAGTAAACAACTGCTTTTACCAAGTGTATATATTCGCAGCCATCACGATATTAACAAGATGTTACCAAGATATTAATTAACAGGAATATCAAAGGAAACCTAATTGCTAATTAATCGAATTTATAGTCCCTCAAATAAATCATTGATGATTAAGACATATATTGCAGATTAGCATTTAACGAATATCATTCTTTTAAATGTTTGATCTTTAAATTAAGCCGCAACTATTTTCAGACTATCATTTCGCCTCAAAATTCGCGTATTGAAACCCTTCAAATGTTTGCTTTTGTTTCCAATTTTCTTTTTTTCTTTTTCATTAGTGGCGCATTACTTCTGAAAGCGGGTGACTCCAATTACGATTGACAGCGAGCGATTCACTATAGCAACTGACCATTTCTTTACCTAGCTTAGCACCGGTTGTTCTTTCCATTTGCATAACGTGATACCGAAATTGAGCACGCGGACTTGTGGCCTAACTGTCTGAAGAAAAGTGAATTGAAGAAACTTCAATTCTTTTTCAACTATTTTCCGGCAATCTCTTCCGGAAAATCCAAAGTCTAAGCTCTATTGTAGAAAAAAGTGGCTATCAACTCAGTTGGCAATAGCTAAAGAGCTAATAACTGCATATGAAAATTTTCATTTGACATTCGCAAATATCTTGTTGAAAATGGTTTAAAATATTTTCGAGCCTGGTGCATTTCTCTGCATTGAGTGGCAATTAACCTAAAAGTATACGAAATTAACCTAAAACTAATTTTATAAGGAATTAATGGAGCCTTTAGCAACAACGTGGATTTGTTAAATCAATAGCCGAACTTTCGTGTCTTTCCTGTTCTTATCACCCCTCCTCTGATAGCAATTTTCACGATTTTTAGTATTCTAAAAATCACCCCGCCGGCCGTTTGATAGCAATTTTCACGATTTTTAGTATTCTCCCCTTCATATTTCTACTTATATTTAAACTTCCCCTCCATATTTCCCTGAAGACCAGAATTACTATGTGGGTCCTTGTACAAGTAATCAAGCTTTCATTACGTGGGAAAAACAACGAGATCAGTGATCAGCTGTTTATGGATGATTCAACGGACTGATTTTACTGTCACTATTTTAATTGACATTGAATATGACAACTTTCTAAATTTCATTGCCGAGTTTCTTTTAAAATTTCGTTTTAAATCTGCTGGCTAATTTCGGATCTTTTCCGTTTGTGCAAACCCCCCCCCCCCCCCCCCACGTTATTGTCCCAAAGTTTCAGAGCACGAGTACGTGGTAAATCATTATGTAAAAATATGGCATATCTGCCTCTGAGGGTTGCAAATTATATGCACCCACTAAGCTGGGGGGGGGGGGGGCTTAAACGGAAACGATCCCTAATTTCTCTTGTCCAGAAATCTCTATCCAATTGATACTGAGGCCACTAAGAGGTTGCACGAGCTAGCAGACGGCCTGCTCTTTCAAGTGACAGAAAGATTTCATTGTGCCTCCTTCCCAATCTTTTAATCTTTTGAATATCAGCTGCTTGAATTAAAAACAGCAGCCGTCTTCCAGCTCTTGCAATGTCTTTGTGGCAGCTAAGATGTCTAAGTTGCCATTTGTTTTGGGAGAAAGGAAATTTGCCCATTGCTATTATCTGATCTGCACGTCCTAATAGCGGTGAACTGCGGTCAAGAATAGCCGATAGTTATTCTATAGTTTCGTTTGCCATGCCCTTTTGCATATTTCTCGATAAAGTTTTTACATGACTATTAGGATCTATTCTGTTTCGGTCCCCCCAGCTTAGTGAGCATAAATCTTTTATGACCCCCAGGCGCACGTGCTATTTTCTTACGTAGTAACGTGTTATATAACAACATATAATTTGTAACTGGGGGTCATAAAAAACACGGGGGGGGGGGGGGGACAGAATAGATCCGACTATTATTTAAACTTTTTTCGTTCCACTTCAAGACTTCGGGTTGGTGGCTCAAATTGTTGACTATAATCCACACTACTTTGACGGCAAATGCTTGATCTTTCTTGCCTATATTCCTGATTTCTCCAACATTGATGCATTCTACTTTGGTTCTAATTTCAATCTTCTACAACGTTTTGTCACGATATTTCATGCGTCCGATTAAATTTTTTGCTTAGGTGCTTCCCGACGATTACTACTGAATCATAGAAATCTGAATTTCGTAGTCTGAATTTCTCTCTCAAGTTAGGTGATGCACTGATCATCATTTTGCTCACACAAGACATTAAATAATAGATTTATCGTATCAACCACAACTAACCAGAACAAACTAGTCCTTTTTATATAGCAAGAAAAAGTACACACTAAATAATGTTCAGGTAATTTTACCTGAAAGAACAACTTAACCCACCTTAAACGTTCAGGTAGTCTCTTTCCTGAGCTTGACTGAACATACCTTAAATTTACCTAAAAAACAACAGAAAGTTAAGTTAAAATTACGTAAACTTACTTCAAAAGACTCAAAGTAAAAAAAAATGAAACATATCTGAATATCACATTAAAAATACCTTAATTTTAAAAATAAAATAAAAAAAATTAAAGTAATTTTACCTTTAAAATTAACGTGAAAATTTAAGGTTTTTTTAAGGTAAGTTAAGGTTAGTTCAGGTGAAAGTTCATGTGGTGCCCCCTTTATTTATCAGGTAAATTTAGCGTTTTTAAGATCTAGTTATAACATTTCATTCAATTTAAATATAGTAAGGGGCGATAGCAATCAAGTTTCTTTGTGCGGTATTGGTCCATACTGTTGTAGGGAAACATTTTACAACCAAGTTATTTAAAATTTTATATGTATAAAACGAGGTTCAATAATGTGCGATCGCAGATAAGGTTCCGACCCCGCTCATCCACAATTTTGGCAAAATTGTCTACCACATGAGGAACAGATAGAAAAACCCAAAAATTCAAGTAATTTTCAAAAAAAAGTGTATGAACAAAAAGATAGCCTCCAAAGTAGATAACTCAGTGGATCAAAATATGATGAATTCGATTAACGATATATGCCAATATTAAAAAAGCGAGTCAAGACGAACAGCGAAATCAAACAACAACAACAAAGAATAATTACATCAAAAACTTTATGTCCGTTTTATAAAACAACACATAAAAACAAAGTCACAATAGCGTCAGATAAAACTGAAACTAAACAAAACAACTTTCAATTCACAAGAAAAATTACGGGAGCAGTCCGTAATAAGACTGGGTAACAATTAGACAATAAAGAACAAACAGAACAAAAACAGTAAAGTTGAAAAATTCGCTTATTTTTTTAAAAAAACAGTTTATTTCAAAGTAAGGAAAAACCATTAGATGTCAACGAAAAAATCCCATAGGTTTACAATTGCCAATGATTCTACAGAAGGGATTTAAGAACTGTCGGTTTTCCATTTCTTATGCAGTTACAACAAGAACAACAAATAGACAACAAACAAAAAATCAATTAAAACTTGCCAGAGAACGCCTTCGGAGCCTTAAAGCCATACTTTGGCCCTCAACAAAAGTTTGATTGCACTTTCATCGAACACCTATATTTTAATATGTGACCTCTCATTTATAAAACTAGGTAAAAAGTAGACAAAAAAGAAAAGAAAAGGCAAAATTAGGTAATACTTGTTTTTTTTCGAAAAAATATTATTTCCAAATACATGAAGCTCTTAAATAAAAATGAAATAGTTATATAGGTTCGTTTATTCTTCGGAAAGAAAGTTTTGAGGTCTGCAATTATCCAGAATTTGTCTTACTTCTACGCAAAGAACGTCATATATAACAAAATAAAAAAAATTCACTTTTTTTTGTGACAAACCAGTGTCGAAGCCGGTAAAGTCATAACGAATTCTTCAAAACCATAAGAATTTGTGACACCAATCCCTCTTGAAATCGTCCCTTGACAACAATATGGCCATATTTGGCCTGAAATTAACGAGACAAGGTAACAAACAGAAAAAAATGGAACAAAATTGCGATAGGTTTTTTTGGAATTTTCAAAGTCAATGAAGTCATCAGCTATCTATTAACATCAGAAAATCAGCTCATCTAATCTTCCAAAACAATCAATGAAATCGGGTCATTGTACAGGAAAATTCAAACGACTAAAAGGACAAAGTAGAAACGACAGTTAGAGACAAAATTTGAAAATTCATTTAAATTCTTCGAGAAATTAGTGTCGAAGCCGTTAAAACCGTAATCTTTATCTTTAAAGATTTTAATATCATCAAATTAGCCTTATTTTGGAACGCCAATGATGTGATATATGAATTGTCAATAACGTGATAATGTGACAAAAGTAAAACTGAAAAATGGGCAAAAACCTAAAAATTGAAAAGAATGTAAAATCTAGTAGTATCAAAGCAAGAAAACCATAAATTAGGACAAAAAACGGCAATAAAGATTGAATTTGGATTGATTAAAAAGAAGAAGCATTCGTTCATTGCTGACACAAAGCTACAACTGATCAAATTAATAGAAAAATGCAGGCAAAGTTCAATAAGCTTTTTTTAATCCTAAAGTCAAATATTTTTATTAGTCAAAACGACCATAAGCTTTCATGTAATAAACCCGATACATAAATTTGGAGCTAATTAGGAAGCCAATTGGACCTATCACGAGTGAGCTTTGATTTGAAATGTTCTTTTAATTAATTAATATAAAAAGACCGAATTTTTTTCGATAAAAAAGACCGACTGATTACAATCCGAATTTTTTTTTTGGACTGGAACAATCCAAGATTGGTCCAAAACTAGCCCTGCTAATGCTGTTTGTCCATTAAGAAACCTCATTTTTTCAAATGTCATAGATATAGATATTTTGTTAGTTAAAAAATTAAAAATAAATGCTGCGTTTTTGATAATCAACGAGTAAAGTTAACAAAAAACGGCAAAGTTTTAATTACAGAGCACTCTCAACGGAAGTTGAAGTAGAAATAGCCCCATTTTGAGTCTACACAGAATGTGTTAGTGTTTTCTGTGCGTGCACTTCCTGTAAATTTAATCAAAGTGAACTAAAATTTTTATTTCGTTCTGTTTTTGATGAAAAAGTCTGAATTTTGAAATATTTAACCAGAATTTTTGACAAAAATATTAAATTAAAATTGCCCACAGTATTTTTTTGTCCCTAAAAAATTAAAATAAACAACCCTTTCTTAACAAATTTTCACAAATTTAAAATTTTTCAGTTAATTTTGCGAAATCTTAGTCAAAAATTCCAAAAAATTTGAATAAAATCACTGGAATTCATTCTATTTTCTCAAAAGTTTAAATCTCGATAACTCCCTCTAAGAAACGAAAATAAAAAAATCTCTTTAACTCCATACTCTACGTTGGACAAGCTTTCTAATGATACCAGTCTCAACTCTCCACAATGAATATATCGATCTGCTAAAATTATCTGAAAAAAAAACCCATTTGAGTACATAGTCCCCCCTCAAGAGGGGTCGGAACAATAATAAGATTATACTATATAATTTTTTGTAAGTGCTGCGCTGGGATTGTTGAAGAAAACATTCCTAAGGGTCACAGTCCAATCTTACAGCGCGGGTTGAGGAACTGCGTTGCGGATATATTTACGCTGCATGCCGAGCAATCTGCTGAATTCAATTTTGTAGTGTATTTGCTGTCTCTATAGACAATTCTATTTTTATCTTCGCGGCAAATTTTTCAGACGACACACAGTGTTTGAGGCGGACTCTGTTTTTTTTAGAGGGCGGTTGCTGTAATTATCAAGTGTCGCAATACATAATTCAGGGTCATTCCAGAGGCGTCGATCCAGAGCAGTATCTCAAAAAAGTCACCAACTTCAATCCTGACAAACGTGTTAAGCTCAACTGGGTGAAGGTAAGGGGTCGCATCCACCAATGAAAAAACATAGCCGGAAGAATTCCGGAAACGACTCGAAGGAGAAAATTGTCCATAATAATGACTTAACAACTGGAACAACTATTGTGAAGCCTAAACCTTCACAAATGCCATAATAAAATAAGCAGGAATAGAAACGGCATTCAAAAACAAATTGAACAAAAAAAAACTAGAAAAATTTAATGAGTTTTTTAAATAGTACAAGGAAACATAAAGCCGAATAAAGTCCCTTTGCAATTAGAGCAATGAAAAGCTCACAAAGCAATGGGCAAGTCATAATAGGCTATGAAACCTGTCTAAGATTTTAAAAAAAAGAAAAATAGCAAAAAAATAGGAAAAATGGTTAAAAATTTTTCAATTTGCCTGTCATTTTTCTTTAGCAAAAAATGTTTTATACCAACAAAACTTTAATCAATTGGTGTCTGAAAATTCCTCATGCGAGAAACATGCTTCTAATCAAATCCCACTTAAAGCAGTAAAACAACAAAACATGCAAAAAATCATTAAATTTTGTCTAAAAATCAATAAAACTGATCAAAAACCTCCAAATTAGCATTAAACTGAAATTAACTACTTGAAACCTTCAATTCCTATCAAAACAAGGCTAGAACTAATACAATATCATAATCAAACCTCATAACCATCAAAAGTTGCAAAAAAACTGCTTTTAAAAGCCGCACGTGAACAAAAAATTTCGCTCGCTTAGAGAAATTTTTTTCACACATCAATTTCTCGCACTCTCAAAAACAGTGCTATGAACAAAAAACCACTCTTTTTTTGCTCCACTCTTCACTTTTGTTCAGCTCCAAAACCACTCCAAATTTTTTCACGCGTTTCATTTCCCGCTTCAAAATTCACACCAATAAAATTGATTTAAAAAAGGACTTCTCCAATACTCCTCTTCGAGTCGTAATAAAATATCTGAGACGCGCATTCCAATGATCCCAATACAATCAGGAACTATAGCTAGTACCAATTTTTAGAATTCTAGTCTTTAAATCACTTTCGAGTCCTGGTGTCATTGCTAAAGAGCATAAACGAGAGATAGCCGACTTTTCTCGGACGATGTTCGACACCAAACATCGATCCCTGCAATCAACTATTTAATGCAACTTGACATCGCAGTAATGAATGCTCTCATACCGTCCTATTACCTCATACCGTCCTATTACAACCGTCTTCTACTGAATTTTGAAGATTTAAGGTAATACGTACATTAATAACCCTAACTATTTTCATCAGTCAGTTTCCGGGATCGAGATTTCAGATTCCTACGTGGATATATTGTGTATAAATCCGCCGCTGAATGAGTAAATTTATGCATGAAATGTACCTGTGACTGTGTTGAAAGTTCAGTTTGGGCGCTGAATATGCTGATTAAAATCATTTTCAGCGTTTTTCAACGAATATGCATAAACTCTTTAGAACTACAGCACATTTAAAAAAGTTGGAAATCACCGCTTTGAACACATTTCCCATCAATTCCGCATATTCTTAGGAAATTTTAGAATGAAATGTAAAGGAGCTCAAAATGTATAGACAGCATAAAGCATAAAACTATCAAAATTGTATTAGATGCTCTGGTAGATTCTGGAACAATTCAAGTTTCAGCAGAACAATCTTACACCGCTATGCCAGGTTGAAAATGCTGAACTAATGTAAGAAATGCAATAACAGCCGTTGAAACCAAAATTTTCATTCAATTTTCAAAAAGGCCCGGATTTATTTGAGAAATGCTTTAGAAAATCCGCAGTGCTTACGGATAATTATGCACACTATAACCACTGAGAATTAATTGTTCAGTGGTCCTCAGCGTATTAAATAACAAATACCTCGACCCGGGAAGAAATACGTGCTACATTTCCATTCAATCGATTTACCCAATTTGAGCTTCCTGGACCTCCGATGTTTCAATTGCAACACATGGGGGAATATCGGCTAGCTTTTAACTACGGCACTGACAAGAGCTCTAACCCCACAAGTTCCATTGAGAAACTTGAAGAGGATCAGCATTTGAAAGCTAGATTTCTGTTGTACCAAAATATGATTCCACAGTAAGAAAACACTCAAATGAGCTGGAAAGCATTTGCCCAAAGAATCGTATATCACTCTATAAATGTAGAGAAGGTCACAAATTTACATCACACAGCAAGAGCCACGTTTTAACACGCACAACAAACACAACATCAGGAAATATTATATTAATACAGAAATATCAGTACATTTTGCATTGAAAAAGTTTTATAATGCAGGTTTCCGGAATAAATTTATTGGTGTATCAAACTAATTCTAAAAATAATTACGAAGAAACAAGAATTTTTAGAATGCTATTTTTGACTTTTTAAACTTAAGTGATCTTAAATTGGCAATTTGTTCAAAGGTACGCATAAATAACAGATTAAGTTCTAAAAATTGTAAATTTTGCTTTTTGGACGCAAGCGTAATCTATACTGTTTTAGGCATACTTCCTTCCCGATCTTTGCTTGAACGTTATTGAACAAGTTGGATTTGGCTACGGTTCATTCAGGATTCATGGCTTGTTAGCTCCAGAAATTGGTCTAATTTTCCCTCCACGATACGGAAAAGAGTTGATCGTGTACTCCCGCGCACAAAATCTCAAGGAACAATTAACTTTCAGATGGTTTAAAGAGACTTACATTTGCAATGAACAAAGATGGGCCTGTCAGAACGGAAAGTCTCGAAACATTTCAAAGCCGTTCAATACGCAAGATACATTACCAATATAGCCAAGGACTGGTGCGACCAAACGATAGCCCATTTTGGTTACATTTGTGGAATTCTTATTAAGAGATGGCGGTCAAAGGTTTCATAAGTCTTATCAATGAAATTATAAATTCTTTTATCAGCTTTATTCTTTTAAGAAATGGATCTTAGGAGTGTGCTTCAAGAAGCAACTGCGTGCTTCAGCTGCAATTAGCAAGCTTTAATTTTCGCATCTATTCTGATCGGGCCCGTGTTTTTTATGGCCCCACTTACAATTTTTTTTCATATAGAACGTTCATATGACAACGTGTTATAAAACAAGTTTGCCTGGGGGTATAAAAAGTGCCAACTAAGCGTGGTGGAATAATCATATTTTATTTTCTCTGTAGTATTTCTCATATGATTGCTTCCAAATAAAACTGTTCTTTGTCTGTATTTTTTATTCTAGTTATTATACCTCCCCCTGTACAAAAGAAAGAGTTCAAATGTATCTCACTTTCGGTTCATCAAGCCACGATTTGCATCTTAAGCCACGCAATGTATTGATTCAGCTTAAACAACATTATGTAAATAGTAGTATCAGTTAAAAAACGAAGAAAAATGGTTCTATGTAGTTTAGAACTATTTTAAAAAACGCAAACGAGTCGATATCAAAACAAGGATGCTCGTTAATGTGCGTTTGCAGATGTTTCGATCCCAGCTCATCTACATTTTTGAGTTAATTGTCAACCAAAGGAAGAGAAAATCAAAAATAGATGTTTGAGTTCAAAAATGGCTACACAACCAAACTACTAATTGAATTACATGTCATGCCTCATTACAGCGCTCACAAGATTTTCCATTAAAAAGAATACGAATAATGACACGAAAATCAAAAAACAATCAACATTTTTCCAACCAAATAATTTCAAAAACTTGAAAAACATTAGCTTTTAACAAAAAAATTCATGATAAATTTATTAAAAAGTGATTGCAAAACCAATATGACCTACCTTTGATTAGTCGAAGCCATAGAAACGGAATAAAAATGCAGAAAAATTACCAAAAATTTGCAAAAACACAAATTATTGAAGCCATTAAAATCATTAGCAATTATCTGAATTTTGTATTGCAATTGTTATTTATACAAATTCAACTAAAATCATACCAAAATATTAAGTTCACTCGGGCCACATTTGAAAATCACTGGGATCTTATTACGCGATTATGCTAAAAGAAGAGAAAAAGAAGAACAAATATTGACCAATCACAGAACTTTCATGAAAAAGCATATTGTCCACCAAATAAAAAATCAGTTACGACATGATATCAATAGGCAAGTTACTTTTTGATTTACAAGGAATTGGATGGGACCTCTCAGCGATGGGAATAAGTTAAAAGTTGAGGAAATGCTGAAACACTGAAATGTATAATCTTTGAAAACGAATAATATCAAAAACTTTAACACTATTCGCTATAACCTGACTGCTTAGAGTAACATCATTCGTTCAATCCTCACAATTAGAAGCTCATGAGACCAGTCATCATTTTACGGCTACATGAATAAAAAAACAGGCGAAAGAAACAAATTAGAGAAAAAAGTCGAAGCCATTAAAAAAACGAACTTTTCATTAAAAACTTTTAAATTAAAATATGACATCAAAAAATCAGCAAGTATTTATAAAAAATATTAAAACCACGAAATTTTTGAGAAAAACAGTATTATCAACGCCATTATATTCAATTGCTTTCAAAGGAAGTCAAAAAATAGGCTAAGTTATGCCTCGATGGAAGACAAGTATGTTTGTCATCCGTAAGTTATCAATAAAACAACTCATTAAATCTTATGACTATGAAAACAACAAAAAAGGCAAAATCCAATATTTCAATAGAAAAAAGCAAGAAGAAGGCGTCGAAACTATTTAAACTACCAACTTTTTTTCAGAAAACAATCAATGATCCAATGACCATTGAACGTCTTCTCTAAAAAACTGAGAACTAACAATATGTGGACAATGTGAAGATTTCAAAAGAGACCAAAATTACGAAAAAACAGCCAAATAATATGAAAACTCGTGGCATCGAAGTCATAAAACCGATAGCTTGAAGATAAAATCGCTACCCAGATTAAAATTGTTTTCAGTAAGAGAAGGGGCGTCTTGTCGTTACTGAGACTAACTTACAGTTAACAAAAATAAGTATAAGATTGGTTAATGCTCAAAAAAATTCGAAAATAATTTTTTAAAGTCTTAACAGCTATCAAATTCAATAGCTCTATACCTCCCCCTGTACCAAAGAAAGAGTTCAACTGTATCTCACTTTCGGTTCATCAGGCCACGATTTGCATCTTAAGCCACGCAATGTATTGATTCAGCTTAAACAACATTATGTAAATAGTAGTATCAGTTAAAAAACGAAGAAAAATGGTTCTATGTAGTTTAGAACTATTTTAAAAAACGCAAACGAGTCGATATCAAAACAGGGATGCTCGTTAATGTGCGTTTGCAGATGTTTCGATCCCAGCTCATCTACATTTTTGAGTTAATTGTCAACCAAAGGAAGAGAAAATCAAAAACAGATGTTTGAGTTCAAAAATGACTACACAACCAAACTACTAATTGAATTACATGTCATGCTTCATTACAGCGCTCACGAGATTTGCCATTAAAAAGAATACGAATAATGACACGAAAATCAAAAAACAATCAACATTTTTCCAACCAAATAATTTCAAAAACTTGAAAAACATTAGCTTTTAACAAAAAAAATTCATGATAAATTTATTAAAAAGTGATTGCAAAACCAATATGACCTGCCTTTGATTAGTCGAAGCCATAGAAACGGAAAAAAATGCAGAAAAATTACCAAAAATTTGCAAAAACACAAATTATTGAAGCCATTAAAATCATTAGCAATTATCTGAATTTTGTATTGCAATTGCAATTGTTCTTTATACAAATTCAACTAAAATCATACCAAAACATTAAGTTCACTCGGGCCACATTTGAAAATCACTGGGATCTTATTACGCGATTATGCTAAAAGAAGAGAAAAAAAAGAACAAATATTGACCAATCACAGAACTTTCATGAAAAAGCATATTGTCCACCAAATAAAACATCAGTTACGACATGATATCAATAGGCAAGTTACTTTTTGATTTACAAGGAATTGGATGGGACCTCTCAGCGATGGGAATAAGTTACAAGTTGAGGAAATGCTGAAACACTGAAATGTATAATCTTTGAAAACGAATAATATCAAAAACTTTAACACTATTCGCTATAACCTGACTGCTTAGAGTAACATCATTCGTTCAATCCTCACAATTAGAAGCTCATGAGACCAGTCATCATTTTACGGCTACATGAATAAAAAAACAGGCGAAAGAAACAAATTAGAGAAAAAAGTCGAAGCCATTAAAAAAACGAACTTTTCATTAAAAACTTTTAAATCAAAATATGACATCAAAAAATCAGCAATTATTTATAAAAATATTAAAACCACGAAATTTTTGAGAAAAACAGTATTATCAACGCCATTATATTCAATTGCTTTCAAAGGAAGTAAAAAAAATAGGCTAAGTTATGCCTCGATGGAAAACAAGTATGTTTGTCATCCGTAAGTTATCAATAAAACAACTCATTAAATCTTATGACTATGAAAACAACAAAAAATGCAAAATCCAATATTTCAATAGAAAAAAGCAAGAAGAAGGCGTCGAAACTATTTAAACTACCAGCTTTTTTTCAGAAAACAATCAATGATCCAATGACCATTGAACGTCTTCTCTAAAAAACTGAGAACTAACAATATGTGGACAATGTGAAGATTTCAAAAGAGACCAAAAATACGAAAAAACAGCCAAATAATATGAAAACTCGTGGCATCGAAGTCATAAAACCGATAGCTTGAAGATAAAATCGCTACCCAGATTAATATTGTTTTCAGTACGAGAAGGGGCGTCTTGTCGTTACTGAGACTAACTTACAGTTAACAAAAATAAGTATAAGATTGGTTAATGCTCAAAAAAATTCGAAAATAATTTTTTAAAGTCTTAACAGCTATCAAATTCAATAGCTCTCAACCGAAGCAAATTAAAACGCTAAACTATGCCTCGATGGTAAGTCAAGGATGTTTGTCATTTATAAGTCATCAATAAGACATCACAATAAGTCTTATGACTATGAAAACAACAATACAGGCAGAGACCAAAATTTCAGTAGAAAAGTGCGAAAAGAAAGTCTCGAAGCCAATTAAACAATAAACTTTTTGCTGAAAATTTAATCTATGACCACTGAACGTCTTCTCTAAGAAACTGGTAACTATCAATATTAGGATAATTTGATGAGATTTCAAAAGCAACCAATTTACGAAAAAATATCCAAAATTAAAAAAATATATATGAAAACTAGTGGAATCAAAGACACAAAACAAAATTTATGATTAATTCTGGTTGTAATAACTTAAAAATCACGAAAAGCGGTTTAAGATCCGCTAATGTTCAAAGAACTTTTTCTAAAATTGTTTTTGAAATCTTATTAGCCATTAAATTCAATAGCTCTCAACCCAAGCAAATTAAAACGCTAAGCTCTGCCTTGTGGGGAAGACAAGGATGGTTTTTACTCAAGCAATCAATATGACATCACAATAAAAAGGTCGGTTAATGTTCAAAAAAATTTTGAAACGTTTTTTAGTCCTAAAAGACATTACTTGTGCACTCACTATATAGGTTCACTTAATGTACATAAGGAACTCTATTGCACTTTTAGATAACAAGTCTATGCCATAAGACTCCAAAAAATTATTGAAATCACAAAAGAGAATATCAAAATTTAATTAAAAACTCGAAAAAACAGAGTCAAAGCCAAAAAAAACATGAGCGAGTCCTTGAAAACAAATTTTTTGCTGATTGGGCATCATTTGACTAAAATGAGATTTGTCATTAACGGAACCTTGATATAAAAAGAGACTAGTCTCTACGTGACTTAAAAAAAACAAAAAAGGGAAGTTCTCCAAAAAAGCAGCTCTCCAATAGATTTCGATTTTTTTTACTGATGGTAAATTTCCCTGAGACCAGAACTAGCCTTTTATCGCCTTTCGTCTCTTAGGAACACAAAATTGATTCATTCTTTGGCTTGAAATGTAATTTTGAATTCATATTTATAGAAAAAATCTTAATTCGAAGAAAAATCACACCAAAAGTGAACAAAATCATGCCAATATCCCGTGTTCACACAAAACTTCAATCCTCGATAACAACTCGAAAAAAACGAATTTCAAAAAATCTTTTTAATTTCGCATTCTACACTGGATGAGCTTTTTAATGATACCAATCATATTTATGTACGATGAATATATCGATCTGCCAAAATTGACTGAACAAAAACACTGAGTATATTGTTCCTCCCCCTACAAGTGGAAACGGAACAATTAGTCTCTGTGATATTTATTTATTTTATAACTAAGCAGCAGTTTTATAAAGGATACCGCAAATTTTGATCAATAAACTAGAAAGGAAATTAACGCTATACAAAATTTTTTAGCTAAGATTTACTGTTCAAAGGAGACGATATATTGGCGAACGCTGCAAAACTGCACAACCAATTTTTAACAAAAACGATTTTTATCGAGGCTGTAGTGCGCTAAACCTTACCATATTTGGTCTCATCTCTTATTACCTCGTCTTTTTTGATATGCACCCCTTCAACCAATTTAACGTTAAAGAAAATGAGCTGCTTCCGAAAACTCTTTTGAACGTAGTGTCTTGAAGTGCGAAATTGTAATTAAAAAGTTTAAAAAGAAGCAAATGAAAACCTGAACATAAAGCAGTCATCAAATTAAAAACCAAAGAGCTCTCATTTGTTTTCAAAATTCAATTGTGGGTATTTTTTACAAATGAAACAAGGAAAAAATTGTTGAATCGAAGTGCACCGGGCTGCAACTGTGCTTGTTTTATATAAATACGTTTGTTTTGGAAAAATGTCGGGGTTTAATCCGGAAAAAAACTTATCCTGCAGATTGCTGAAAAGTTTATTTCCAGAACCCCGGTTGTGGTTGAAACAAAGAAATAAACAAATTGGCTGCTTTCACAACGCAACTTTAAAAAGCATGTGTATTTTGATTGCATTTGGTAGAAGGGGCTTTTATCTGCTTGATGAAATTACGAAACAAGATCCCGATCCAGCAATGTTGCGACTAAGAAACCAAGACTAATTCAAAAATATGCATTCGAAACAGTTCAAATGATTTGATTTCTAATGAATCGCTGACTTTTTACAATTGCAAGCATTTGAATTATAATGGGACACTGCCTCTTGTTTTCAATTCCGTTCGTTAATGTTGATGTTAAAATTTTGCGTCAAAAAGTAAGTGAAGCGAAGAAACGAGCGGTTTCAAGATGTGAAAGTTGCGCACCACTTTTTAAGTATAGAGCAAGTGTTTAAAAAAGCCGAGGGTGTTTTCCCGATAGTGTTTTTTTTCACTTGCGGCAATTGAACTGATATTATTTCCGCTGTTTTTGTCTAGTTTTTTTCTTAATAGGTTTCATAATTTTATTCTAGTCAAGTCTATGTGTTTTATTAAGTAAACGAAAACTCATTAAATAGTTCAGGACCCGTCGTGTAACATTTTTTGTTTTTTTTTTGTAAATGACGATTATAGCAGTAAAACTCGAGAGGAAGTGTACTCATCATAGGTTGGGTTTCAGCGTCAAACATTAAGATTCTAATTTTAAACTAGACTGAAGCAACGGTGTAAGAATTACAATGCTTTTTACGTGCGGCAATTTGACTTTCAAACGATTTCACTTTCACATTTTTTAATCCCTTTCTAAATTTGATTCCTACTGATTTTGAGATCTAATATTTTGCTTGCTCGAGGAAAAATCCCAGATCTATATTTCAGGAAATTTCTAGCTGTTTATTGATTGCATTTTCAAATGACTCGTTCATTATAGTTTGTTTGGTGTAAAAATTATCTTTTAATGCAGATTGAGCGAAACGATTGGTCAGAGAAATCAGATTTCACGCTAAATATTGAAAGCTGCAAAAAAGCAGAAAAAGGGGGCCAAAGATCCTTGTAACAAAAGCAGCTAGGCAAAAAGTTTGCGTAAAAAATACAAAAATAATTGATTGAAACGTCCTTCCGGAGCAATTAAATATCAGTTAATTTTTCGTTGTCGTTCAGAAGAATTGCATTGCTTATGCGTTTTCAATGTGATTTGTGCGTACTCCTCGGTTTTGTTTATTTGCAAGCTACATACTGGAATAAAATAACCGAGAGAAAGGTACAAAAGTAATACAATTGTTGACTTGACTTAGGGACTTCAATTTTTGTCAGTTTTTATTTTGCATCTAAATGATACCCTCTACCATCAATTTCACTATGTTTTCTATCAACCAAAGCAGATTACTACATTCTAACTGATTTCCCTGAAAATGCATACGTCTCTGATCTTACCAATATGCGATATTGTAATGAAAATTTGCGTCAAAAAGTAAGTGAAGCGAAGAAACGAGCGGTTTCAAGATGTGAAAGTTGCGCACCACTTTTTAAGTATAGAGCAAGTGTTTAAAAAAGCCGAGGGCGTTTTCCCGATAGTGTTTTTTTTTCACTTGCGTCAATTGAACTTATATTATTTCCGCTGTTTTTGTCTAGTTTTTTTCTTAATAGGTTTCATAATTTTATTCTAGTCAAGTCTATGTGTTTTAGTTAGTAAACGAAAACTCATTAAATAGTTCAGGACCCGTCGTGTAACATTTTTTGTTTTTTTTGTAACTGACGATTATAGCAGTAAAACTCGAGAGGAAGTGTACTCATCATAGGTTGGGTTTCAGCGTCAAACATTAAGATTCTAATTTTAAACTAGACTGAAGCAACGGTGTAAGAATTACAATGCTTTTTACGTGCGGCAATTTGACTTTCAAACGATTTCACTTTCAAATTTTTTAATCGCTTTCCAAATTTGATTCCTACTGATTTTGAGATCTAATATTTTGCTTGCTCGAGGAAAAATCCCAGATCTATATTTCAGGAAACTTCTAGCTGTTTATTGATTGCATTTTCAAATGACTCGTTCATTATAGTTTGTTTGGTGTAAAAATTATCTTTTAATGCAGATTGAGCGAAACGATTGGTCAGAGAAATCAGATTTCACGCTAAATATTGAAAGCTGCAAAAAAGCAGAAAAAGGGGGCCAAAGATCCTTGTAACAAAAGCAGCTAGGCAAAAAGTTTGCGTAAAAAATACAAAAATAATTGATTGAAACGTCCTTCCGGAGCAATTAAATATCAGTTAATTTTTCGTTGTCGTTCAGAAGAATTGCATTGCTTATGCGTTTTCAATGTGATTTGTGCGTACTCCTCGGTTTTGTTTATTTGCAAGCTACATACTGGAATAAAATAACCGAGAGAAAAGTACAAAAGTAATACAATTGTTGACTTGACTTAGGGACTTCAATTTTTGTCAGTTTTTATTTTGCATCTAAATGATACCCTCTACCATCAATTTCACTATGTTTTCTATCAACCAAAGCAGATTACTACATTCTAACTGATTTCCCTGAAAATGCATACGTCTCTGATCTTACCAATATGCGATATTGTAATGAAAATTTGCGTCAAAAAGTAAGTGAAGCGAAGAAACGAGCGGTTTCAAGATGTGAAAGTTGCGCACCACTTTTTAAGTATAGAGCAAGTGTTTAAAAAAGCCGAGGGCGTTTTCCCGATAGTGTTTTTTTTCACTTGCGGCAATTGAACTTATATTATTTCCGCTGTTTTTGTCTAGTTTTTTTCTTAATAGGTTTCATAATTTTATTCTAGTCAAGTCTATGTGTTTTATTTAGTAAACGAAAACTCATTAAATAGTTCAGGACCCGTCGTGTAACATTTTTTGTTTTTTTTTGTAACTGACGATTATAGCAGTAAAACTCGAGAGGAAGTGTACTCATCATAGGTTGGGTTTCAGCGTCAAACATTAAGATTCTAATTTTAAACTAGACTGAAGCAACGGTGTAAGAATTACAATGCTTTTTACGTGCGGCAATTTGACTTTCAAACGATTTCACTTTCACATTTTTTAATCGCTTTCCAAATTTGATTCCTACTGATTTTGAGATCTAATATTTTGCTTGCTCGAGGAAAAATCCCAGATCTATATTTCAGGAAACTTCTAGCTGTTTATTGATTGCATTTTCAAATGACTCGTTCATTATAGTTTGTTTGGTGTAAAAATTATCTTTTAATGCAGATTGAGCGAAACGATTGGTCAGAGAAATCAGATTTCACGCTAAATATTGAAAGCTGCAAAAAAGCAGAAAAAGGGGGCCAAAGATCCTTGTAACAAAAGCAGCTAGGCAAAAAGTTTGCGTAAAAAATACAAAAATAATTGATTGAAACGTCCTTCCGGAGCAATTAAATATCAGTTAATTTTTCGTTGTCGTTCAGAAGAATTGCATTGCTTATGCGTTTTCAATGTGATTTGTGCGTACTCCTCGGTTTTGTTTATTTGCAAGCTACATACTGGAATAAAATAACCGAGAGAAAAGTACAAAAGTAATACAATTGTTGACTTGACTTAGGGACTTCAATTTTTGTCAGTTTTTATTTTGCATCTAAATGATACCCTCTACCATCAATTTCACTATGTTTTCTATCAACCAAAGCAGATTACTACATTCTAACTGATTTCCCTGAAAATGCATACGTCTCTGATCTTACCAATATGCGATATTGTAATGAAAATCTTTGACAGATCAAATACGACTGCCAATCAATTTATGCAAGTTCTGCACACAGGATGAATCAGATTCGATTAGAAAAAAAATTGCAAAAATCACAGCGCAAGCACGACTAAAAATTTCACTATTTGCACGAGTGTGACATTACTGCACAAAGTCAGCGATCGTATATTTGGAACACCCCCCTTAAAAATGTCAAGATTGTTAGGATGCAGCATCATTTGGGGAAACAATTTCAGAAGCTGAACTAACCTGAAAAAGTTGGCTGGGTAATAGCTGCTAGGGTATGGGATCCAAATTATTCAAGAACACACATATTCCAGGGTCTATGAGTCTGTACACATTCGCTCAGTGAAAACAATTTTTTAAAAACTAAATTTGCTGGACATCTCAAATAACATGTTTACAAGGCTCAAAATCAAATCTTATTGCACTGAATTTCTGTTAAGGGCACTTGCTCAAAACCACAATTTCACTTGTCGTGATCTGCAACT
The DNA here is from genome assembly GCF_964194025.1 of Convolutriloba macropyga. NCBI lineage: Eukaryota > Metazoa > Xenacoelomorpha > Acoela > Convolutidae > Convolutriloba > Convolutriloba macropyga. Next base: position 62,931,464 of record NC_134468.1, read on the forward strand.
CTAACGCCAAACAGCTCATCGTAACGCAAACTAAATATCATTTTCAACACTAAACAGCACAAATTGCTATGACCATCAGGATCACTTTACAACTTGTAACAAATGAATATTTCACACGGTTAAAATATTAGTAATTGCAGTTTTGAATTTCTGTTGTGATTCAGCTTTCAGAATAGTGGTCAAGCAACTTCCTTCGGTTGAGGTTGCGGTCCTGTGGCATTGGGATGAGTAAGTGGCCTCCTGAACAACAAAATATGCGGCTCTGGGTTGTGATGAGCATAATGAATCCACCCTGGGCTCATTGTCACTCCAATCCTGCGCCACTCAGTTTCACTTAACAATTTATTCCGAGGCAAACTAGCAGCAATTTGCTTAGGCAAGATGACATGGCGATACTCATAAGTGCTGTCGTAGTACTTCTCTGAATAATAAATTTCTTTCATGGTTTCAAACGATGCGAAACTATCTCACAAGGCTATCTGAAAAAAGAACATTGCACAATTTCAGGCACAATGATAGAATTTACTACTCATTTTTCGGATCTATAACTTGCGCCGAAGTGCAATTTTGACATACAAAATGTTATATAACCCATATGTATCTGGAGGCCATTGAAGGCCTTGAGACAACTAGGGTTCTTTCCCATTATGGCCTCTCCGCTTAGTGGTCAAATAACCTATTCCCACCTCCAAATCACGGTAATTCTACCATAATGAGGGGCCACAAAAGGGGGGTGAAATTTTTCCTTTAACTGGCTCGATTATACAAATTCTTTATTACACAAAGTTCTCAAAGCATGCAAACAGAAACTTGACGAGTGTTCGTGTAGTAATCAAATGTCCTGCAGGAAAATTTCAGTGTTTTGTAACATTTTTTTAGCATTAAAGGGGGGGGTTTGCTTAGGGGGTCCGCGTAGGACAATCCAATGGATGAGTAGTGATCCCCTACTATGAGACATCTCTGCATCGTATATAATGTTAAAGACAAGGTAATATAACGCTTTTAGAGCTGCGTCATGAGAAATGAATTTCTATATAACTTAAGTTGTTATGAATCTAGTCTCCCCTCCCGCACGATGGCACTGCAAGAACTATGAATGTCAGTCGGCCGCTTGGAACCACGGCACCCTCTGAGGCATATGACAGCGCTGAGCACGAGAGCAAAACTTATTCTCCTGCGTATGTATGTTATTGCGTCCGAGTATGATATGTCTTCCTTTTCTTTATTTTTCTAGCTAGGTGTTTTATTGTGCGCGCTGCGGTCCTACCCCCCCCCCCCCCCCTCTGCAGGAAAACTCGAGCGAAACTCTTCGCGGCTTTAAGTATTCGTTGCTCACATTTGAGGCACTTCAAAGACATGATATTTGTACGCCTACGGAGTTTTTCGGGCATTACTTGGCAACTGGGCTAAAGATCTTTGTAGAGAAATTGTCAATTAAAACTTAAATTGATTAAAAAACGAAGGTTTTCAAACATTGCGATTATCGTCAGGTTTAAAAATCAAATAAAATCATTTACAAAGTATATAAACTTGTCTTTGACTCTTATTCTAAATGAGTTAAAATAACAACAAAATTTTGAACTTCATAACAGTTTAAATCACATTTACAATAATTTATTTACGCTTATTACAATAAACTTACTTCAATCTTTACTCCGGAGTTTTTGAAAAAACCGGGTGTATTGTTTTCTATTCCTGAAAACGAGTATTTTCTTCCATTCCTATCTGTTTTTATTTTCTACTTGTTCGGGTTGACAAAACTACGCATTAGCATGTATTAGAAAAATTTTTTGAATGTGAAATTTTTGAAGCTAGAACTATTCAAGCTAACTCTATTCATGCAACCTAGCTTCAGATATCCCAAGGTCCGCCATGAAATGATTGTTAAAGCTTGCAACGACAAATGTTCCTTTTAACTGTAATGGGATCTGGTATGTAAAATCAGATGGTCTGGCTATGGGTGCATCATTGGCTGTAATACTATCAAACTTGTGGGTGAAATCGTTTGAGGCATCACTGCAAAAGTCGTAGCTCAGTAAAAACATCTCCAGATCCGACCAAAACGGGGCAAGACTCTAAAGAACAAAGACTCTAAACGAAGAGTGACTTTCTTAGGAAGAGGAGTAGAAGATGAATCATGCAAACACTGGTTTCATGCAAAATGCATAAAGATAATGAATGAAGAATACGCCAAGATGCAGGATGTTGTTTGGATTTGTACTTATTGCAGCAATCAACAGACAGTGGGGTTGCATGAGGAGGTGAAATTGTTTTAAAGGTATGTGGATGATATTATCTGCATGGTTCGTGGTGACCCGGACGAGTACTTAAACATTGTAAATTCATCACACAACAATCAGCAATTTAACTTAGAAAAAGTTAACAGGGAAAGGTATTTCGCTTTTCTAGACATTAACTTAAATGTGAGCATTAAAGCAATATCACCTGTCATTGGTATCAAAAACCAACTGACACTGGAATAATACTGAATTTTTGCATCTGTGCACCACTTCAGCATAAGAAAAATGTGATTCAAGGGACGGTTCACAGGGTTTTTAAAGCAACCAATATTTGGTTGGGCTTCAATCAGGCTCTTGAAAAAAAACAAAACTCGCTGGACCAAAAATCAGTATCCAGAGGAATGGTCTTCAATACTAGTGAACCAGTCTTTAGAAAAGATAATAAGTGGCGGTAAAGACAGATTGAGAACAACACGAAAAGAGCATCAAAAAAACAAGACTAGATCCTATGATAAGCCAACAACTTTTCTACAATACAGAGGCAACCTTACTCAAAACTTTGCAAGCAAATTGGAGATTTTATGCGAATTGCAATTGGTTTTTATAACGCAGAAATTAAGATCATGCCTCCCCACCCTGAAATAATCTTTCTATAGAGAACTGAATCCCACGTGGGATGTGAGATAAAAGGTAATGGATGCGGATCCATCTCTGTTGGGCAAACAAGCAGGCATGTTATCACAAGGATAACAGAACATCAAAAGAAGGATTCACAGTTGGGTCAACATCTGCCTGAATGTTGTGGCGCCAGGAAGGACATAGAATGGACAATTCTGGACGCCTGTCGGACAGTAGAAAAGCTAATGACTATCGAAGCTATATATATATATATATATATATATATATATATATATATATATATATCAGCAAGCTGAAGCCGGCACTAAACACACGCGATGAATAAAGGGGCCGGGAACTCACGCTAAAACATTAGTTCAAATCATAATTTTGACTAGATAAGGATTCATAGGGCAAAAAACATTTTGTGCATGACAAAACAGAAATTGCGAAACCTCCAAAAGAGGGATACTTAGGGTTAGGGCAAATTCGGAATAACCCTGAAAATACAAAATATTGCCAACATCAAAAAATCCGGAATAGGAATGTTTTTAAAGAAATTGATAACAGATGAAAACATGAGTTGTAAATAGGCTAAATATTGTATTTGGAAAAAATTTTCGAATAATTTTTTAAGAATAAACCCTAGAATTGTTTTATTGTGGTCTCAGATAAACGTAAATACATATTCTTTTTCTCTTTTAACAATATGTAAAACAGTTTTAAACTGACGATGAACGTAAAGTTCGAAAACGTTTGTTTTAAATATCGGAATTAATTTTAATTTGACAAATTGGTTTCTTTTACGTAAAATTTTTGTATTTGAATTAAAACTTTAATGTCAATTTCGACCCGGTACTCTTCATGCGTATTTAATTGCGGTTTCAGCTTTCTGATATTGATCGCTTATTTTGTCATCAGTTTTTCAACTCCGAGACATGCATCTAGGCATTCCCATTCAATATCATGCGCCGTACATTCAACGAGGTATTTTCCCACAGAAAATCCTTCTTTTGATGCTCCGAAAATCCAGTGGTAAGATGTGGGCTGGTTTAGCCAACATAGATGGAACTGCAACCATTACAGGTAACTTTAAATACCACATGGGATTTAATATTCTCGTCAAAGGTTATTTCAAAGTGGGCAAACAAGTTCTTACTTTTCTTGTTTTGGAATTGAATTGAATATCTCAAATTTTTCTCAGTTTACACACAAAATTTTGAGCGTTGTTTCCTCTGTATTGAAAAAACACCTCGGTTTTTAGTTAAAACCTTTAATCTCATTTTTGTTAAAACCTTTAATTGTTTTGTGATGTTGTTCTTTTTTTTGGAGGGTGTAACCTTTTCATTGTGACTATTTTATCCAACGTCTCATTAAAAATACTGGATCATCACTCAGTTGGATACTGATTTTGAGTGCAGATGTCTTGATTTTTCTTAGGAGCTACATCAAAGGATTGAAAGCGCTTGGTTGCATTATAAATCCTATGCACAGTCCCCTGAGTCAATTTTTTTAAATGATTTAACGGTGCACAGCTACGGAAATTTTGGATTATGGCGTCTTTGTGGCGTTTACACATGCCTCACGGCTCTACCGATTAGACGTTACGGTTTCACACTAACCAAGTTTGAATTTAGAGACAAGTTTTGTATTAGATAACATCGAGTCCAAAAAACGCTCATCAATTGAGCACGCGGTGAAAGGTTCAACCTTTTACAAGCTCTACACTGTGCAAAGTGTGGGTTTACAGACATGTGACACAACGAGATCACGGACACCTTTGCTATGATCATGCATGAAGTTTGCTATGCTGTCGAGTTTGAGCCCACACTTAAGTTGCTTCAAGGCGAGTCCTTTATACAGAAAACCACTAGGACTGGTGAAAAAACCCTACTAGACATTAAAGCAATTGTCCTATAGGGGTCCAGAATCAATTGTTGTGAGGCATGTGTAAACGTTTTGAAGGTATGTTTTTGCCCTAACTTTAACAAATGGGCATACTTTCTAGCTGTGGTTACCTTAAAGGTGTCATAGGCTTTCTAATCGCCTATTACAGATCCCAGAATGCGGCAGTTGTCAACAATTTCCTCTGCCATCCCCTCATACAACCAGAGAGTTTTAAGCTTTGAAGCCTCTTTTTCTATTAACTGACACTCTGGGGCGTTCACGGTGTTGTTAAAGTAACTACCACAATCAGTTGTTTGGAGAACAAGAGTAAGCCCTCCAAAGGTCCTACTCCACTGCTGTCGTTTGCGTATTTTTTTTGCGACACGTGCAAATTATGGACAAGCCCGAGAAAATGACGGTTGACAACTCCAAACAAAGCCACAGCAATGGGTTCTTCTAGAGCTGTGCCCTCAAGGGACTGCAATGTTTTAAGGGACTGCAATGGTTTACCTGTATTGTTTGAACTGGACGGGGTTGAATATGAGTTTTTAAGAACAAAACTCATGATGGAGCAAAGGCTTTTCAAATTCTCAACTGCCAAATTACCGTTAAGCAGTTGAGCGCGTTTTTTGAGTCTAATAGCAGAACAGCCTCTTTTTCAAGTTTTTCATATTGTGAGTGCAGAAAGTGAATTGCGCGTTCAATTCCTCACTTTTGGCCTGTTCTAAATTGTGTGTTGCTGCCCGAGAACCGTATGTTTTTTCTTTACGCTTGATGATGAGTTTGCCTATGTTGCGACAAAGAATTTCTCCTGAGCCAATAGATCGAACACCGGGGTTTTTGTATAAGAGGATTAGTCTGCATCAAAAGTTGTACGCATCAAATAATTTTTCTCACTTGCCAGACGAATAGTTTTTTTCGTTATCGTTTTGCGCTGTGTTTGCTGAAACTTCTCTGATACACATAAAATTTTGCCTCCCCTTGTTTGCGTCTAATTCGGAGGGTCCGTGGCTACAATGGCTTTTCAAGGGTGCCTTATTAACTGCTGATGCGGATATTTTCCCGAAGATTGCAGGGTGGTGAGGGATTGACTAAAAAGTGTTTTCGTCAACTATGTAATTGAGGTTTACTTGGGAAGGAGTCGGGTGTTTCGCTATGAGCAACTCATATACAGTTTTTCCGTTAATTGTACCGTTTTAATGATCTCGGATGTTTGTTCACCAGCGACACACTTGATTTCTCTAGAACGTTTCTTGTTCTTCGTGAAATTATTGAATTGTTTCACTTCATCAATTTGGCAGTTTTTAGGGGCCTAACGAAGATTATACAGCAGAGCTCTAGCTTCCAGAAAAGCTCGTTGAGGTGGTCATGGCACCAAAGCTGTAGGCGTTGGGCAAAGGTCTTGGTAACCGTCTTGTCGTTGGTCAATTTCACTCAAGGGAGAGCCAGGTGGGGGAACATAGCGGCAACTTTCAATAAAAGTTCTTCATAGATGCCCTTTTCTGCAATCAATCTCGGAATTTCATCAAAACATTCAACGAAATTTTGTCCTGCTTTGTTTTTGTGTAGAATTATGAAGTATGCCCTCAGGGTTAGATCTCCTTATGAATTCTATCAGTCTTATCCGCGTTTCCTGGCAGTGTTTGCCAGATGGTTTCATAATTTTTTTCCTTCGTTTCTTCTGCGTTTTGAGGGGCCGTTGCAACTTTGGGTCCTTCATTGGAGTAATCAGCAACAACTTGAGCTTTTTGTGGCTGTAAAGGAGTTGTATGGCCTCGGTTTGCGGTACAGGAGTCAGTGATCGAGGCTGTAGTGCGGACATTGAAATCACTTGAAGCTGCTTTTGAAATACATCGCGGACATTGAAACCCGGGAGGGTGGTCAGCGGAGCTTTTCAAACCACTGCGCCTTACGTGAAACCAGCCGAAAGCATTGCAGCAAACGCTCGCGTTCCTTAGAAGGGTTTAGCAATGACTGGATTCACTTCGATCAAGAAAGTGTTTGATCAAAATGTCACGTCCGTGGTTGCGGTACATTGCGGGAGAAGAAACTGAACTCACCAAGAAGCAAAAGTAAAAATCACAAATAAAGCATTCGAGCGGATGATTGATTGCCATAGTATGAGAAATCTAACTTACTTTTAAAATTGACTAATTTTCCAAAAAATTAATTATTTTAGTCAGAGATTAAATAAAGCCCCACAAATGCACAAAAAAATGCTGGTCTGAAAAAAAAGAAAAAAATAACTGTCAAAACGATGGTTTGGTAATGAGGATTTCTTTGGCAGTTATCGTGACCAAAATTTGGACGAAAACTTTCGAAGGAAAACATTTGAAAGGAGCAATACGAAAAATGGGGAAGGTTGTTTGGAAAAGATTTGAAAGTGAAAACTCAACAACTGAAAAACAAATTAAAAGCAAAAAGTATTTGAAAGATAAGTAAATTACATTATAAGACGACACAAGAAATTTTCTGCAACTAGGAGACAATTTGCAAAAAAGTTTCGCATTCACAATGAAAAATTTCATAGAAAACATGAACTAGCCTTCCTGGATATGGCAGTCTATTTTAAAGATCATTGAAACGTCTCTTTCAAAAGGTATCAGAAGCCAACAAACACTGGAAAATTTCTAAATTTTTGTAGCTGCGCTTCCCTTCAGCATAATATTGTAGAGGATACAATCCAAAGTTTTTTTTCAAAGTGCAACTGGCATTTTTTGGATGGAGCGCTAAAAATCCTTGAATATATAAGGCAAAAGAAATCATAAAATTGGTAGTCAGGCATATATAATTTGACAATTGAAAAATTTTTAGGTGACTCTAAAAGGACCGCAAAAACTTAGGGGAGTCCAAACAAACAAAAAGATAAAGCATAAAAATATAACCATATTTTTCTTATAGCATAGAGGCCAAATTAGTATCACATTTAAAGATATCGCATCGTACAGTGATCTAAACAACACAAAAACTAAAAACCTGCTTACAATAACCAAACTCTAGTTTTGACCAGCATCTAAAATCGCATGTGATTTAAGAACTAAAATGTAGTGGATGCAATTCCACCTATGTCGGGCAGACATATACCCACGCGGATCGCAGACCATGAAAAGGCGTCACCGGTAGATCAGCATGTACCTCAATGTAGTGGCACATCACGTGCGCTTAATCAGCGTATAAGCTTATAACAGATTAATGCAATGTACCACAAAAGCTCATGACTGGAAACATTGTTTATAGCACAAAGGAAGTCATTGCTGAACAAGCGCAATGAATACCGCAGCAAGGAGTTGACATTGAAATACTTCTCAGCAGTTGTCGAGTTCTCAATTCGAGATTTACATTCTAGCGAATCAAACTTTGAAATGTTCCAACGTTGGCAAAATGGTAGAGTCAATAAGAATATCAAAAATGCAAGCTCACCAATTTTGAGATAAAAATTAAAAACGAATCGGAAAACGAAAATTTGGACATTTTTGTTCACTACTAAATATTATTCCGAGAACCTTGTATTTTACTGTTTCGCTTAGTATTTAAACCGAAATCAATTTTTATGAACATAGAGGCATTTTAATTTGCTTCTTACCCAATGATGCAGCGAAAACGATTGTTCATTAACATTTATAATTGATTAAGTTTTATAGCAGCTTCTTTTCTATTATTTGCGTAGCTCCATAGTCTGCCTCTATGGCAAACGCTCTATCTGCCGGCGCCCTCACACGGACGCCTCAACAGGAATCACTGCAGAGAAAGGGCGGCTACTGTCCTAGATGTCCATGAACTTATTTGTAAATTTGATTCGAAATCACATTTTGTGTAATGATTTCAGATCCTCACACCTATTTGTTCTTAACTCTGCTATTCGTGTTCCTCGCTTTTCAAGCGTTAGTTTTTGACAACGTCACATTTCATAGATAAATGAAATAATACACACAATTGGAATAAGTTTCAATTCATTGTAAAAACATCAGGACCAAAGATCAACGTGTATGTCGTAGAATAAACGGTAAAAACAAACTGCAATAAAAGAAGCAAATCTAGCTAAAGTCTTGGCAGGTCCTTATCTAGAATTGATCACGAGATTGTTTTGAAATATAAAAAAATTAAGCCTAAAAAGAGGATAATCGATTAAGTATATTAGAAAGCTCAACCAATTTAAATTATTTGAACAATTTCTGTTTTGAACACATTTTCTGAAGTAGACAAATTAGTTAAACTACGTAAAAAACGTTCTTGTTGGAATTTTAGCTTTGTCTGAATAGCGCATTGCTCATTTGTTTACTCAGAAACATCATACGGTTTAAAGGGAGATGTTGGGACGATCAGTACAAGATTAGCGAGTGGGCGGACGAGCAATCCGTATGACTTGCGTTCCACTGTGGAGCAGGCGACGCTGTCTGAATCATACTGGAGATCTCCAATTCGTGCAGCCAGGGTTTCTTTCTTCAGCTATCTTCAACTAATTTATTTGAGTATGCGGCAGAAACACGTTAACAGATGTATGATGCGCATACAGAAAGATAGAATCTAAATGTCAAAATCAACTTCCAATAGCGGTCGAAATTGACCATCAGAACAAACGAGATCATGAAGCTCAAGAAACGGAGTAAACTGAGCAATGCGGTAGCTCTTCTTGTCAGATTTGTTGTCAACAAGATCCTTTCTTCGGTACTGGAGATGACGCTCGACATCATAAAGCTCAACAAGACGGATCATGTATGCCATAACACGAGATAGTTTTTGATCAGAAATGAAATTATCAAACGTTATTAGTTGAACGCTTTGTTCCGTTACGGGCTTGGTTGCAAATGTGACTAAGAATGAGATGGAGTCATCATTTTGTTGCTTGGTTACAACGCCGGCTTTGATGCTATCGATGACGTAGTATTTGGCACGAAAATGGCATTGCTTAGTTCTCAAGAAGTTCAGACACCTCACGCAGCTAACGGATTGCAAAGTTTGAGCGGACATACCAAACGTGCCAGCATCTGCCAGAATATCACAAATGACAACGTGGTTATGTTGATCAAGGCTGGTGACTTCCTTGATTTCACTTACTTTGTTTGCAATAAAAATGGGGTGTTTGTTGTTTGAGTTCAACAACTGCAAGTCGATACTATTTGTCCACGTGAAGGTTCTGTCAACAAGAGTGGTCAATGCTTGAAAAATTTTCTTTCTTAAGCATGCGACAAGAAGAACGGTGATCATATTCATAGGTGCAATGCAAACCTTGCCCAGTACGAACGCCCGCTCTATTTTTATCTCTCCGGAGGTGCAAGCTAACTGTGACCGAGGAAAACTTACAGCACTGATTACGTTTTGCAAGCTATCACCAAACATGTGGAGTTCAAAATTTTTGAATGGTCCTGACAATTAACCTCTTGGTATAGTAATCTTAGCCAACTGCGGCAGTTCGACACACCATGCGAGTAATATATAAACTGTTTCATCGGGAAACTCGTCGTCCCAGCTTTGTCCACTGAAACGCCAATCGTTTTTCAATTAGTATCTCTTCAATTTAATATCTCTGCCCAAAACCCAAATGTCATTGTTGTTTTCTACATAAGCGAAAGCACGTACATTGATTCGTCCCTTGATGAAGCAATGGTGTTCGGCTCAGTAGATTGTGGAAACTTTGGCCATCCAGATCTAGCAGATTGCTTAAAGACAGAGTGAGCTTCAATCCACCTAGATGGAGCGGATACAAAATTTCCTTCGACGGAAAGAGGACCCTCTAGGGTGATTTCGCAAAATCTTACTAATTATCCATGTGGAAGTTTCAAGGACGAACTTTGCGTCCTCCTTATACAGTTTAGCATTAATACGGGGCGTGCGCTGTATCGCATATTAACCGCAGGTGGGCAAATTTTATGCCCCAAAAATATGGCGTGTATACTGATGTACCAAAAAAATCTGATGTGTCCTCCCGCCCCAAAAAGCGAAAAATATTGCTGATCACATGGTAACAATCTCACTTGGAGGAACCTCCCTCGAGGTTGGCTGATGCCGCGTATGTATGTTGTCTGAACCGGAGGATTACGTAGATTAGGTTTTTTTTTTACTAAACGAAGACCGTTGAGTGAAAACTGCTAAGAGATGCGTTATGCCATGGCATTTAGAGGCGCAATTTAGAACTCTACGATCCATTCCCGGCTAGTTCGGGTTAACAACCAGATGATGTGGTAGTTACAAATCTCGTTCAGAGCCACTTTCGACGTTGTGGGCATCAATGACCCTTACTACGCAGCCCTTCTCTAAATCTTCGATGCTGATGTCCCATTAATTTTCTCTTGAAGGTTTTTCTTTTGTGAGCCGCTTTTCCAAAGTTTTGATTGAAACAGCAACGAGAAGTAATTGTTAGATAATCGGAAGTCATCTTTAGTCCATAGCATTTCGACACCGTACTTTTTTCATTATGAAATTTGGTGTTTTCACGAAATTCTGCGCACGTGCATCCACGGGTGAATCGTGAGTATACTTGCCTAAGTGCAACAGAAAACTCCATGTCGTAACAAGAGTTTAACTGGATAGTAGAATCAAAATCCTGCTACATATTAGCTTTGAAAAAGGTTAAGACTAAACCTGAAGAGCGCCGTATAAAATCCAACGAATGTTCCAGCCAACAACGAACGGCGAGCACTTTTCGATTGACATGATACACATCCTGTTCAAGTATCATCTTGAAGGTGCTATAGCAAATTGTAACAAGGTTGAGAACTGCTAGGTGCGGATGCATTTCATGAAATGCAATAAAATAGATAAACGTATTTCATGAAATGCAATAAAAAGTCGGCATCTACATTCAAGTTTTTCACGTAAGGGCGCACTTTAAGCGGTTCAATTGGTTGGTTGTCGCGTGGTTAAACATTCAACTTTCCTAAATTGTTGCCAATAACTTCTCTGTATTTATGCCCTTGACTGTTAGTTTCAAGGCTGTTCGGTGCAAACTGAGTCTACTTGCAAGACTATTGGGCACCTAACAGTTACGGCAAGCAGTGTCACACAAAATTTTTGCCGTGGTATCTTCATCCAAAAACATTGTCAACTGCATTTCGTTCAACTGAAAGAGGTTTTTCACATTATCAACAGCTGACATTCTAGTGGTCTTACTGCACGATTATTCACTTGCACTCTAGAAGGTCTACTTTGACTTGTGCCACCAGTATAGTTCGTGCTGTTGTTTTTTAAAGGGGATTCTGATGGATACAAGTTCTCAGCTCCATAAAGAAGTATGTTATGGGTGCTGTTGCAACCTGTATTTGCTTCAATGTTTGCTACATTTCCTGTGACTGGGGCAATTTTGGAATAAGTGTTTTCCCACAAACTTGAGAAGCTTAGTTTTTCTCCGGCCACTACCTTGGCCTGCTGAATGGGAGACTTTTATTCAAATACCGGACACCCCCGATGCAACGGTTTCCTTTACAAAAATTGCCGCGAGCAGAGGGGGCTGGTTTTGCAATTGCAGCCGTTTGTATATGCTATCTTGCCTCGTGTCATTATTGAATGTACTTGAGGCTACTTTGGTCTTGGTTACTGAGTGTGTCCTCAGTTCTTGCTTTTATCGATATTTGTTTTTGCTTTCGCTAATGCTTCTGGACCGTAAAGTGTTACCATGACTTGTTCATTTTGGGATGCAATTTTTGCACTGCGGTGTTAACGACAGAGGCGCTCCTCAATTCATTGTCATACGAGAGTGACTGAAAGACCACTACACGACTAAAAATGTTTGCAGAATCGTAGTGTCACTCCGTCCCAAACAGCGCAAAGATGACTTATCACATGGTAACAATTCCACTTGGAGGAACATTCCCTCGATGTTCGCTGATGCGGCAAATGGATGTTGTCTGAACCAAAGGAGTACATAGTTGAGGTTCTGTATTTATTCAGGACCACTAAGTGAAAACTTTTTAAGAGATGAGCCATGGGAATTAGAAGCACCATTTAAAACCCCGCGTCTTTTCCCGGCTAGTTTAGGTTAACAACCCGATGATGTGGTAATTACCAATCTCGTTCCGAGCGACGTTCTACGTTGTGGGCATCATTGACCCTTACTACGCAGCCCTTCTCAAAATCTTTCATGCTGATGTTCCAAAACTTTTCTCTTAAATGTTGTTCTTTTGTAAGCCGCTTTTCCAAAATTTTGGTGGAACCCGCGCCGAAAAGTAATTTTTGGGCATTCGGATGTTATCTTTAGCCCAAATCAATTTGACACCGCGCTTTTTCCCATTATGCATTCTGGTGTTTTTAGTAAATTTTTGTGCACGTGCATCCAGCGTGGATTGTGGGTATACTTGCCTAAGTGCGCTATACGACTGCATGTCCTACCGAGAGTTTACCTGACTAGTAAGCTCAAAATCTCGCTCAATATTAGCTTTGAAGAAGCTTCAGATTTAACCTGAACAGGGCCGAGTAAAATCCAACCTATGGGCAAGCGATCGGCGGAAACCGAGCACTTCCTGATGGCTTGATACACATTCTGTTCAAGTATCATCCCGAAGTTTCTTTAGCATTATGTAACCAGGTCTAGAACTGATAGGTGCTGATACTTTACTTGAAGTGAAATAAAACTGATTAAGTCGGCATCTACATTCAAGTTTTCTTTCACGTAGCGACTCACTTTAAAGGGTTCGAATATTTGATTGTTCCGTGACTATGCAACCAGTTCTCCTAACTCGGTGTCAATAATTTCCTCGGTATTTTTGCCTATAACTGTTAGTTTCAATGCTCTCCCAAGCCACTTGCCACCCAACAGTTACAGCAAGCTTTGTCGCGCCAAACTTAAGCCGTGTTATTTTTACCTAAGAATTTTTCAACTGCGATTTGGTCCACTGAAGGAGGCTTCTCACATTATTGACAGATGACAATGAAGTGGTCTTACACGACAAAAACTCACTAGCTCACTAGAAGGTTTACTTTGACTTAAGCCAGCACTATAGTTACCGTTGTTGTTTTTTGAAGAGGACTTTGATGGATATACCCTCTCAGCTCCATAAAGAAGTATGTTATGGGAGCTGTTGCAATCTATATTTGCTTCCAATCTTTGCTACATTTCCTGTTATTAGGGAAATTTTGGAATATGTGTTTTCCCTCAAACTTGAGAAGCTTAGTTTTTCTCCGGCCACTACCGTGCTTCGTGAAAAGGGAGATTTTTCTGTATATACTGGACACCCCAATATGCGGTGGTTTCCATTACAAACAATTCAGCGTGCAGAGGGTTATGTTGTTGCTGTTGGAGCCGGTTGTTATGTGCTCTCTTTCTGTGTGTTGGCAGCTAATGTCCTTGAGGCATCCTTGGACTTGATTTTTGAAATGATATATTGTCCAGTTCTTGTCCTGTTGATATTTGTTTCATCAAGTCAATTCTCTTGGCTTTTTGCTTCAACCAATCGTTGATTTCGAGGAGTGTTGATTTTCCCCAATGCTTTTGGACCGTAAAATGCTTCTGGAGTTACTATGAATATTTCAATTTGGGCAGCAAAATTTGCATGGCCGTGTTAACGACAGAGGCGCTCTTCAATTCAGTGTCATATGAAAGTGACTAAAAGACCCCGACAAGAATTGAAATGTTTGCAGAACAGTTTATGAGGATATCACGATAGCGCATCATTAAAGGTGGAAAAGATTTTTATCTAAGTGTGCTCTGACAACTGCCTTTGGCTGGTCAAATTTATGTTCAAGAGTCCTAAGTGCATCTTTTTACATTGTTCCGCAGTAGGACAACGTTAGCACTCTTTTTATTTTTCAAATTGCTATAGTTTTTAAGCAGGCCAGTTTGACATCATCAGTCAATGACTTTGAGTCTATGGTGTTTTTAAATAGCCCAAACCATTCTTGCCACTGAAGGGTTCACAACTGTATTGTGGCGAATTCCAATCAAGCAGTGGATTGTTGTTTTTACTAGTAAATGCGTCAGCCAACTGTTTTTTCAAATCCGCGGAGTCCAAAAAAGAGCCAAAGTTGAGGGATCTGGCGGGCCACCCCAACATAACTGGTTCGGACAATGGCTCCAAAAGTTGGGGAAACGATGGAAGTGACAAAGGTTGAGATGGTACCGGTGGAAGAAGAGAAAGGATTTGGTTGCTTGAAGTCTGATGTTACGTGAGTTTGAGATCCTGCTTCTGCTCACACAGTGGAGGTGCTGAGCGATTTAGGGACCTGAGTGTTGTATAACGAGGCCAGTGGTACGCTGTTTAAATTTACTGACGTGACAACAAGTGGGATGGTATTAGCTAGGACTGATGCCAAAAGCACCAGACGTTTGGATCTGATGGAGGGAGAGTTGCATTAGTTGAGGGAACAGAATTGAAGGGCATGTATCTCTAATTTGGTGCCGTTGGATAATTTACGAGTCGCACAAAATCTTTTGCGGAAAAGGGATGTTCAGTGCAGGCGGAGATGGTGGAAACTGATTGGCATTGTTGGCCAAGGGGTGTATGACATTTAAGGGGAGCGCTGGTGGTAGTGGTGCCGGTGAAATTAACGGGAGTTGCGTTGCTTGGGTTTATAGACCGGCAGTAAAACGGTGGGCGCAATTATTTATCCTTTTGGTTGGATAAGTGCTTACCGAGCATCAGCAAGTGTGATTAATAGTGGTGAACAAAAAGGGCTGATCAAGTTCATCTTTCCGGCATATTAAACCGCGGGCTAGTTGATCGTCTAACTGCAGACCATCAAAATGCATGGTAGCCTGAAAGAGCTGTCGGTCTGTGTTCAGGGCGGTCAATCGTGGTGGATTGCCAAATGTTTTGATGATGATAGAGGGGTATTTTGAGGCTGCTATTAATCTTTAATAATGTTAGTTTCAAGCGGTGCAAAATCAATTACAAAATTCCTAGTACCGGCTCCTTCCGTTCTTTTGATAGTGAGTCATGGAGTGTGTGTATTGAAATTCAAAGGTTTCGAGTGAAGCCAATGAGCTGAAGAGGCATGAATAGCAGTAACTTGATTTGATTGAACAATGGAGCCCGAAAGGCGCAAAATAGGTTCATTTGCAGCATCTGCCATGTTTCCGGTTTGTGCTGAATTGTCAGAATTTTGAACAGAATTCTTGCTCTTTACCGTGTTTCGTTCATTAAACAGCTGGTTCTGTCTACCTGTGTCGGAACCTTCTGTTAATGAATTTGTCATCAACGCAATTAACTCAAGGGCTGCAGCAGCTACCTGCTTACGATGTTCTTCCTCAAGATGCTACATTTCAAACTCCTACAAATGCATTTGTTTTTCAATTTCAAGGCACTGTCTGGCAATACACAGCTTTGCGTCGTGTTGTTTTTCAAGTTCCTGCGTTTCCAGTTTTGATATTTCTCAGTTTCATTGACGCTCGCATGATTGTTTATGAGGCAAGCCATATTTTGAATGCTGAGCACCCTTTGTCTTGGAACGAATCAATGTAACCTCAGGCAGCAGTGACAATTCTGTCATACCTCTTTGTTGCAGTTTTCAACCATTGGTCCAGGTTCTTTAGTCGTCCGGAACTTTAGTCTGCGGCCGGATCTTTAGTTTTATGTGCAAGATCAAGAGCTCCGCATTCTTTTCAATTAAATAAACGAAGTTATCTTTGCACTTTCCAATCAGAGGGTCGATCTTAATTTTCTTGTCCTGCATTCCTAATTCCCTATCAATAGGGTTGTTGATGTTGCTATTGATGATACTCAGCTCAGCCTTTAATTTTGCCCTCGCCATATAACTTTTATTGAACTTTTCCTGTAATGCGGCCATGATATTATCAAAACAGGAAACTAAAAGTTAAATTTATCACTCTTAAAGAGGTATATTTGCATGCAAGAACACACAAATGGGTCAAACTAAACCTTGGTATGACGGTTTGACTAGCAAACTGCCAGAGAGGAAAAGTTTTAGTCGAGTATAGAAGTACTAGGCGAAAAAAGGTGGTAAGCGCACAGAAGCGTAACGCACGACGGAACGGGGAGCAGGCGGCAGGAGAAACGCCAAACAAGGGACGCATGACGCAATGGAAAATGGGATGGAATAAAGTCAAACGGCGGACAAACTATGCAAGACGAGGCGGGAAACAGCACGGACACAACACAAAGGCAGAAAAAGTCAATCAACACGGCGAGAAGTTGAGACGGATGGGATGACAACGCCGGGCGCACAGTGCACGACGGAAAGGGATACGGACAGGATCAGACGCCGGGTGAAGAGCAAACGACAAAACGGGAAACGATACGGATGGACAAAAACTCCGGGTGGACGACGCACGAGACGGGGAGCCGGCATAGCACGGGCGTGTACCAAGAATGAAACGAGCGAGCAAAGTGACCGGAGGGACTATGCTGGCAGAATAAAGCCACAGATTCAAACAAACAAACTAGCCTTAACTAGCCGTAATAAAGTAGCCGTACAAAATAAGTGACCAGATTAAACTTAAGTGGCGCCCTAGTAAACTAACAAACCCAGACAACAAAAAAGACATTCCACCAAAAAAACAACAAGAAACAAGCTGCAACATAACTGCTAACAAACTAATTAGTTAAAGTCACGCGATAAACCAGGTATAACTCCGGAATAATCATAAGTCACACCCTAGACCGCAACACGGCTAGATAATTAAAGTCACAAATCAAAAATCAGCATACTGGATCATACAACAGATAAACGGGTAAAAAAAAACACGGCAAAAACGAAGACAGAAAATGACATAAAAGAAAAAAAATTAACAAGATGAGCTCTGGAAAACGGACGGTAGTGAATAAATAACAAAAATGGAGAGCGCAAATTGGTAAGAGCAGAGGTGCTTGTGACAGTGAAGGGGAAGAGGAGAAAGGGTATCTGAGTGGAACTGCACCTGAGAAAAAACCGATGGTAGACATCAAGTCGCCAATCCTGGTTGGAGATCTGCAATCTACCGGAAAGGACTTCGAGATAGATGACATGTTGAAAAAGCAGAATGACCACCTACATATAGATGAACTTGGTCAACTGCACGATAACGTTGAGTACATATCCGATATTTGCTCTCTATTCAAATCTCTAAGCATGAAAGATGGTCTAGAGGATGGAGATTAAGAACACTTAGCTGCCTGAAGAAGTGCATGGGGATCATTACACGCCAGTTCTTGCCCAAGCACCACAATAAATTCTAATTAAGGGTTCTAGAAGAGTCTCGTTTCAAGGAGTCCTGAACAGGTGCGCGCGTTGCATCCTATGGATTGGTGCCGATAGAGATTTTGCCATACTTAGATGAACAAGATGAGCCGTTTGAGTCAGCCGAGAAGAGACGCCATGTTTACTGGTTCAGAATTGGAGACAAATTGACCATCAAATGTAATTAGTTGCGTGTTATGAAAAAATGAGGAGAATAACATTTTAGGAGAGAGCTACTGAAAAAAATTAAACACAAACTAGACCGTGAGTGTACTGAGTCACACCACCAATGAGCGGATGGACTACTGAAACAACGCTAAACTTAGAAATACCGGGCTACCACCCTCGAATGCATGTCGGTTAAGAAGCGTTTTCCAACGACGCTCCGAAAGTTTTTCTGGTCGAGAGCCTGAGATTAAGGATAGGAGGTTGTTTTTAGGTGCTAACACTATAGTGAGTGTTTTCAGGTCTAGAGCCGGCTCTTGATGTAATCCTCTGTACTCTTTAAGTAAACTAGGGTCTTTCCATTTAGGTTTAGACACATTGCTCACTAACTAGAGTACTACGCTTGAGCTGACCGTGAAAAACAGGAGTTACCTCTCTGGGTCAATACACTATAGATTCTGGGCGCTTCTGGTACTTTTCAAGCATTGAAAAAAGCTGGTAAAATGTTAAAGACTAATAGTTTTTGCGGAGGCGATGTGTAAGGGAATCCTTCACTACATAATGCTATAAATATAGGCGCCTTTTGTCATGAAAGATTCGACTCAAATGAAATTGATCAGTTTTCATTATTTTCACAGCATTATGATTAAAACTCAGACCTGGTAATGTGTAGCTCTCTTTGTGATAATGATTTTGAAATGCTTGGGGCAAACTTTGTAGCCTGATGCAGTTAACTGGCAGCTTACTTGACACGATAAAAAAATTTTTGCAAGATAGTTGATGTGAGCTTCAGTCATCTCCGAACCTTAAAAAATTTTTGCATGAATTTCAAAAAACCTTAGCAAGATTGGGCGAAATTTTGATTTTAATCAGAGCTAACTTCTGATTGCAATTTAATCGCAACTTTATGCAACCGTTATAACAGCATTTAAAAAATTATTTTTTTATAAATTGTTCGGAATTTTTTCAAAATTAGTCAAGTTTTTGAAACGTTTCTTGTTTCGCGCATTGTAAAGCGTACGAGGCTTTTCAATTCAAAAATTGTACTGCAAATTGGTCAATTCTAATTGACAGCCAAAATTTTTGGAAATTCATTTTCATTCACTAACAAAGGTGAAGGAGTGAGTTATCAGTGATCGGGTGAACTCGCATAATAAAGCAAAGAAAACGGAGAAGTGATGTGGGTTAACTAGATTTACCCGTTATTTTTATCAGTTTATAAAACATCAAAAAAATCAGTTCTTTTCATTCTTAAAGTTTTTTGAAGTAACCAAAATTGATGAGTTTTTATCGGGTGGTCAGTGCGTTTGTATGTTAAATTCTCTAGATTCTCCCTGACTTAAATCGTTCTTGCTCTTGTCCGAATTGATTAAAGATCCTGTTTCTTCAGAGTTCTTTCATTCGAGTCAGTTCGCCTGGGTTGAAGATTTGTCAAAAAAATTAAGAAATGCGGTGAATAGCGGTGAAAAAAATTAACAGCAAGGCGTCCTGCATGACTGCGGTGAATTTGTGTTCTAATTTGCGATCTTTGGCTGTGATTTCTTTCACAGCATTTGATTGGTAGCGGTGGAGTTTTTTAACCGATACAAAGCGAATTTGGTGGGAAAAAATCACAGCTAAAGTCAGAAATCGTACAAATTTCACCACTAATTTCACCGTAAATTTTACAGAAATTCACCGCTTTCACTGCTTTCAACGCTATAAGATGGGGGCGCTTTGCGGAGAAATTTTCTTTTCAAGGCCATTCACTGCATTTCTTACATTATTGTGAGGGCAAAATCGACTGATCGGGGGACAAAATCGCACTTTAGTCTGATCATAGGTCGCCTGAAAAGCGTCTTTTGTACAAAATATAGCTAACGTATTGTCGGAAAAATCTCAAAGTCAAGTTAAAAAACAACTTTTTGAGACTTTCCAGCATGATATGTTTTTCTGTCACCCTCCTCCTTTTCCATTAAGGGCTTGGGACCGGCAGTGGCGGAGTTACCTTAAACAACTATAGGTTAATTGAGCAGAGCACTAGGTGAAAAAACTTGGCTCAGAACGCTCTCTCCAAAACATCAAATCAAAACAAAACAAGGACCTCTGATATACTCTCAGACGCGTCAAGAAAGAGCGAGTGACATTAACTCTCTCAATTAGCACTTGCTTTTTCGATTTTTCATCGTGTCATTCATCAGGATTGTCAGAGTGTCCGATTGGCCGCGTTCTTGTGGGATGCACTCAGCATAGTTGCTTCTGTTTCCATGGCGAATAAACTATTTCTGTGTAAAAAGATTACGGGTGGGTGGACGCTTTCGACCGCAAAAATGCCTATGTCTCGATTTTGATCTCTTCTATTGGACAATTTGCATCACTAATGTTGATGCCAATGAATTAACTAAAGCACTGTATTAACGTTGAAGCTCGGCCCAACCAATCCGAGACTGCACCAAAAATAATGCGCGTAGCTCCATACTCTGCCTCCATGCCGAAAGCTTCATTTGCCGGCGCCCTACAGTAAAAGCCGCAGTAGGAACCATTGTAGAGGAGGGGCGGCTAAGGTCCTAGATGTCTATGAACTTTTTTGTAAAAATTATTCAAAATCACATTTTATATATTGAGTTTAGAGTCTCAAATCTATTTTGATCGTAATTCTGCTATTCGTAATTCTCGCTTTTGATGCTTAAATTTTTGACCTCTGTCACATTTTATTGATGTAATAAGAGTTTACTTGTCAGTGCTAAGTTGACAGAATACCTTTTTAGAGGGAGGGGCTTTATTTTAGTTGATCCCTTTATTATCATTTTTCCTCTCATCAGTTAGTTCATAAAACAGAAAGAGCAGTCTGAAAAAAATGTTTTTAACCCTCTCCCCAGTTAGTGTGTTTAAACTAATTGCAGCCTCAGATGCACGTGCCGTTGTTTTACATAATAATTTACTATGTAATGACACATGCTCTGTAATTGGGGGTTGCATAACTTACTGGGAGGCACAAACGGATAAGATCCTCTATTTCTTAAAACGGGTCGTTTACAGGCAACACGGCAACGGGGAATTGTCAAATCAATCTGAGAGAGTAAACAGTGAGCAATGTGTTAAAAATCCGTGCTAAATTGTTCTTAAAATTCTGACACTAATCGAATTTTTCGAAAAAATGTTTTCTGTACTTATGGAAGCTTGGTAAGACGTCCCTCGAAATTTTTTTTCTTACCTGTTCGGTCTCTACAAAATATAACTTGTGTATTGTGAGAATCCTTACAAGTTCCCGGTGGATTTCTTCAGGGTTCTTGTCTAAGTTCACTCTTACTCCTAATTTTTCTAAAGGATTTAACTGGTTATTTTTCAGACTGTTTCCCTATCCTTTTTGCCGATGACGTTAAAATTTTGATTCAGTCCCTGAAATATCTAGCTCGACTGCAGCATTGGAATAAGATGATAATGATTAGCCTGACAGCAAAGTCTCTTGTGTTTAAGTGTTCCGTGAAGACGGCTTTTTTCTGCGTTTTCCTTGTTAATCTCTCTAAAAACGATCAAAAAACGTAAACGGGAACTGTAAAATCTGCAACCAGGAGAGTGACTTTCCGCATAATAGGAGTAAAGTGGAGTTATGCGACAACTGATTTCATGCCAAATGGAACAACAACAAAAGAGTTTCGATTTGAACGTATTGCGTCAATCAACAAACAGCGGGGAAAGTTGAGGAAAAAACTTGTTCAAAAGGTATGTGGTTGACATTAATTCCAGAGATAGGGGTGACCAGTTTGATTACCTAAAACTTGCGAATTCACTACGAAAACCTGCAAACTACTATGGAAAAAGTGGACGCTTTTCTTTATAAAAAAGGTGAACAACTGAAAAAGTTTTCTGTTATTGGTATCAAAAATTAAGTGAAACAAGAAAAAAATCTGAGTTTCTGCAGCTCTGCACTGCCTCCGCAAAAATGTAGTTCAATGACCGTTCAAAGT
The DNA here is from genome assembly GCF_964194025.1 of Convolutriloba macropyga. Classification (NCBI taxonomy): domain Eukaryota; kingdom Metazoa; phylum Xenacoelomorpha; order Acoela; family Convolutidae; genus Convolutriloba; species Convolutriloba macropyga. Next base: position 62,953,425 of record NC_134468.1, read on the forward strand.
GTTTTCAATGCAGCAACTAGCTAATGGCCTTCGATCAGGCGCTTGAAATGAACAAAAAAGGCTGGATCCTAAATCAGTATCTAGGTGAATGGTTTACAAAAATAGTGAATCAGATTTCAGATAAAAATAAATTAAAAATACAAAGTTAATGATGATGACCAATCTATGTTGCCGAGCCAGCATGCTACCACTAGGATATCAGAACATCAAAAGAAGGATACACAGGTTAGTCGAAACCCTTTTGAAGGCTGTGGCTCCACGAGTAGCTTTGAATGGAAATTCCAGGATGCCGGTCGCACAGTAGAAAACTCGTGATCATCGAAAATGTATACACCAGCCAGTTGAAATAGGTCAAACGCACGCAACAAAAATCAGGGATTGGAACTCACGCTTAAATATTATTCCAAATGATGATCTGATTGGATTGAAGGGTAGAAAATTAATTTGTACCTATCTAAAAGAAGATTGCAAAAGCCCACAAGAGTAATGCTTAGGGGTAGTGCAATTATTTGAATTAACCTAGAAACACAAAAAACCTTGTCAAAACCGAAAATTCGATGTCAGAAAAACTAAAAACAATGATAAAAGATGTAAGTATTAAGTTGTAATAAAGCTACTTTTTGCGTAGATGGAAAATTACTGTTCAAAAAAACTTTCTTTTTTATTTCCTAGAATTGTTTAAATTGTGGTCATTGTGTTCTCATTTTACCTTTTAACAATTTGTGAAACAGCAGCTTTAATCTGAAGATGAACGTAAAAATTGAAAATGTTTGTATTAGGAATCCAAACCAAATTGAAAATGACAAATCAATTTCCTCTACAGTTTATAACTACCTTAGTATTAAAATTGATAAAAAAAAATAAATGGTCTAAATTAAGCTTATGTCTTCTTGACGAGCATTAATTGTTTTAAGAGTTTTACTTCGTTCATTTTTGATGTCAAGTACATTTTGTTTCCTTGTTATGTTTTATCAGCATTTTCGATGAAAGTCAAACAGGGCTTGCTAATACATCAATGATGACGAAGCTCAACAGATTTCATACATGTTGCTTTGCATGAATACTTGGAACAGATTATCGCATGTCAATTGTTTCGGAAGAGAATTTTTTAACCATATGTTTTCACCTGCGACTCCTGGACTTCAGAATTTTATCTAACTTTTCAACATAAAATAAGATATTGGTGTTTTGAAGTACAACGAATTGAACCCCGAAAAGGTTTTTTTCGATCATTGTCAAATAACTTTTCCAATTAGTACAAATTATTAAAACCAACTAATACGCTTTCTGAGGGTTTCATTGTTCCGTCTAGTATTCTGCATTGACATGGAGTCATAGAGTTTTTGATGAATCTGTCATTTGTAGGTATCTAATCGATAAGCTTCAACCTTTTTCTCTTTATAATAGTAGCTGTTTTTGTATATGTTGTCGATGCTGTAACACCCAAAAAACTTTCAAACGTGCTTGTTACTAAATGCCTCTAGAAAAACAATATGTTAATTGAGGTAATTTTTGATGTCTTTTCAAATTTTTTTTATTTTTGCTCTTTGTCCTTCCTTCTAGAAGAAAAACAACAAGTAAGTCTTGAATCAACTCACCGCCCTAATTGCTATTTGTTGGCATTCTCAAGATTAAACGAACAAACTTTGACAAACGCCATTTGAGTTCAACTACATATTCAAAGAGAGTTAAAACGTGTTTGGTTTTTGTTTTGCGATTGAAAGATATTACTTTACAAGAATTTATGCTGATATGTTGAGTACTGAAAAACACAAACTAAATTACTGCGTTATCAGAAAACAGTACTAAGAATAACTATGAACGCAAAAAAATCGCCATTTTTGAACTGCGACACATTTCTATAGGGCTAAACAGACCCTAAACATTACGTATAGTGACTATTTTAAGAGCAGCTAAAATGAATTGAAATTGTGCGAATGGAGGATCTTCTGTTATCGTGGATCATCTAAACCGCTCAGAAAAATTTCGCCGATTGTAACTGAAGAGTTAATTTTACTCCCGTATAAATTTTTTAGCATTGTCTTTTTCTCAACTGCTATTACATACAAAATTGACTTCCTAAATTTTCACTTTCCCAAGGATAAAACTTTAACAACGCAACATCATGTCAGTTTTTACTACATTAATGGAAATAAACAAAAATTTTGAGATCTACTTGATCAAATGGATTGTTCATTACAGAAAAGAGGAAAAATTCGATCACCGACTAGTTGATGATCAAAAATAGCTAAATTTCCAAAAAATGACTATGAGACAGTGTAATTGTAGTGCATTTCTAAGAGTGTAATTTTTTTAAAAAATTTTTTGTATTATTAGGAGTATAGTTTCTTTAAAACTACACTCCTCCACTCTATCCCCTACTAAAAACTCATCTCCAAAGTGTAATCATAAGTAACTTTTTAGAGTGCAAAAAGAGTGTAACGAGTGTAGTAAAGAGTGTAAAAAAGTGTAAATTCCTTAACATTTCAATCTTACACTCATTTCCCTGCTATTTAGGAATGGAAATCTTTTTACACCCTTATTCTTGTTTAATAACGGTGAAATACCGTGGGAGAATTTCGCCCGGGCTACATCTGTTGCTAACCATCTATAGACAAAACAAAACAGCCACAATAGAATTAAATACCATAATATGAAACTGTTTGTCTAAACAAATCAATTTTTTGTTTGAAAAAAAGTCTTCCAATGTGTTGCTTGCAATCACGGACCCCCCCCCCAGGTTGAGGTTAAGACCCAAATTTTCGTCTGATCAGACTTTCTAGACCGAAATAATCTCTGATCAGACTTTCTAGACGGAAATTCACACTGATCAGACTTTCCAGATCCAAGTTACCTCTGATCAGACTTTCCAGAGACAAAAGGTCTCTGATCAGACTTTTCAGACGAAGGTGTTCTGATCAGATAATCTTCAGACCATAGTCCAGACTCCAATTCAGTCTATTGCCCAGAACTTAATCAGACTATGATCAGGCTCAAGAGGTTATGATCAGACCCAGATGCGCTCGAAGCATTTATGACCAGGCCGAGTTAAGTATGCAGCCATTTATGATCAGACTGAAGTGCGCTCGAAACCAGTTCTGATCAGACTCAAGTGCGCTCCAAATAGTCTGATCAGAAAAAAATTGACTTATGAAAAAATCTCGTATATTTGCTATAATATATTCTTTTCACAGAAACTTATGTTTGTAGTATTTAATTCATCTAAGGAAAAATCAAATATAAAAGTATTGCTGAAGAAAATGAAACCTAACTGTTGAGAACAGATTTCATTCAGTGTATCGTTTAGTGTTTATTTCTGACTCAATGGATGAGTTTAGACAGCTTTCCATAAGAAACATCGTGGTCTCCATTTGATCAAAATTTCTTCTGAAGAAGACCGGCCTCTGCTATCAGCTGGACTCCTTTTTTCTGATCAGAGCTACCGGACTTTAGATGAGTCTCTGATCAGAACGCTGCTTTATGGCTGACTCTTGGCAGAGTCAACATCTCTCAGTAAAAGAAACAAAAAAAAGAAAAAAATAATGCGCTCGAAATGGTCCCTTATCAGACCCAGTTGCGTTCGAAACAGTTCTGATCGAACCCATGCGCGCTCAAAGAGGTTATGATCAGACCCAATTGCGCTCGAAGTCGACTCTGATCAGACAAAAGTGCGCTCGAATCCGCCTATGATCAGACTTTTCAGACAAAATCGACCTCTGATCAGACCATCTCCAGACCATCGTCCAGACTGTAGTGCGCTCGAACTTCCTTCAAGACCCTTTAATTTCAGTCTGGGAACATACGGGGGTGTGCGCTCTACTGGGTCTGATCATAAACCAATTTGGGTCTGGAACTCAACCTGGGCAGTGAGAAGAAAAGCTTGAGTTTCAGTTAATCAGATGACTCTGATATACCAATTGTATGTGTGCCGCAATTCCGGATATCATTCTAATTATCCTCAGCGGTGCAACATCTTTCAACAGAGGAATGCATGGGCCGACTTTTCCCCCTACTTTCAAAGATGGATAGTTCGCAACATTTAATTGTTTACTCTTTCAATCAATGATTTATTGAAGTCAACACACGTCAATATGTATTTCAATATCTTTTGAGTTTTGATGTATTTCAGTAACTACCAATTCGGCGGTTATAATTCTCAAGTAAACTGTTTTGTACATAGTTAAAATATGGAAAATAACTTTACGCATTAAAAATGTTAGCGAATTCGAGTTTTAGAGATGGAGAATTATTAGCCTTTTCAAATAGGATGACACTTTTAGTGAGAAATTTGTTATGGTTTTAACCACAGCTTTTTGAACTTCGATAAAGTTTTTAAAAAAGCAACTTTCAAATATTACAAATTGGAGCCATTATCTGTGCCAAAAATCAACAGTTTTGGCAAATGATACCACTTGAATCTGGAAGTTAATTATGGTTTCCCCTTGTCCACGAGAAGCTTACGCCCTCTTGTCAATAATTGCAGCATAAGCTACAAGTTTCCGGATTGTTTTTTTCCCAAAAAATATTTTGTTGTGATCAATCTCCATTCTGCCGCGAAATGGTTGTCGGCGCGAGCGTGTACTAACACTCGAGTGCTTTTTGAATACAATGTTTTGTTTGAAAACTTCTTCAGTATCATCTTCCCACTTTGTACGGCCATATTTCCAGGCTGAATATCTACTTTGTCGCTGGGTTGATGACGTGTTTTATCAATACTTACTTTGACTACAGGTTTCAATTGTAGGTCGCCGTGTAGTGTCTTTGGAAGGTTTAAAGTTCGGTCACGTGTAAACCTGAATCTGTGATATAGAGGCGTAAAGCTGATCTGCAGTATGATGGTACCGCAAAAAAACTATGACAGTTGTACGAAGAGACAGTTTGAGCTATACTTATGTTCCAAACACAGCGGTGTGTAGGTTAAAGAAAACAACTATTACTTTCACAACGACTCTATAGAAAGAGACGAAATACCGACAGAAAAGTAAGGTTGGCTCTTCATTGCCATTTCCATCTTGGTAGCTATGACAAACCTCCTAACGTACCTTCCTTAATATGATGGATACTTTCCCTTTTTAATGTAATATTCTAATTTAGTGCTATGCATTCAAGGCCATATATAAACTTTATTTCGCTGCCTTATTAACATGACAAAAAGTATATCTATTTTTATTAATATCCTGTCAATTTTCTCATAACAAAGGGCTGTGTGATATTGCTAACGGTATTTTTATCTACCCCCTTTTTTTAATGTAATCCTTTAACTAAACTTTGTGTTATGCATTCAAGGCCATATATGAACTTGATTTCGCTGCCTTATAACCATGACAAAAAGTATATCTATTTTATTAATATCCTCTAAGCTTTCTCAGTTAAATATGCTACAAAAACACAATGTTCTTTGATGTATTGGGTTTATTCAAAAAACAAAAGAATTTGTGATAATTCTAACCGGTATTTTTATCTACAATAAATGCCCGCATTGGAATAATTGAATTAAATATCGATTTTATAGCGGTTTTCATTAACAAAATTTTATCAACAAAATCCCTTCTACGGCCTCAATCTGGGACAATTTTAACGATTTAAATCTTCCTAAATCTATTTAATTCCGTTGAAAAAATGGATAATAATTGCTTAAAAAACCTTTGAAATGGATTTAAAATTGAGCTACGAAAACTCCATTAAATCTATTTTTACTATAGTTTCTCCGCTCAGTGAAAACGATATATAGTTTTAAGTTTAAATTAACAACTCTTGTATTTTGAAAGTTTTAATTTAACATTTCAATTCCATCAGCTTTCCATCAGTTTCAGTCCCTCCGCTCCATGCAGTACCTTCACAATAGTAACTCGATCGGCTCAACAGGTGCTCATATGAAGAAACGAAGATCGGAATCTAAATAGAGAACAAAATGCTACAAACCTTTAAAAAATTTCAAATAGTGTAAAATTATCAAAATTTTTGAATAAACAAATGAACTATACCTGCATAGAAGATATCAAAGGTAGATTGAATGTGCTCATTCTTTTAAATTAATTTTCGACTCTAAACAAGGTTTCATATTAAAAATTGGCCTAATAAAAAAAATTGAATTGAACATGAACTAACTGAACTGCAGAAGAACTATATAAACTCGAAAGCTCATATTAATTGAAGTGTCATATATCACTCAAAATCATCATTGCTTGCAATTGCTCAGCTATGTCATTAGATTGAAAAAACACGAAAAGTAAAAGAAACAGTCTTTATAACATAACGCATAACATGTCGCAAAATCACTGTCTCTATAAAACTTTCTGACTTAGATTAAAACAAGGAGGGTCGGTAATGTGCGTACGCACATGTGTTAATTTGGACGTGGCTTTAGAAATTTTGGAGTTCGGTGTACATTTGAATTTGTGATGTTGTTGCGCAAAGACGGTGTGCACTATAGCAGTCAGGCATGGTACTTATGTTTCTAACTCAGCAATAGGCGCAGGTTTAACAAGACAAATATCATTTGCAAGTGAGCTTTGCATTTGCTTCAAGCTGATCGACGGTCGTAAGCTGAGGGCTGACAATGAGTTTCGTTAGATTTTTTGTTGAAAATTTATTACGCATCAAATTCCTCACCAGAATTTTTTTCATCTTGAATTAAACTTTATTAAACTCCATTAATATAATGTAAATTCGGTCCATGGGTCTTGGAAAGTATTAATTGTGAGAGCACAACCAGAATTGTGAAGCTAATGTTCAGCAGCCCAAAACATCAGTCTTAGATTGAATATCACTGTTAACTATAAACAAGCTGTCGACCCTGCTCCGAAGCAAACTTCAATCAAGCTGTCGACCCTGTTCAACAAATCTCCAAAAGATTAATTTTTAATGTTTGGGAGCTGAGTTCCATAATGCCGGATCTCTGTACTGTTTCTGCATATCCAATTAAAGATTTTAGCCCAGGAAGAACTGATATACCTTCAGACTCGTTCAGTAAAAGAAGGTATTCTTCCAGGGTGGTTGACGAGGTTTTGAACTTCCTCGTTTTTTCTTTCATTGTATGTCCATTGTATGTCTGGGGCTATTGTTCGATTGTTATCACCTTTTTCAAACAGTTTGAAATGATTGTCATCAACAAACAACTGGACATACCATTAGGAACAACGAAAATGAATTCACTTATATTCGTGCTCCACAAAACGTTTACGACTGCGATGATTTCATGCTTTCCGAAAAAACAATAAAAAATTGAGAGTCATCTCGTTTAACAAGCATTTTATAATATTTCTTCGAAGCTCTGCGACCCGACCCGTATTTGCATATTTTTATGTACAGAAACTACACTGGATGAACTCTGACATTGTGTGTCAACTTATAACAGAAAAAATTGTTTCCAGAATTCAGAGCAAGAAATTGAAATCATCATGTTTCAGCTGGACTAAAATTATAGGAAAAAAACATGAAATTAAGTTGGACCATGAATTGATAATTTTTTTGTGAATGATGCAATTAAAGGCGCAAAGTCAAATTTATTGATTACATCAACGATTGCTTGAATTTTGCCTGCACTAACCACGAAAACAACAAATATAAATAAAGATAAAATACAACATAATAAATAAAATAAAATACAACATAATAAATAAGTAAAATACAACATAATCAGAACGTCCAGACAATCGAGAAGCATCAATTTGACTTCATAAGTATGTATACAAAGAAGGATAATTGAGCTCATACACACACACACACACACACACACACACATATATATATATATATATATATATATATATATATATATAATACTTTAAGTCGATAAAACTCATATTAACGCACCCCGAGGTATTTGGAAATTTATCTTCCAAAGATATTAAAACTGCCATGGAAATTATAAAAGCGGTAGGTGGGATTGAATGAAATCCAGTTGAAGACAGTTTACTCATGATTTCTTCTCTCTGCTATCCGAAGGACTTATTCCAGTGGATTCCAGTGGATCCAAAAAATAGCCGGTCCCAATTTTTTAATTCTCTGGTCTATTATTTTTTTTATTGACAACCCGAGCTAAAGTTGTTCTCGAATAAGAGTGGGAATTAGGTAAAAATGGAGCCAACCAATTTCGGAAAAAAAATTATTTACCAAATGATTATAATAACGTCTTCAACAGGACGCCAGTTGGACTGGAACAGAGAGATCACATTTCCAAAATTCAAAGTACAACAAAATGAGACCATTGTTTTTGTGGACGTTTCCGAAGCAACCTTGTTGGCCATTTTTAACTCATATTCGTTGGCAAATACTTAGAAATACTTTCAAAATATCTATTGGAAGATTAAGTTTCCACTGGTAAAACGATACCTGATCCATTCACGGAACGTGGACCTGCTAAGCTGGCCGTACAACTCATGAACTCATCAACAACAAATGACAGTAAGCTCATAATGCATTTGGTTTCGCCATTTTTACTAAGAAAGAGTACATGTCTAATGCTACAATATGTTTTTGTGGTAAACAAACAAAAAATGCACTATTATAACATGTGGCCGAAATGGCATTATGCACTAACAATCTCAAAATCCAGCCAATTATGGCAATTTTGAGTTAGAATCTGCATATTTACCAGTCACAAAGACAAATGGCCCAGTATTCTTCGAGAAGAAACAAAATCAATTAGATATGAACTCTCGAAAAAAAATTTGAACGGATTAGGCATATAAAATAAAAAACAACTGCAGCCTAATCTTAATCTATCTTGTGTTCCGATGTTGAACCAACCCGGAATGAACGGCAAGTCAACATGAGCACTGGGAACGTCAAACTGCAAGTCTTATATCAGTACTGATTCAGAGCTATGATCACGTCACTTTGTACACTTGTCAGTATAAATGCAAGTCTTAGCCAAGACGTGCCAGTCTAAATGCAAGTCTTGGCCAGGACGTGCAAGTCTAAATGAACATCAAGCGGCGCGAAGCTTTTCCAGACCTCAACAGAGACACTTCTCAGCACTTTCTTTTAACCAGGAGATGTAAACCCAATTTAATAGTTAGTGGGAGATCTTCAAAAGTTGGTCCGCACGCACGCCATTTAACCCAGCAAATTTACCTCGATTAAGTGGTGCCTTGGAAATCTTGGCCCAAACCGCAAAAAATTCTTGGAAGCAGAAAATTCTTGAAAGCAGAAAATTTACCCCTGACATCTTTCAAACAGGTCCTGAAAAAAACAGAGAACGCAATGAGTTTTCATCTTCTGACAAACGAAACGTGGAAGACCTTACTGACAACGAGCACCCTCTGAAACTGGCTTCTTTATCGTTCAGATACCATACAAAGCTTTGGTAATTGGTCTGCTGGAAATTCTACTTCAATCATACAAGCAACACTGAGATCACGAAAAAATTTGCAGCAACTGACGAACCACGCCTGGAAGCGTCTAGTGAAAAAACATCTACCTACATTGACAAAACAGACAAAATAACGTGAACGATATGAAACATGATAATCTTTGTACCCTTAAAACCGTAAAATAATGTTGGATTTGAGTCACTTTGTACACTTGTCAGTATAAATGCAAGTCTAGGCCAAGACGTGCCAGTCTAAATGCAAGTCTTGGCCAGAACGTGCAAGTCTAAATGAACATCAAGCGGCGCGAAGCTTTTCCAGACCTCAACAGAGTTCAACACTTCTCAGCACTTTCTTTTAACCAGAAGGTGTAAACCCAATTTAATAGTTAGTGGCAAAAGAAAACGTTCGATGGTACAAACGGAGATCCGGCCAAAAAAACGTCAATATAATTGCCGAAAAACCTCAAAATCGGTCCAAAAAACGTCAAAAATAGCCAAAAAAGTCAGAAACGGCCAAACAAACGTCAAAAATGACCGAAAAAACGTCAAAACGTCAGTTAGTTTAAACTACTGTTGCTACTGTTTTCATTTTACTATATAGAGGATTTGGTTTGAATTAACAAATTTTTTACGATTAACGACATTAATTACCATTTCACAGTGGCTGTTACTTATAAATATTGCGAAACATACCTACTGTAAATCGCAGCAAAACATTCTCCCCACAACAGTCAATGCCTCAAATGTCGATGAACAGACGCCCAATGAAGACTTAAACGGACTACCCAGGTTTAGGTCCAGACCCAAATTGAGCTATGATAAGACTATGCAGAGTGAAATGACCTCTGATCAGACTTTCCAGACCGAAGTTATCTCTGATCAGACCTTCCAGGCCCAAATGATCGCTGATCAGACTTTCCAGACCAAAATGTCCTCTGATCAGACCGAGCCCAGACCATTGTCCCAGACTATAAACAGACTATGATCAGACCATCTTCGGACCATGGTCCAGACTCAATTTCAGACCATTGCCCAGACGTTAATCAGACTATCATCAGACTCAAGTGCGCTCAAAATAGTCTGATCAGAGAAAAATTTAACTTGTGAACAAATCTCTTAATTTTGCTATAATATATTCGTTTCACAAAAACTGGTGTTTGCAGTATTAAAATCATCTAAGGAAAACCCAATTCTGAAAATATTGCTAATGAAAACGAAACCTAACTGTTGAGGAAAATTTTATTTACCATACCCCTTAGTTCATATTTCTGACTCAATGGATGAAATTAGACAGCTTTCCACAAGAAACGTCGTGGTCTTCAGTTAATCAATCCTTCATTTCCTTTTGAGGGGACCGGCATTTGCTATCAGCTGGACTCCTTGTTTCTGATTAGAGTCATCGGACTTTACATGAGTCTCTGATCGGAACGCTGCTTTTTTGTTGCCTCTTAGCAGAGCCAACATCCCTCAATAAAACAAAAAACAAATGAAAAAATAATGCACTCGAAAACAGACCTTCCAGACCGAATTGAACTCTGATCAGACCGAACCCAGACCATGGCCCAGACTATAAAGACTGTGATCAGACCTTCCAGACCGAATTGACCTCTGATCAGCCGATCCCAGACCATGGTCCAGACTATAAAGACTGTGATCAGACCTTCCAGACCGAATTGACCTCTGATCAGACCGAACCCAGACCATGGTCCAGACTGTGATCAGACCGTCCAGACCGAATTGACATCTGATCAGACCGAAATCAGACCATGGTCCAGACTATTGTGCGCTCGAACCGCTTTCCAGACCCTGTAATTTCGGTCTGGGAACACAGGGGTGTGCGCTCGATTGGGTCTAAACATAGCTCAATTTGGGTCTGGACCAAAACCTGGGTACAAAGCTCTAGAGGTAGACAACAGTTTGCTCCTCTATTGTTTTAGTTCACCAAAATTTCCAGTGTTAATCCACATAAATGACAGCATCACTCGTCTCTATGTTAAACATGTGCATCGATTATGCATCCAATTTTTCCAAAGGTGGAATTGTTTTCTTCCGTCCAATTTACATTGAGCGTAAGACAGATAAATTTAGCAAACCATGCGGTCTCTTTTTTATTGCTTCGTGAAGTGAACATCAAGCGGCGCGAAGCTTTTCCAGACCTCAACAGAGACACTTCTCAGCACTTTCTTTTAACCAGAAGGTGTAAACCCAATTTAAAAGTTAGTGGCAAAAGAAAAACGTTCAGTGGTACAAACGGAGATCTTCGAAACTCGGTCCTCAATCTATTTTGCCCAGCAAATTTACCTCATTTTAGTGGTGCCTTGGAAATGTCGGCCTTAACCGCAAAAAAGCGCTTTTCATCGTTCTTGGAAGCCCAAAATTGACCTCTGACATCTTTCAAGCGGTTCCTGCAAAAACAAAAAACGCGTTGAGTTTTCATCTTCTGACAAACGTTGAAGACCTTCTTGACAACGAGCACCTGTGAAACGGGCTTTTTTTGTCGTTCGGATACCATACAATTCTTTGCCTCCTGGAATATCTACGTCATACAAGCAACACTGGGATCATGAAAAAGTTTGCAGCAACTGACAAACCACGCCTGGAAAAGTCTAGTGAAAAAACATATACCTACATTGACAAAGTGGTGAGAATGATATGAAACATGATAACCTTTGTATCCTAAAAAACATAAAATAACGTTGGATTTGAGTTTTGAGACGTGTTGAGGATACCTGACCTTGGAAATATTAAATATTAGAAATTGGTAAGGTAAAAGGGCCAACGAAACAAGATCAACCCAACCGCGCGCCTCTGTTGATTAGCCTACCTTCTATTTTCATTATTTTTCTTGGAGGGAATCTTCTGCAACCCAATCTACCCTTTGCTTTTGTTTTACACTTTGTTGCTTCTACCACTCTTGGAGTCAACTTTTCATTTAAAAAATGACGCGGTTCCAAAACTGCTGAGCACATTAGTCTGTTGCACCGACTACTAACTCTGAGATTAAAATATTATTGTAATTTGTAGACCATTTTTTCTTTTCTAGAATTAGTTTTGCTAGATTAAAAAATAAACTTTAAATCACAAAACGGCTGCATTTGCATTCAGATCCGATTTTCGTATATACACTTTGTCAACCTGTGAGAAAACAAAACAATAAAACAATGGAATGGAATGAAAAATTTAATTTAGTTGTTGAAAAAAATGAAAGATTGCAATTGTTGAAAAGATTTCAATGTATGGCTTCATGGTTTCAACCATATAAGAAATTTACTAAACAATTTTATAGCGCAGCGTGAACTGAAAAGATCCCTTCGCGTTGCGTAAATGTCACAACAATATTAACATAGAGCTTGACCAGAACCTGTTCTTCTGATGTCTTTTTGTTGGGAGACATGTTTTGAATTTGTTCTAGATCATCTTATTCATTTGATTTCGGTCGCTCAATAATTTGCTTTAAAATATTTCGAGAAAGCGCATCTTTCTTTCACAGGAACGTTTCTTGAGACAATCATTTTGATCACAATCTCGGAGCTTCTACTGTAGCTAAGAACCGGAATAAAATTTTTCTTTTTCCAGTGGAAATAATAACTTCGCATTTCTTCCAAAAACGGGGAATCTTAAATTACTTATAAACCTTGTTCAAAGATCTTTTGTATTGAGATGGGAATTCTTTTTGCTACCAATGTGTGCAAAACAAGTCTTCATAACCATTGCAATGTAACTCTCGTAGCTCAAAAAATTTTTTGCTTGTTAGAAAAATTCTACAATAAATTCAGTTGGCATCAAAAATGGGTCAATTGTGATCTTAGTTTCAGTTTTAAAACTAAAATCATTCAAACGTCGCAAAATGAAAGTTCAAACTTCACGCTAAATTGAAAATTGGACAACATGCAAACTTAGTTTTCCGATTCCCTATCGGCAAGTGATTGTTTGTGATTGATTTCGGCTTTCATTTCACGACAAATGAAAACGTCCGTAATTAATAGATGTCAAAATATCTGTCTTGATAGCTCAAAAAAATAGTTTTCAATTAGACAGCGACAAATTTTTTTTTGCTGAGAAGCGAACAAAGATTCGACAGTAGTTATCTTTTTGACTGCATTAGGGGAGCTTGGCTATTATGCTCCTCAAAATTGTTCATCCGCAGCATTCCGCGTCAATGAGCTCAATACATCTGAGGAACTCACAAAAATTCGATTGGTTCAATTTGACATAACATGTCTCTCATTTCCAGTGTTGACAATTCCAAGCTTCTAATAGGTGAGTCGAATGGCGGACGTGTAAAAAAACTAGACCTTTAAATCATTCTGATAGGCTTCGGAAATGCCAGCACTTTAGCAATATGCACTCATTATGCCGTCCCTCAACATAGTCTGAGGTTTTTAAAGAAAAGTTAAGGCATTTGACCATGCCTTGTGGGTATGGCCAAGATTCAGGGACCGCGGGACATGATAAGAAACTATCACAAATAAGCTGCGGATCAACACCAAAACAGAATACATTCTTATTTCTTATATAAATTTCAAAACAACTGCAGCCTATTTTTGATTCAGGTATGTTCCAATGTTTGGTCAATTTTTGCTTACTACTGATTCTTCTTTCAGTTTGCTAAATAAGGGATTGCGTTTGAACGAGCTAGTGATTACCGTTTTACAGCGGGAGGTACTGAGAACTCTTAGATGTTCCTTCGAAAACTTTTGCTGTTAACCGTTTTCCAACAAAAGTCACCGCCTGTAAAAACGGTCGCAAAATGGAGACTTAACAGGAGTATTGCGGTCTCGAGGACAAAACCATTTTGCACCTCTATTACTTTGCTTTTTCAAATATACAGTTTCATTCCATATAAATGACGGCATTGCTTGTCTCTATGTTAAATAAGCGCATCGCAAATTCATCTATCAAGAAACTGACGCCGTCACGTTGGATACGACTTTTGGGACGTGTCCTTGTGGACACTTAGCCTGGAAAACATGGTATCGTAAATATGGTAAGTTATAACGGCCTACGATACGTAGATCAACCCAATAACCACGCGCTTCGGTTGATTGCCTTACATTTTCATGCTTTTTCTGGGAAGGTAACTTATGCAACCTAATCTACCCTCTGCTCTAATAATTTGACACTATTTTGCGTCTACCAGTCCTGCAGTATTTTACGAATCGCATTTTTAAGAAATCAACCTTTCATAAATCAAAGAACTCGATTCCAAAACTGCTTATATTAGTCGGTTGTGCCCAATATCAATTCTGAGATACAAATGTTGCTGTTCGTAGCCCTAGAACTATACTTTCTAAATCGATATATAAATTATCAATTATAGCAATGCTGCGTTTGGATTCAGATGCGTTTTTTGCATATACTTATTGTCAAACTGTGAATCAGGACAATAAATCAAGGGAATGGAATAAAAATTTTAATATTCGTTGGTGATAAAGTTGAAACACTAGTTGTTGAGCAGTGGTCAAAATATGGCTGAATGGTTTCAATAACATAAGAAACTTGCGATGCAAATTTATAGTGCAGCTTCAACTGAAATGATACCTTCGCGATTTTTCTTTGCGTAAATGTTACAGCAATATTCAGACCGAACTTGACCAGAACCTGTTCTTCTGATGTCTTTTACTTGGGAGATAAGTTTTGACTTTGTTCAAGATAATATTTTTCATTTGATTCCTGTCGCTCATTAAATTGCTCGAAAAAATTTCGAGAAAGTTCATCGTTCTTTTCACAGAAACGTTTCTTGAGAGATCATTTTGTTCACAATCTCGGAGCTTCTACTGAAGAGAAGGAGAAGCGGACAAATAAAGTGTTTGTTTTTGCAGTGAAAATTAAAATCTTCGGAGTTCTTCCAAGAACTGGGAACCTGAATTTCGTAAAAGTTTGTTCAGACATCTTGATTTTTGAGTTGGGACTTTTTATTGCCACTGTATGCAAATTCATTTTTCAAAACAAGTGCCCTATAATTCTCGTAGCTCAAAAACTTCTCAGCTTGATAGAATTCTACAACAATTTTAGTTGACATCAAACGTCAGTTGTGATTGCATTTCAGTTTTAAAAGTAAAGTTATTTCAAACATCATAAACACGAAAAATTAAACTTCACTCCAAATTGAAAATTGGACATCATGCAAACTTATTTTTCTAATTACCGATAGGCGAATGATTGTTTGTGACTGTCGGTTAAGACTTCAATACAAATTAAACGTCCGTTACCAATATATGTCAAATTTTCTTCTTTCATAGCGCAAAAAAATTTAATCAGGCAATGGCAGTTTTTTTTGCTGAGCTGCGGTCGAAGATTTGATTATAGTTATCTTTTTCACTTCACTGTGAAATCTTGGCTATTATGCGCAGCATTCCGGATTATTGAGCTCAAAACAATGTTTGTCTTTGCCATTGTTGTCAGTTACACAGAATACATTTTTAATTGATTCTGGCTTGGTGGGATTTCTAAGTACATTTGAAGTCGAATAAAAATAAGTATAAAATAAGCATCAGTTTAGGTTTAACTGTAAGTTTAAGGATAAGTATAAGTACAAGTTTAAGTATAAGTCTGAATTTGAGTATAAGTATAACTTTAAGTGTGAGTATAAGTAAAGTGAAAGTAAGCCGATCCCATCAATAATAAGAAATACGATTTCATCAACTCTGATTGTCTGGAATGAAATGTCTACATTTTGACGTCTGCCACTTTAACTAGCGTCTGCTCAATAAGCTTATTCAACGAGATCTGCAAACAATTTTTTCCGCAAACATTAAATTTTTCGGCTGTGTTATTCTCTTTTTCAAAATACGACTTGCGTTCTCCAGTTTTTTTCTCACATCACTGCAGTTTCAACTGGTATTTTTTCTGCAAACACTTGTTTCAAAATTTGCAAAATCTAGCAAAGTGCTAACGCAGATATTGCATTGTTTTTCAAATTAAAATATACACTAGCCCTAATTATAGCCAAAAGGAATCATTCATAAACTGTATTTTTGAATAAATTGAAGACCATATTTTGGTGCCTCTGCAATTAGTATTTATTCATTTCCATTTGTCTATGCAAATATATGAGTATTCCAAAACTCCTCGTCAAAACAATCCAATGAGTAACATATCTGATCAATTTTGTATCAAGTGGATGGATGACTTAAATATTCAGAAACTTTGTCAACAATGAACTCTGTCAGCAGCAGCTTCTTCTCTATAAAAATAATTCAAAAAGGTAATCGGTAGAAAGAGAAAGAGAGAGACCACAAATTTTGTATTCCAAAACTCCTCGTCAAAACAATCCAGTGAGTAACATATCTGATCAATTTTGTGTCAAGTGGATAGATGTTTCAAATATTCAGAAACTTTATCAACAATCAAATCTGTCAGCAGCAGCTTCTTCTCTATAAAAATAATTCAAACGTGTAATCGGTAGAAAGAGAGAGAGAGAGAGAGAGAGAGAGAGAGAGAGAGAGAGAGAGAGAGAGTACAAATTTTGTATAAACTTAAAGGAAATAGAATTTTGCATTGAAGGATGGAGTAAAAGTTGGCAAGAGAGTGGGCAAAGTGAGAAATTGGACCGTGGAGTGCGCTCTTAACCATTTCAGACTGTTCTTTTCATAAGGTAACTTTTGGTGACTTTGGTCACTTTTTTGCGTCCTTCATTGCAGCCAACATTGGTCAGGCTATTTTCAACTTGAAGCCATGGTTGCGTAAGAGTTCATCCTCACACAGACAGCTTCACGGAGGTAGGGGATTGAACTCTCCATCATTGGCGTATGTATCACACACCTTACCTCTCGGCTATCACGCCAAATTGTTATTTGCATTTCATACGTTGTTGATTCAGATTTTTAATCCTTATTGCAAGTTTTTCTACCAGTTAAGGTAAGCACAAAAAATTTCCCGTCCACGCAGATCTCTAAATCAATCTTTACGATTTTGACTCTTTGCCAAAATTTAGCTGTTTACAGAGAATTTTGCCCGATTGCGTCAGCTCCACATTTAAACAATACGACCGGCAACAATATATTGAGATATTAGATCCATTCTGTCCTTCCCTCTCCCAGCTTAGTGAGAGGATTAAACTATTTTACGGAGGATTAAACGTCATTGGAGACCGAAACAGAATGTATCTGATATGCTTCCTAATAGTTTTATGACACCTACACAGCTGCGGTCTCACGATCTGTTTCGTTGTTGTCACCTGCCCCCCTGCTATAGAATAGGTGCCTACAGTAAATTGTAGTGGTAATGTAGCACGGGCTTTTAGGTCACATGATATGGCACCCAAATTGGCTCCCAAAGATTTGCGCAAACAGAAAATTTTTTATTTCTTGAGACAAATAGAAGTATAACTAATAAATCACGGCATTCCATGCAATTTCCAGACCTCATCATTGAGGATGAGCTGCGGTACACAAACCGAGAAATACATTTAACTGTATTCAAGAAGTCGCAACTACTTTAAACCGGAACTTCTGCCTTTGAAATTCCTCCAGATCTCATGGTGTCCTTCGAGTCAGTTTTAACTAACTTTATCGCCGAACCAGTTGACGATACACTGAATAAATCTCCCTTTTTAATGAAGCAGGTTTCAGGCTGGAGACAACAGTGCTTAGGACTCACAAAGTTGAGATCAGCCAGAAACTCAAAAATTATGCCTGAATCTGCTGTTTTTTTCTCTGAATGAAGTGACTCTGAAGTCTCGATCGCTTCTTTTTCAAGCTGTCTAAACTCTGCATCAAATGGTTTTTAAAGCCTCAGCTCTATATTAATAGCACGGGTTATAGGATATTAGGCGACCGGAATTTTTTTAGCCGTTACTCAAAAATCCTGAACCAGAAATTTGTGAAATTAAGCGAATACTAATTATAAAACACTTAAAAGCGTTTTATAATTGGTATTCGCCTGCGAGTCCACAAAATTGAGTTCCGGATATTCGCCTAATGGCTACGAAATCTCTGTTTGCCTAACATCCCAACCCGCCGTTGCACACAAAAATTATTGCACCATTGGATTAATTTGAGTTTTAACCAAAACATCAATTTTGTACCTTTTTGCTTTCAAAAAAGGAGATACACGAACTTGTCGCTTCAAACTAATGCAGAACTTTTGGCTTCAGCTACTAGAGTGTGACTTCTGCTCTTATATTTCACTTTGAACAAGGAAGAAACTAATTCCCGCTTCCACAAATTGACCATTGCCTGAGTTGAGTCATCATTTAGTCGTGACTTTTCCAAATTTGTCTCAAACAGTCTTGGCAGTGAAACTTCCCAGAGAGGAAACGGATATCTTGAGTATATAACATTAAAAGTAACAGTTCCCCTGCATTTAATTTATAACCCAAAATGAGAGAGATTGTGCATGTACAAGCAGGCCAGTGTGGAAACCAGATTGGAGCAAAAGTTAGTTCAATTATTTGAATATTTTATTTTCCATGAAAATTTCTCGGAAATTTCAAATTCCTCGAAATACTAACTTTAGTGAATAACATTATTTCGGCATCCCCAGTGTTTTTGACTACCACGGAAAAATGTTAAGTTGTTATATTATAGCACGTTACAATGTAAAAGGAGCCCGCTCGCATAGGGGGAGGGGGCAGAATAGATAGAATGATCCCTTTTCGATCTTCTTTGGGGTCGTTCCCATTATACCCCCCCCCCCCCCCCGCAGAGTGGTCAAGTAACCAATAGCCCTCCCCCACAATCATGGTAATTATACCATAATGAGGGGCTATAATTTCATGGGGTGGCCATAAAGAGGGTCTTTCCCATTATAGCCATGGGGGGGGGCTGTAGGTTATCTGACCACTAAGCTGGGGGGGGGGACTATAATGGGAAAGACCCGGGAAAGACACTTTCTTTGGTCATCGCGCTCAAATGCTGGAATCACAAATATTGGGGGTGATAACGGTGCATAATGGAAGACTTCAATTTTTCAGTTTTGGGAGGTGATATCGGATGAGCATGGGATTGATCCGACTGGAACTTACCACGGAGACTCCGATCTCCAGCTGGAGAGGATCAACGTCTACTACAATGAGGCCACAGGGGGCAAGTATGTGCCCAGGGCTATCCTGGTGGATCTGGAGCCAGGAACCATGGACTCTGTGAGGAGTGGACCCTTTGGACAGATATTCAGACCAGACAACTTTGTCTTTGGTACGCATTTTTCATTCGATCAGCCAACAGAATTGGCAAGGTTGACAAAGTTCACCGGTTGTGCCACCACAGCAGTTTGTCAGAATAAGAATAAACCCTCATAATGTTTTTCTTATGATTTGAATCATTCGGGTCAGACGACACATATATGGCGAAGTCCATTACTGCAACACACTTGTGTAAATAATTCGGATCTTTTCCGTTTGTGCCCCCCCCCCCCCCAGCTTAGTGGGTGCATGTTATTTGCACCCCTAGAAGCACGTGCAATATTTTTACACTTATTTACCATGTAATAACACGTGCTTTGTAATTGGGGGTGCAGAACGTACTGGGAGGGGGGCACAAACGAAAAAGATCCAATAATTCTTCGCTTCTCTAATTGTCTGCATGGACTCATTAGCAGCTTAGTGGGCATGAAACGCATGGCGCCACAGTTAGCGTATTTATGCCATAATAGGGCGAGGGGGCTATAATCTGGGACAGACCCAATAAACTTGTACTACTGTCACTCATTAAGCTGTCAACTGTTTTTAATTGCTCTCAAACGAAGTTTGTAGCAATTATATTAGTCCTGTCGGTCTTTTTTATGCGATTTTTCGCTTGACCGATTTTTCGTCTGACGCTTTTGACTTTTTGTCCTCAAAAACGGGATAAACAGGTAGCGCCCAGCGGGCATTAAGTGCTCTTAGAGCATTTCAGCTCTGTTTTAGCTCAATCTGTTTTGGAGACTTAAACTTATGGTGTGAAGGGCGGTTCTTAGAGTTGAAGACACCCCCACTGTTAACCCCCCCCCCAACAATTGCCCCCACCCCCCGCCACCACGTTGTTGCCCCTACCCCACTGTTGCCCACCCCTCCCTCCCCATCAACCCGTCCGTGCAGCCCCTCCTCCCCCCCCCCCCACCCTTCCCCCGTGGCTACTGACGAACGACCGATAGCTAAAAATCCGCAATTATATACAAATTTTCACATTTTTATCAAGTTTTTTGAAAATTTTTGTCATTTTTTGAAACTTTTCAGGTTCTAGGTGTCGAGGAACCTCCTCTAGAATTTTATAGCACGTTATTGCATAGCTTCTAGTGTTAGTGGAAAGGTTTCAGCATTTTAACATCACAAAATTTAGCATTTTCTTGACAAAACGTGCAAATTTTTTCAATTTTCTGACATTTATTTTTCATTATTCACGTCTTTCCAGACGTAAGGGCCAGAAAACGTCCTTATGGGTTTGATAATAAGTTACTGAAAAAAATTTTAATTGCCATGGTTTGGTTTTCAATTTTTGAATGACAAACTTTAGCAATTTTTTTGATAAAATTTGCAATTTTTTCAAGTTTTTTTTTAAAAATTATTGTCAGTTTTTATGTTTCTCTGGCCTCAAGAGCCAAGGAACCTCCTCTAGGGTTTGACAATAGGTTAGTGTATATTTTCTAATTGTAATGGAATGTTTTTCAAGATTTCAACACCACAAATTTCAGCATTTTTTTTTTTACAAAATTTGCGATTTTTTTCAATATTTTGCACATTTAATCTCTTTATTCATGTTTTTCAGCCTAACGGAAAA
Organism: Convolutriloba macropyga; assembly: GCF_964194025.1. Lineage (NCBI taxonomy): Eukaryota > Metazoa > Xenacoelomorpha > Acoela > Convolutidae > Convolutriloba > Convolutriloba macropyga. The sequence goes on from NC_134468.1 coordinate 62,974,437, forward strand.
TCTCGGTTAGGGTTTGATAATAAGTTAAGGGAAAATTTTTTTGGTCATGGATTAGTTTTCAATTTTTATTATCACAATTTTTAGCAGTTTTTTATGCAGCTTGCAATTTCTTACACGTTTTTTGAAGTTTTTTGTCATTTTTAGGCTTCTCCAGCCTCAAGAGCCACATAATCTCCTCTAGGAATTGATTTAAAGTTACTTTATGGCTTCTAAGTGTAATGGGATGTTTTTCAAGATTTTAATATCAGCCATTTTTAGAAAATGTTTGCAAATTTTTTTGAATCTTTAAATTTGTCAATTTTTCTGGCACCAGGGTCCAAGGGATCTTCTCCAAAGCCTGATAATAAGCTGTTGCATAGTTTCTAAAACTAATGGAATGGGTATCAATCTTTTAATGACTCCAGCTTTAGCAGTTTTTTTGATAAATTTTAATTTTTTTTCAATTTTCAAATTTGTTATCATTTTCCAAGTTTTTGGTTTTTTATGAGCCAGTGAAACTATTAAAAGCTTGAAATAGGGATAATGGATAATCTCTTGAGACAATGAATTGGTTTTGAAGATTTTAACACCTTGAATTTTAGCAACATTTTAAAATTTGCCATGTTTTCAAAATTTTTGACTTTTTGTCCTTTTCCGAGTTTAATGATCATTACTGGCCAACGTAGCTTTTCAAGTTTCTCAGATAGGTTACTTGACATAACTCCAGAGACAAAAAACTTTTGAAAATTTTCACTGCAAAATCTGGAAAAAATTTCCAATAATTTGCAAATTTTTAAAACAGTTATTTGATTTATTTACTACCAAGGCTAGAAAACTATAAGTTGCAGAGTCGAATCAAGCTAGAGCCAGCCTCACTGAACCGTGGTTAGCTACTGACAAAGCCAAACGCTCGCCGGTCGATTGAGAGCAATTCCGACGTTAGTCGGTTATGTTTACCAATTTGTTTCAAACCAGGGTTCTTTTCCAGTCTACGAACTATCGGTGCACGCACAAATCATAGTACATACGATAGAGGTCAGACCTTTTCAGACTTGATAATACGCCGATGGATCTTAGCTGCAAAATGCCGTAACACTAAACATTCACATTATATCCCGCACTATGGTATATTTACCCTAATGAGAGGTGCTAAGTTACATGACCACTAAAATGGGGAGCTATACTGGGAGCTATATCCACTAAATTGCTGAAATGAATTACCCAATAGGTCAATCGGGAGCGGGGAACAACTGGGCTAAAGGTCACTACACGGAGGGTGCCGAGTTGGTGGACTCAGTACTAGACGTCGTGAGAAAGGAAGCCGAGTCATGCGATTGTCTGCAAGGATTCCAATTGACTCACTCTCTCGGTGGCGGGACCGGATCCGGGATGGGAACCCTTCTGATCTCTAAGATCCGAGAGGAGTATCCAGACCGAATCATGAACACATTTTCGGTAGTTCCTTCTCCTAAGGTGTCCGACACAGTCGTGGAGCCCTACAATGCAACTTTGTCTGTACATCAGTTAGTTGAAAATACCGATGAAACCTTTTGCATTGACAATGAAGCATTGTACGATATATGCTTTCGAACCCTCAAGCTGACCACGCCAACGTACGGGGACTTGAATCATCTGGTTTCTGCAACAATGTCGGGAGTGACCACCTGCCTCCGATTCCCAGGTCAACTAAATGCAGACTTGCGGAAGCTAGCGGTCAACATGGTCCCATTTCCACGTCTTCATTTCTTCATCCCAGGATTTGCTCCTCTGACGTCACGAGGGTCCCAGCAGTATCGAGCGCTAACTGTACCCGAGTTGACCCAACAAATGTTCGACGCAAAGAATATGATGGCGGCCTGCGATCCTCGACATGGTCGCTATCTCACGGTGGCGGCCATGTTCAGAGGTCGAATGTCAATGAAAGAAGTTGATGAACAAATGTTGAATGTGCAGAATAAGAACAGCAGCTACTTTGTGGAGTGGATCCCAAATAACGTGAAGACCGCAGTGTGCGATATCCCGCCTCGTGGTCTGAAGATGTCAGCTACTTTTATTGGGAACAGCACCTCAATTCAGGAGCTTTTCAAACGCATAAGCGAACAATTCACTGCTATGTTTAGAAGGAAAGCCTTTTTGCATTGGTATACCGGAGAAGGTAAGATACTGATTAGTAAAATTATTTTTAGCAAATTTACCGAGGAATTGTTCTCAACCACATATTGCAAATTAGCCTTCCCATTATAGCCCCCCCCCCCCCCCAACCCCAAGAAATTATAGAACCCATTATGGATAATTACCATGATGGGGCTATAGGTTATATGACCACTTAACTTGGGGTGGGGGTTATAATGGGAAATTCCGTCAAAACCCAAATGGAACTTTATAGATTAGAATGTCGTAAATGTAAATTAAAGGCATTAACAGCCTTTTAAAAGTTGAGCAGTAAAATTCAAAACTTTCCCCTCAATAAAAAAGGACCATCAGTCACTGGCATTTTAATTACTGGCAACTCGCACTTATGGGGGTATAAAGACAAATGCAAACCCCCCATTGGCTAGTTAAAAATTGCCGTATTTTGAAAGTACACGGGGAAGTTCAACGAGGAAAACGAAGCAGATCCTGCTCAAACTATATGAATATTTAGAAATCATACAATTTACAATGATGGGCGATGGCCCGTTCTCAAGTGTCTCATTCAGTTTATCTGGATGAAAGTGATTCAAAATGAAAAAAAAAGAGGAAGCATTGTTTTTCAAGGTACCATTGAACCTAGCAGTAAAAACATTATTCTGGTTTTGGAACGCCTTTGAGTAGTGATACTAAAACTCATACAACAGTCTGACTATGTCCTCATTACCCAAAATATAATTATCTAGAAATTGATGACAGAAATTTTTTGTTTCGGTATTAGACATGTTTTCAATCTTTTAGATTATTTCATCATCGTAACCTAGAAGCATTCTTAAGACCCGCCTTATCCTAACAATTATTGAAAAACTGTGAAATAGATTTTTACCTAGAGTTATTTTGTTTTTAATCAACCGCTTGCTTTTTTAAGGCAGTTTTGCATTGAGAAACCCTTTGAAATTGGTGAAATATTACATTGTACCCTTATGTTATTTAGTGTTTGCTTAAGTACCTCATAGACATGTAACTCTGCTGCTAAATAGATCCTATGTTTTACTCTTTCTTCGTAAGTGCTTTCAAACTTTTTTCGATGAAAAATTAGCCGCACGATATGTTTGACAACTTTGTCTATTTCCCTAATTGTTGTGATTGTTGTTGACCCGTATATCAAGACTCCGTATTGTACTATTGGTTGTATGTATGTTCTAAATGCTTTTATCATCTGTGATTCTCTCAAAACTTTTCTCAGTTTATAAAAGATAGAACAAATTGGACATAAGTTTTGTGACCACATGCTCTGAGTGCTTTGAGAAACGTAGTTCATTATCTATCGTGATACCCAGGTATTTGAAACTTTGTTTTTCGTCAATTTTAGTGTTTTTTATGAATGTTCTTGACACAACTTTTTTTGATTTTTCTTTACAAAAAGCATGCTTTTTGTTTTTTCCTTGTTCAGCGATAGTTTATTTATTGACGTTATCTAGTGCTTTGTCGTGATCATCCTCAATTTTCGATGCAGAACTTCTGCTCTTCACAACAGTGTCATCGGCGTATAAAATAACATTCAATTTTTTCTGGGACAAAAACTCAAGTCATTCATGTAGATAATAAACAAAAGAGGGCCGAGAATTGAACCCTGTGGCACCGCACGCCTAGTTCTATAAGCTTCAGTTTGGACTTTTTTTCCAATTAAGGTATATTGCATTCGATTGGACAAATATGAGTTTAAAATGTTGTATATTGGACCACCTAGACCATATCTAACATTTTTGCGTAGAATGTTGTGATCGACAGTATCAAAAGCTTTCTTTGAGTCTAGAAAGGTGCATTTGGTTTTTTCGCTGTTGTTGTGGAGACTTGATCTCATTTCCTCTATTAAGGTTGCAATGGCATCAACTGTGCTCTTCCCGTGACTGAGGCCAAATTGTGAATCTGTGAGAATTTCAAAAACCTTTAGGTAGTTTTGCCGGTTAAAGAACTATAAAGCTGAAAAAAAGTTTTTCTGTTTTTTACCGAATTGGTTTTAAGTAGATTTTGATAAAAAAGTTTGTTTTTTAGATTTGATGAGCGATTTAAGGTTTTTACAAGTTTTTTGAAAATTTTCGTTAATTTGTGGACTTCCAGTTGCATCTGCCAGTTTCTTAAGACTACGTTTTTTCGTCGCTAAGTTTTTAACCTCATTGTCAATCCAATTTATGTTGTTTTTTCGTTTACGATGTTTTTCAGGGAGGTGACTGTTTAATGCTTCAGTGAGCATTTCGTGAATTTTTTTGAAGGCGTTGTCTATTGGTAAGAGTTCTAAACTGCTTTTGTGGACCACAAATTGATATCTGGGATCCTTTTCGAGTTTTTCTCTTATAATTGGATTATCTAGGTTATGCCAGTTGCGGCTTTTTAGAGCCTTAAGATACTTTTCTGGACTGCCATCGAGGTCAAAGGAACCTTCTACCGTGTGATGATCTGCTATACAGGTTGATGTAACTTTTGTTTCTATCAAAAAGTTAGAAAATATTGCGTCAATGAGCGTATTTGATACCCTCGTTGATACTCTGCCATTTGATACCCTCGTTGGCTCATAATTCTTTGATGTTCTGAGACCGTTTCCGGCTAAAAGGTTTTTTAAACTTTCGGCTTTTTTGCTGTTTATTAAAAAATTAACACAAAAATCACCACAAAGTACGTGTTTTGTTTCTGGGTCAATCATTAGTCTGTCGAGATATCTTTCAACCGCCAAGAAATTGTTGTTCTAACGTATTTAGAGAACCAAAGGGTACGAAAGTGTTGAATTTCATTGTTGTTGTACAATTTCGCAGAGTAATGAAAGAAAAGTTTTCCTCTTGAAAATAGATAGGAGTTGAAATAAAGCAAGCGTCAATCTTTCGAACTTAGCTCTCTCGAAGTTTTAGTTACCCATGAAACGGTACCCTGGGTTCTCTAATTTTATAAAATGATCAGAAAACCGTTTAAGGTATGGATGAGATGGAATTCACGGAGGCGGAAAGCAACATGAATGACTTGGTGTCTGAGTACCAGCAGTACCAGGACGCCACAGCCGAAGAGGAAGGCGAGTTCGAAGAGGAGGAGGAAGAGGAGGGATAGGTACTCCCCCCCCCCCCCCCCCCGAACGGCTGCTATGACGTCATAATGACGTTCCATTCCCAACCAGCCAATATTATGTAATGGAGACTACAACAGACTGTGAAGATAAAAAACGTAATATAAGTAGCTGATTGAACCCAATGTCCCAATCAATCATTGTCATTAACTAACTTTTCCCTTATTCAATATTACTTTACTGCTATACTGCATTTTGCCATTTTAGTCACCTTAACAAAAACTCTGAATACATGTTTATGTTGCAGAGAGAAACGTAAATTGTTGTGTTTATATTACCAATACGACAACAGTTTAATAAACTTTGAGACGACTGTTTTAAGCTCACAAATAGTACGACACATAAGCATGCTTCCTTTGACAATCAACAAGAGTGGGTTTTACTGATGCACTAAATTTTTGTCGACAAGTTATTGTTATCACAAGCATTTACAGAAGCAGCTTAGCATGAACTGCCGTGTTAGTTTTGCAGCAAATAACCGGGACTTGGTCATTTTGTAAAATTTGTGGCTTTAAATATACTTCAAATTTTTAATACGTTGACCTCTACATGGCGCAAATCGGTATCAGTCGGTATAATATAATGTAGGCCCTCATCATGCTAAAATGTGATTCTCAGTAATACGACGCATTTAATATAGCCCCTGGCACTATAAATTTGAAAAACGGTTTGACTTAAGATTTCTGCGATCTGATAAATCTACATATTTGTCAGTTTTAAAAACCGAATAGCTCAAAAAACCATTTTTTGCACTAATATATCGGAAAAAGCCCGATTTCTTTAAATTCCGCCTTTTTAAACAGGCCCAATAAGAAAGAAGCCCACAAAACAAAATCAGCCTTTTAGTTTAGATGAAAAATAAAGACAAAATTGAAATGATACCAACTCAATCAGCTTTGTTATACCGTTTTTGAACATCAGTTTATCTACGCTCAGAGAAACACAAAATAAGATTTTGTTAGGGTGTCTCTGCAGGTGCAACTACCTACTGTGAAAATGGAACAGTAATGGATTCGAACCAGCATCTCTTTATTAGCAAGCCTAGTATGCTACCCATTTACACCAACTGGTCGTAAGCTCCCGAACTTAGTCATCTCTTATAACCCGTTCTCACGTTCTTTCTTGTTCATCAAGGCTTTATTTCTCTAGCCAAGTATACGTTGAACTAATAGAGCTCCTTGTCAAACTAAATCAAGCTTATCTTATGTATAATTTACATTAGGTTGTTCTCTCTCAACCTTCCAACACTCCCCCGTAAATTGTTCATCATCTCTCACAGTTTCCAACTATCTTGTTTTGATTTTGTGGTTAAACACAGAGACTAGGGTCTGGGCCAATAACTGTTAGGTCTAAACAGGCGCAAATATTTTGAAAATGGACCAGTACTGCATTATAACCAGCATCTCTTAATTGCAAGCCTAGTGTGTTATCCATTTACACAAACTGGTTTTAAGCTCTCGAACCTCGTTATCTCTTATAACCCGCTCTCAAGTTCTTTCTTGTTACTCGACGCTTCATTTCTCTAGTCACGCATACGGTGACCAATAAGAGCTCTCTGTGATGCTATTTCAAGCTTATGCACAATTGACATTAGTTTGGTCTCTCTCAACCTTCTAACACCGCTTAAATTGCGCGCCATCATTTTCACAGTTTCCAACTATCTTGTGCGTCTTCTGCCGTTAAGCTCAGAGACTAGGGTCTGGGCCATAACCTGTAAGGCGGTCTATAAAGGAGCAACTACTGTGAAAATGGACCAATACTGGATTCGAACCAGCATCACTTACTTGCAAGCTTAGTGTGCTACCCCCTTGGGCATCTCTTATAACCTGTTCTCACATTCTTTCTTGTTCTTCAAAGCTTGATTTCTCTAGCCAAATATACGTTGAATTAATAGAGCTCCTTGTCAAGCTTATCTTATGTATAATTTACATTAGGTTGTCCTCTCTAAACCTTCAAACATGTTAAGAAGGTTGAGAGAGATGCTAGAAGATTGAGACATGTTAGAAGGTTGAGAAAAAACAAACATAAATTTTGAATAAGATAAGCTTGACGTAGCTTGACAAGAAGCTCTGCTTGTTCAAAGTATAACTGGCTAGAAAATTGAAGCCTTGATGAAGAAGAGAGAACATGAGAACGGATTATAAGAGATGCCCAAGTTCGAGAGCTTAAGTCCAGTGGGTGTAAATGGCTAGCACACTAGGCTTGCAAGTGATGCTGGTTCGAAACCAGTACTGGTCCATGTTTACAGTAGTGCCTGTTTAGACCCCCTAACAGAATTCGAAAAGACTCTGCAATAGCGTTGACTAGGGCGTTAATGTGTTCAAAAACTAACACAAATCTTCACTAGTCTTTTAGGCGTAAGTTGGCCAATTGCCCATAAAATATAATAAAAATTCGTTTTGCGGCAACTAAGGGCTGCCAAAAAACCTGTTCATTCTAATATGAAAATACAGTTCGAAAAATTGTGATAATAGCCACAAGGTGAGCAAAAAATGGCGTCATTGGAAAAAAATGGCATTATAACTGCAAGCAGCGCAACAAACCAAAAACAATTCTTTAATATAATTTGAAGACAGTAAAAGTAAGACAAACTTGTGGACAACTAAAACCTAACATCGGAAAAATTGCTCATGAACGACAACCGAGTAAATTTAATTCAGATTGGGTGGGAGGGGTGAAGCCTAATTTTTTTGGTCGAACCCCGCCCCCCCGCATGCTAGGCTGAAATATTGACCCCTCGGCAATCAGGCCCTTGGAACTCCTATTTTATTATCGCTTTTTTAAGCAAGAGTTTATTTCTGAATAAGAGCAATTGAGATCACGCAAAAATCAAGTTAAGCGCAAAATATCATTCGAAAAAACAAATAGAAAGTGTTCTAGAAGGACAACACAAAAACGTTCCAGCAAAAATTTTGGATGACACACCTATGCAAAAAATTACTTCAAACTTTGCGGCAGAATGATTTAAAAAAATGAGAATACCAAAAATAGCTTAAAATAGCTTACTGTTATCAAAGTTGTTCACTAGATTACAAAAATCTGAAGAAAACCTAAAGAGAACTAATTGTGAATTTTGCTGATACAGGATTCCATGCAACAATATATATCAGTATGTTTATGCAGCTGGTGCGTTTCATTTGAAGTTTGTAAACCTCAGTTTGGAAAAACGTGGACGCCATCGCTAACAGTTTCTAAATTCGTTAATAACTTCAACTACCTCAGCACAATGTCCCGAATAATTTCGATCTAGTTAGCACAAACAAAAAAACAATTACATAAAATTGTTAAACGACCAGACATCATTAATCTAAAAATAGACAAAATCTTTACAACTCATCAGTAGTTCTGCATAAGCGCAAGGATCAATACCTAAAATACTAACTTATCCTACTCTCAAAAAAATTTCGTAGGCTCAATGAAACAAATGAAGACGCTAGTGGTTGAGGAATGCGGTTAAACAAAATACACGCTAGTTGCTAAGCTCACCCCAGTAAGTTGAAAAATCTGACTTTGTCGGCCACAAAACCTTGGTCTAAAAATTTTACTTTACACAAAAATTGGCCCAAACGTTGAGTACAATATTTCCGCAGCAAATCTAAGAACATTTATACGCATCTGAAAAACACCATCTTCAAATTATTAAACAATTATTATTATGCCTCGCCTCAAACTTCCAGCCAAATTTGTTTGCTTGTTTTGTGTTGACAAATACGTGACTCAGCAACTCAATACCCTGAGGCTTCACCAATTTATTACGTTCAAGATAAAAAGTCAAAAAAATAAATGGTCAGGTAAAAATTGGTAGCGCAGAAAATCGGAAAAAGCAACAGTACTAATATAACTGCTACAAAATTCGTTTGATTGCAATCAAAAGTAAGAGTGAGAATCCTGCCATTCAAACTGATGATTTTAAAAATTTTATACAACATTTAACGTAATCGGTGGCATAGCTACAAGCGTTCACTCAAAATGTTGCAGAGGTTCTTGATTTAGAAAACCAAACATTGAAAAGAAATGCCAATATTGCAGCAATTCATGACAAACAAACGTGGTTTTTAAAACTTTTCTGAATGCGGAAAACAAAGATTTAACAGCAAATTTATTTGAAGAGCTTTAAAAAGGCAAAAGGCCGTAAAGTATTTAACCGGAATTTCGAGACTTGACAAATCTTTAGAAACTTTCATTAAAACATTGCTCAACCAATCTACTAACTAAAGCTCTCAACATTTTAAGCGGAATAAGTTAAGTAAAAATAAAAAACATAAACCGACTAACGTCCGACAAATTGCTCATGCACAACAGACGGACTTTTCTTTATGGGTGCAAAAAACCACCTAGGTGATTCCAACCCCCAAACTTCTCCGCCGGCTATTAGGTCCTTGCCAACGCATAGCTTAAATTTTTACTTTCGCAAAGCAGAACTTATTTCTCAAGAGCATTTAGGTCAAGCAAAATATCAGGAAGCCACGCGTGAAACAGTCGCTCAAGAAGTCAAACCGAGAGAATGTTTTAGCCAAAAACGGTCAAGCAAAAGTTTGTCATTAAAGAAGACACACATGCTTACAATACTTGCTTCAAACTTCGTTCGAGAGCAATTTAAAAAGCATGCAATGATCCTCGAGCAAAAGTGAAAATGCAATGAGATAAAAAATTTGGCTACTCCATTTTCTGTGCATGCTGCTTACACACACTATATCAACCACCTCCGCGTACAATGATCTTAGAAAACACGCAGCCACTCTAGGAACTTGTAAATGTCATCAAATTTAACTAACTCTTAAAGGTCCAAGTTTCATTTCACTTTATTGAAGGGATACCTTTCTAGCAGCGAAGAAAGATAGCCCAAAAATTTAAGGCGAGTTGCTCTCAAACGACTGTTGAGCGGTGGGCTTCGGTGGTACCCAGCTGGTGATGTCCAGGTGGTTGTAAAAGCGGAGTGAGGGTGGCTAAGCGATTGGGGGGGGGTTGGTTAGGTTTGAGATAGATCAAGACCAGAGGGGGGTCTAAACCGCCGGGTTGGAGGAGGATTGAGGGTGAACGATAAGCAGGTGTGGGGATTGGAGGGGGAGAGGGGTGAAGTGAGTGGGGCGCTGATGTGGGGGGAGGGGGGTGTTGTGTGTGTGTGTGGGGGTGTGAGGATCAACCTTTAAGAACCGCCCTTCACACCATAAGTATAACTCTCCCAAACAATTTCTGTGAATCGCATACTTGGAGACTAGTGAGCTGAAGGACTTTAAAAGCACTTAATGCCCACTGCGCGCTAGCTCTTTATGCCGTTTTTGAGGACGAAAACTCAAATGGGTCAGACGAAAAATCGGTTAAGCGAAGAATCGCATAAAAAAGACCGCCAGGACTAATATAATTGCTACAAATTTCGTTTGAGAGCAATTAATAAACTTTCTTTGAGAGCAATTAGAAATGGATATCAGAATAGGCTATTAAAATTCGTTACCTTTGAAGTTTACATGCCCGAATATGGTCATTTAAAATTATAGTTACGTATTTCTGAACGAAATACGCTCAGTCAGCGTCCCAACTCGATTTGTACACCTTTTTTTGGATTTGATTAATTAAGCGTAGATGTCGCTGCTTTTAAAATTTGGTTACGTTCCAATATTCCGACGGGAGCAGAAATATTACTTTAAGCAGATATATTGCACTAGAATCCATGAGGCTAGAAAACATGACACGCTTGAGCTAAATCACATTTATATTTTAGGTCTCACCAGCTTTTTTATCTCCATCAGCTCAAAAAATATTTTGCGAAAACTTTATTAGTTCAATGTTACAATTTGTACATTAACCACATTGTGTATGAATGATTTTCACTTACTCACCAGGAGAACATCACAGACTAAGGACATCATTGGGAGTGGATAAAAATATTATTGACATGCCAAGTTATAGCATTGAATTGCTTTGTATTGTAAATGATGCATAATATTATACTGCCCGCAACATTGCTAAGCAGTTCAACAGATAGCCGACGGCTCTCAGAGGTGTGGCTTTTGGCAGCTTTTCTGTACTAGTCGTATGGGTTTGCGTGCACTGTCAGATTGTGCACAATGTTCATTGTTTACAGGCCCTTAAGATGCTCCTTTGCTTCCTTTATAAGCTAAAAACAAAAATCTCATAATCAAAATACCCCTAAACAATCACATCACTGTTTAGACCAGTCAAAGCAAAGCGGGATTAAATTAAATACCGTTATCATTTAGAAACGGTTTTTGAGTCGTTTCCAACCTTTTCAAGACCGGGAGCGAATAGAAAATGTGGCAGCTTTTTTATCTATTTCCTTCAGCCGAAGCTCTAACATTTTCTGCGCATTGTAAAACAAAACGAGGTAGAATGCATTTCCGACACATAGAAATAAATAGCACTACTCCACAGCCAACTAATTTAAAAATTGTTCTTAAAAATTTTTGGCTCAAGTTGTTAATTTCTCATCTCATATCAAGTGGTTTCGACCATGATGATATCACATCAAACTCACGCTTTTTCCAATAATTGATTTTAGAAGATAACATGTTCTCTTCTGTTTTTGAAAAACTTAAAACAAAATCCGCTGTTGGTTGAAAGCTAGACCGTTCTAGTTACATCTGAACATTCAAGTGAACGAACATCAATGATCGCGTGACATGTTTCATAACAACTAGCAGGTCCGTAGAGGCTATCTGAATGCATCTTATCTTAAACTTTAACTATTGATATTCCATTGAAAACTAATTCGTGATAACTGGTGTACATGCGAAAGTTTCAATGAACTATTTGCAAAACTACTTTGGACACACTAACAAAAAATGAAGAGCGCCAAATATGTAAAAGAAAAATTTTATGCGAGTTAAGGGTAATAGACGTTCTCACAGAGCATTAAAAATCAAAACAGATAGAATGAGGTATAAAGAGGGAGAGAAAGAGAGAGATCGATAGCAGCAGAAACATATAATGAGTGGAGAGCAAATAGGTTAAATTACGAAAAAAAACCAAAAAGGCAGAACAAAAGAAGGTTGAAAGCAGTGAAGGAAAACCGAAAAAACAAGAGTCTGGGAGAAAGCCAACGGGAGCCAAAAGGGAATTGACGAGAAAAAGAAAACGAAAAATCGAAATTGCCGGAAGAAGAAAGAACAGAAAGAATACAATGCAACAAAAACAATAACATCAGGAACCCACCGTAAGAAAAACAATAGGACACAAAAAATTGGATCAAAAACACAAATAAAAATGAAAGAGGTTAGTAAAAACACCAGAAAAGAAAGACAGAGAAAGGAGGAAAAATGAAAGTGAGCGAAAGAAAGAACGCAAGAAAAAACGAAAACGACAGAATGAAGGAAATTGGGACAACAAAAAGAAAGAAGACGCAATCATGAGAGAAAGTACAAAAACAGCGAGATAGTGAGCACGCGCAAAAAGCAAAAAATTAATTGCAAATATATCACAGTTAGAGAACACTTAAGAAAAAATAGAGTATCGAACAACAGAAAAAAAGAAGATAGAGGAAGAAACTGAAGAGAGGGAGAGTTACAACAGTTCAAAAGAAGAGAAAAGAAATCCTGGGCGAGACAATGAATTCCGGTTCTCATAAACAGAATGAATGTGCTAATGAGAACACGATGGATGTGCCCAGGACGAGGAATGTGCTGATAAAAAGTAACCGTTGGCAAGCCTTTGCGAATGCTTCTAAGAAGTCAACAAACACAGAACTGAGTTAAAGTGCTGGCTAATGCCACCAACAAAACTTTCTTCGAAAAAATTAAAGAAGGAAGATTATATATTTATCATGTTTTTTATGCAATAATTTAATAGTAACAGCTCTTAATATAAAGAGTCCTCTACTTTGTGCTAAAAAATTTGTATTTCAAGACTTGTTTTGTCATATATATTTTTGGCACCTAAATTTGGTTCTTGCATCGGCACCTTCTGTGTCTTTTAAAATTTATTGGCAGAATTCGTCTGTCTGTATTGAAAAAACTTTGGTACAGTGAAACTTTGACATGACAAATTTACATTGTCCAAATTGCAATCCATGACGTTTACTACCCTTATTGAACAACTAATTTGCCAATGATTTTTTCGACATTATTGTTTTTGTTTATTGCAACACCGATTATTGTCTTTTTCGAAAATTTTGGTAACACGCTTTTCCGCAAAGCGTTTTTCGGTAGATGAAACAACCTCTTAGCAACATTTTGGGTCAATGGAAACATAAATAGAAACATAAATGACCTTAAGCACACTTTTTCGGTCATTAACCCCAATTAGGCGACCGCTTAACCGTGCTCTTCGGTAGTACTGTTAAAACATGCTGATCAGTTATGCCTCTAAAACATGCCACCTTGTGTGTTCACGCGATTAATATATAGATAGATTAAGTTTAAATGCTGAACTCAATTTAATTAGTGAGGAAAAATATTTCTTTAGAGCGGTAGGTCAAGAATGGTCGAGAATTTGTATCACACATATGAAATTACGCACACAAAATCAGCTGACAAAGCGTAAAATTAGTGCCAAAGTTTAACTTTTTGACCTCATGGAGCGTGATGAATGGTCGGAAAATGCCTGAAACTTATCGATCCACCGGTGCTTCATCGAACAGAATCAACCAAAGAAAAAAATCACAGACAGAACTGCTGAAATAGCCACAGGAGTCTCTGTTCAGCCAAATCACAGGAGTCTCTGTTCAGCCAAACTCACTGAGCTCTTCGAACATGCAAAAACTGAAAAACATAACCGAGCGTGCACAGTTACCTAAGAACTGCCCTTCACGCCATCAATTTATGTCTCAATTTATTTATGTGAATCGCATTCTTAGTGACTAGTGAGCCGTAAGACCCTAAGAAAACTAAATGCCCTCCCAGCGTTACCTGTTCATTCCCTTCTTGAGGACAAAAAGCCAAAAGGGTCACAAAAAATAGGTCAAGCAAAAAAATTGCAAAAAGACCCCAGGACAAATAAATTGCTACCAACTTGGTTTGAGAGTAATTAAACATTAACAACTAACGTCAGTGGATTTGCCCTCAAATGACTGGCGAGAATTAGGCTGGGTCATTAGATAGCAAAGGCTTTTGGAAGACTACCTTGAGCTGAACTAAGAAAGGGAGAAACAAGCCAGGGGCAGCATTGGGGGAGGGGAGGGAGCGCAGTGTGAGAAGGGTGTCGAACAAGCCGGTGCTAAAATTGGAATAGGGCTGGGGGGTTTTGGAGGTTTGGGCTGTGAGGGACAGAGGAGTATTATTCGTCAGAAGTCGAAAGTCAACGTAGCTTTAGCAACTTACGTCTCGAGCATAAGAGATCTGGTCGAACATACTTCAACAACTGATGAAAATCTCTAACACGATGAATTCTTGGAAGGAGAAAAAGAACATCAGCAGCTACTATCTGAATTAGAGAAGACAAATGAAATTCTTCAACTAAGTCTAGACGAATCGTAACATTGTCAGTTCTTAGACGAGACATTAGCAGTCAAACGCGACTCTCGTAAAAAAACTCAATATGGTTCAAGAAAACTAAAAGCCAGTTGTGATCCGGCCAACAGTTCAACATTAACACAAACAGATCTGTCATCAAGCATCCAACAGCAAATGCTACAATAAGTATCAGAACATCGTGAAAATTGCCAGGAATCTGTTTCAACTGGTATAACAATTATTTCAAACTAACCAATGATGTTTCATAAAGGCAGAGACGTCAAAACTGTCATTCCATGCGTCAAACGCCAGAAGTGTGCTTGATCAGACTAACATTTCTCATCAACATCAACTTTTGTTTAGCTAGTAAAATATCAAGATCATGTCCTTGCGCAGAAATTTATCACCTCCACAATCTCACCAGGAGGCCTGCTAACACTAAATCTTGACACATTTACTGGCATCATGACCTGGACAAATTGGATAGTTATTTGAGTCTATCATTGACTCGAGGCCACTCAGCACAACAGAAAAACTGACGCGCCTTCACTTCTCACTGGACAAGCACAGAACTTCGTATAAGGCTACGGATGCAATGGGCAATGCTATCAAGCTTTAGCCGACCCCCAAAAAAAGTATGGCAAGGGTGATGTAAACGTCATTAAGTACGAGGAGAAACTTGCGTCGCTTCCCAGCCAATCCACCCTGCCAACCAAAAATTTCGACAATTTTAGCATTTTTATAAAGGACTTGGTCAATACTTTCACACGCCTGGAATACGAACATCACCTGAAGCCAAAAAATAACACGCATATTGCATTACGAAAACTACCTTATAGCCAACCAGCTGTCAGGACAAATTTGTGCACAAACCTTCAAGAATATAGAACCTTTTTCTGAAACAAGCAGAGCAAAAATGAAGCAACAAATTCCGGGCGCAATTGGTCACATAATGAGCACGCCCACTCTAGATATGCTTAAGATCAACTTCAAGGAACCTTATGATATATATCCACACAGGAGATGAGGTTTGATCTGCAGTCTATTTCAAGCTAAAACAAAAAACAGTCAAAATCTAAGACAGTTCACGAGTTCCAGAAACAACTACCACAATAAAAAGAACAAGACGTTCCTCAAACCAACAGAGGCTCAAAGTGTTTTTTCAAAGACTATGATCACAGACTAGATGTGAAAATTCAAAAAAATATATCCCTTAAGCAGCGTAAAGATGCAACCAATCAACTCAAAGCCTGTTTCAATTGCCTTAAATTTGGGCATCCTTCAAAGGAATGCCCTTCAACGACTTTGTACAAATTGAAACCAACGACATCAAACTCACTTACACAATGACATCAGTGGGCCCGCAAACTCAACACATTGCAGTACTGTTGGGCCATTTGAAAGTCCACTACTTCATACTTCCCGTAACACTCTTAGGAATGATGAGTCAATAATCGCGCACGCCTTCCCAGACAACAGAAGCTTCGTATCAATGACGCTAACCAAAACCGCTTCGGCACCTGTAGTTGTTCTTGGCAAAAAACCCAGCACCAAAAATTGCACAAAGGTATCCATGGAACAAAAAAGTGAAGTACACTTATGTCAACCTTTCTATAAACGGAATCAATTCTCATTGGACTTTCGATATGTAAGACGTTCAAGTTTCGTCCGACCGAGTTTTCGCGAATATAATCGAATCATCAAAAATGCATCAAGAGAGTGCTACGAAAACGATGATAGCACACTAAAATCGAACGATCTCTATTATTCATTTCTGAAGACGGTGTTAGAGAAGCTAATGCACGCGTCGCTATGCAAACCAGCTAGACAAGAGACTGCGAAAACCAGTAATTCTGAGCGGCAAAAACATAACGTTTCTAATGCTTAGAGAGGTTCACAATCACAATGGATATAGGACTATATACGATCATTGCCATTTCATTGTTCAGCAATCTTTCATTGTATTCAGTCTTTGCTTCACCTTACGAACAATAATTTACCGATGTTTTGATTCCCATCAACAAAAAAGCAGTAGCAATGCAACCACAAATGGCATCTCTGCCAGACTTCAGAATTCCAAACTCTGAAAACTTTCATTTCCAAATTAGGAGTAGATTTTGTGGTCCATTAGCAATAAAGACCAGCGACAACATGTATCCAAAACGATACGCCTGCATCTTCACATGTCTTACAACAAGAGCTGTTCATCTAGAACCAGAATAACAATTAAGCACTTATTCCTTTATTCAAGCGTCCCTGAAGCTTACTGCCCGACAAAGAAAACCTCGCCTGATTGTGATAAAGGTCGAAACTTCATTGGCGCTTCTCGTGAACTCATTACAAAAATAAATCAATTCTAACACCAGAAAATCACTGACCGATTACTGAAAGAGACCATCAAATTGAGCTTTCTTCCACCATACACGCCCCACTTCGGGAGAGCATGAGAAAGACTTGTGAAGGTCTCAAAACATTCTCTACTCAGTGATTGGCTCACAAATATTGAACGAAGAAACTTTTTACTCGTTCCTAACTCAAGTCGAAGAAATGCTCAACAGCAGGCTTTTGATTTGAGTTACAGACAACGGTTTGTCTTATCAACCAATCACTTCAAACGATTTCCTTATCGGCCGACCTCACAAAAGTTTGACGTCAATATTGCCTAAATTACATCATTAAAAACTACAACAAAGACGAAGCATTACATTTTCACAGCAATTCTGGACACAAACCTTCGCGATTTGATACCTACAATGGCTAAGAGACTCAAATGGATAACAGATCAGAAGCCTTCCGAAGTAGGTCATCTAGTATGGATATTAGAAGGCATAACTCCATGAGGCATTCGGCCCGTCGGTGTTGTGGAACATATTTAACAGCAATGGTGGGAAGAGTCAGATCGTGTGAAGTCAAAACTGGGTTCCGAAAAGGAACAAGACGAGTAAAGTTAGCACTTGTAATTGACTACTAGGAAACAGATCAAAACTTTGGAACAGGGCAGAAATTTAAAAATCAGATTCCAAATTCACAAAAAATTTAACAAACTATTAACTTTTTATGTTTCGACTACGACGCCAAAACGAGGGGGACTAATGAATTTTTAATGAACCTGAACTCTGAGCTCTTGGAGCCAAACCCGTAATAAGATAAAACAGACCGAGAACCCACGAACTAAAGCTCTGAAATTATTAGAGCTTCAGTGAAGTTCAGTTTAACTTCAGTTAAGCTTAGAATGAAGGCTATCCAGCTTTATGCTGATGCCCGTTCTCAATAGCTGCATTGAACTTTGATAAAAACGCACCATGACTTAATGTCTCGGCCTAAAGACTTTGCTCTATTGATCTTTCCGTATTCACTCCATAGCGTCCTTCAGGAAACAGATCAAAACTTTGGAACAGGGCAGAAATTTAAAAATCAGTTTCCAATTCACAAAAAATTTAACAAACTATTAACTTTTTATGTTTCGACTACGACGCCAAAACGAGGGGGACTAATGAATTTGTAATGAACCTGAACTCTGAGCTCTTGTAGCCAAACTCGTAATAAGATAAAACAGACCGAGAACCCACGAACTAAAGCTCTGAATTTAATAGAGCTTCAGTGAAGTTCAGTTTAACTTCAGTTAAGCTTAGAATGAAGGCTATCCAGCTTTATGCTGATGCCCGTTCTCAATAGCTGCATTGAACTTTGATAACTACGCACCATGACTTAATGTCTCGGCCTAAAGACTTTGCTCTATTGATCTTTCCGTATTCACTCCATAGCGTCCTTCAGTGTGTGGGAGTACTTAGAACATAGCCGGCACACTGCCGGAATAGCCGCCAAAAAGACTTGCATGTGCCGCATAATACAGAAAGACATACAGATGTAAGTTGATCAAGCTATCGACGCCACTCAAAAAACTGTAAAAACCATTCAGCGTTAAATTATTAGGCTTGATAAAATTCACTCCTCAGTGGCCTCTTTAATAGGCACCTTTATTACACGTATGAGTTCCTTTGATCTTAGACTAATTCAAAGTAACCTTAGAATTAAAAGTTTAAAAACCTTTTTAATTCAGTGAGGTAAGTCACGCAGGATCAAAACTAAATCACGTAAATGACCTTGAAGATTTTGCTATAGTTAGTGAGAAATGACGTCACGCGCGCAAATGCCGTTAGAGGAAGAAGTCATTGATTCTTCCAGCTTTGCGGTGTGAACAAATGTAAACCGAAAAAAGAAAGTCAAAACACAAAACAAAAAAACAGCCAGACAATTCTTGAAATATAAACCCAAGAACTAAATAAAAAACTTAAAATTACTATCTGACCAGGCGACCAATCGAACAATGCCAGCCAAAAATCAAAACAAACTCAGTAGTTAAAAATATTAAAACAAAGTAAACAAAAAATAATCATTGCTAAAACACTTGAAACTTTTATTCGGCCTTCCAAATTTAATCTATTAAAATATCCCCATTAACCCACTCACAAGCCCTGAAAGGGTTTTAATGGCCAATGAAAATCGAGAATATGACACAAATTGAAAATTGCAAAATTTAAAGAGTTTAATTTCGGAAAACTAAAACGTTCAAGCCCCCTTTTTGTATCTGGAATTGTCCAGTAACCCAACTGCAAAAACAAAAAAAATCATTGGCCCGTAAATATCGATAAACTTAAGAAAATGACATAACTCAAAAAATTTTAAGACAATTGTAAATTTTAATTAAATGTAAATTTTCAAAAACATGCAAATTTTTTCAAATTGCTAAAATTCGTAATATTAAAATGTTGAAAACAATTCCATTGCCACTAAAAACTATGCAGTAACCTATTATCAAATTCTATAATAAATTTCATAGACATATAGGCTTGGAAAAATCAAAATATAAAAAAAAAATTGGGGAAAACTTGAAAAAAACTGCAAGTCTTATCAAATAATTGCAAAAAATCGTCTTTATGTTGGCAGTAAAGATTTATCTCATAAAGATATATCTCATAAGAGATTTATCCCATAAAGTGATCATAAAAAATAATTATATATCTTGCAAAAGAGCTTTATTAACTTTGACAAACGCCAATTGAAGACTAATCGAACAAAAAACTCGAAAAATGACAAAAAAACTTGAAAAATTGCACAATTTTCGGCTAAACAAACTCCTAAAAACGACATTTTAACATTGAATTAAGGCCTTCCCGGCAGCTACACCACTCTAAGCACTTGAAAGATTACTAAGTCCAGGTTTGGGCCTGTAATGAAACTTAATGCCCACTGGGCCTTACCTCTTTATCCCGTTTTGCAAGATCAAAGTTATTGAAAAATGTGTGAAACTCTCACAAAAAAAGACAGATCGCCAATATAATCCAGATCCTGGATTGCAACAAGAGCACCACAAAATAGCATGACTCAACTTACATTTCGCAGCTATAAACATTCAGTTAAATCATGAAAGAGTGAGTAAGTGAGGTCAAATTACAAAGTCGAGACGGGCAACAGGGAAAGCAAATTAAAAAAACAGCAAAACAAGTCCTGAACAAAATTCCCAAGGCTAAAATAACGAATGCATCAAAAAGTTGGCAGCAAGATTACATTTTGTGGGTCAACTACGCATATGATCTTGAATGCCTAAAACGCATAAAAAAACTGAAAACAATTTCAAAAGATTTATTTCTCCCAAAGCCAGTGTCGTAAACATCACAGACAAGACTTTATATAAATTTTGCTACTACGGATACTTAAATACGTACAGCATAGAACAACCTTGCCGAAGTCAATGAGACAAAGTAAAAAATCGAAAAAAAAAACAAAATTGGCAAAACACGAATCTTTTTGAAAATTAGTGGCATCAAAGTCAAAAACAATATATATTATGACAATAGAGGGTTTCAAAGTCATGAAAAGCATTAGGTACCGGTTCAACGATTCAAGTTATTGCAAATAGGCGCGATTAGAACACATGTCTAACTTTCTAATAGAACAGACAATAAAAAACAGCAAACAAATTCCCCCACGTGAAAAAAAGCCAGAAACCGAAAAATGGAGGAAAAACCAAATTCTCACTCCACTTTAAAGACAGTTTGAAAAAAATATGCCTCGAACCTAATAGCAGCTTTGTTCAATATATTACACCAGCGCGACTAAAATTACCACGTTAATTTGACTTCTCATTGATATTTAAACGTCGAAAAAAAGTGTGAACATATCTTAAAAGACAGCGCACCAATACAATCCAAATCATTGGATTGTGAAAAAGATATCATGACAAGTCCTCAATTACAATTCAAAGAATTGAAATACCTCAGCACATAACAATCAACATTTTTCCAGAAACGTCAAACTATGACCATGAACAAAGCACATAAAAATATAAGCCTAAAAATAAAAAACAAAAAATCTAGAAACCCCATCAGAAAACTCTGTGAAAAAACTACACGCCATTTAAATGAGCACACAATGAAATCAACTTTTGGAAATCAATATCAGACAGTGCAATATGGGTTAAGAAAAAAATGGCGCAAACCGAATTTTTTTGAAAATTAAGTGCACTAAAGTAAGAAGTACACATGAAGTCAAGATTTGCCTATTCACTCAAAACCTTTTAAAAACAAATGGTATCGAACTCAAGAAAAGAGATAGCTAAAAGGTGAAGTCAGTAAATTGACGACAATTAACCAGAAGTCCAATGAGATCAAAAATTTTTGAAACTCAGCGACAGAACCGCAAGAAAAGAAACAAAAGGTCAAGATTCAAAGATGCGCAAACATCTTTGGCATATTGCCAGAAAACAGCCGCAATAGCTTTGTAGATCTGCAGTCTCAAAAAGTTAAAAAAGCAGAGCAAAAAATATCTTTTTATAAAATGCTGAGATGTTATATTTTGACTAACAATCTCTATAAATTATTGCGGCTTCTATTAGCTGCCCTCAAATAGCCTTCACAAACGAAAATCTTGACGAAATGGAAAAAAAACAAAGCAGGCCAATGCTTTGCGGGTATTATATTTTTTTTGAGAAGAAAGTTTTAAGCAATAAAAAAATTTGCTATGATCTCAAATAATTGACTAGACTCCTTTATGCTCCAGAAGCAACCGATGACGATTGTCAATAATGGAACCCAAACTATAACACAGAATAAACTATAACAAGCGGGTAAAAACTCAAAAACAATTATTTAGGATTCATTAGCAACAAATAATTGGCCTGATGATTAATCAGTGTGACATGACAACAAAAGGTGCAACAAACACAAGCAAAACGCAAAAAGTTGCTAATCGCCTTTGAAAATAAACACAAAATTATGGAAAAATACAAGTAGGAAAACAAATTATTAATTATTTTCTTATCAGAGAAGTGTGGAACCTGTCAGTAATGATACTAAATGATAAAAAAGCAAGAACAATTTAAAACTGAGCAAGACTAAAAAATTACAACTATTTTTGAAAATAGTTGTGAAGAAGTAAAAAGCTTTAGATATCAATTGAAACTAGTTTTCATTACTCCCCATGCGAGAGCCAAGGATGCCAGTTAATACGACACTAACAGACAGTACAAAAAGAACAACAAAACGAGCAAAACAAAAACAACTGATATTTTATTAGGAGAAACAGTCTAAGTCATATAAAAATTAATTTACCAATTCCTGAACAAAAAAACATAACATTGCATTATAAAGACAGCGAAAAAAGAAGTGCAATTACTGCACGCAAAAGCTAATTTGAAAAAATTCATACTTCATACCTAATTGATTGTTCGATCCTTTTACTATTCCAGTGTGATTGAAATCACCAATCTAATTTGAATTCTCATTGAAGTGAAAAAGTGTGAACAAATCTTAAACGACAGTACACCAATACAATCCAAATCCCTAGCATAAACACCCTAGCAAGAAATCAAAGAATGCTCCAGAACAAAAGCGAAAAAACGGTAAGAAAAATTTTTGCATTAAATCTCATTTTTTCAAATTATGCTTATTTTCAAATTAAATTTTGGGCACTAATAACTTTCAATTAAAATACCCCTATAAATAACAGGATTTGGCGACCTCAATTTAAAATTGAATTTTGAAAAAATTCATACTTCATACCTAATCGATTGTTCGATCCTTTTACTATTCCAGTGTGATTGAAATCACCAATCTAATTTGAATTCTCACTGAAGTGAAAAAGTGTGAACAGATCTTAAAAGACAGTACACCAATACAATCCAAATCCCTAGCATAAACACCCTAGCAGAAATCAAAGAATGCTCCAGAACAAAAGCGAAAAAACGGTTAGGAAAATTTTTGCATAAAATCTCATTTTTTCAAATTATGCTTATTTTCAAATTAAATTTTGGGCACTAATAACTTTCAATTTAAATACCCCTATAAATAACAGGATTTGGCGACCTCAATTTAAAATTGAATTTTGAAAAAATTCATACTTCATACCTAATCGATTGTTCGATCCTTTTACTATTCCAGTGTGATTGAAATCACCAATCTAATTTGAATTCTCACTGAAGTGAAAAAGTGTGAACAGATCTTAAAAGACAGTACACCAATACAATCCAAATCCCTAGCATAAACACCCTAGCAAGAAATCAAAGAATGCTCCAGAACAAAAGCGAAAAAACGGTTAGAAAAATTTTTGCATTAAATCTCATTTTTTCAAATTATGCTTATTTTCAAATTAAATTTCGGGCACTGATAACTTTCAATTAAAATACCCCTATAAATAACAAGCTTTGGTGACCTCAATTCAATTGAGAAATTACATTATGAATTTAATAAATGGGTGCAGAAGTTATTTTATTAGGTGAGGTACGACATTTACGATTATAGATTTATCACACCATTGACATAAAACCTATATTGAAAGCAGTAATAATACATGCGTGTACTGTTTTGAAAAGTCACACAAAGAAATTGTGAACTCAACTTACAACGAAAACATAACAGGACGGTTACTGGAAAGCAATTCAATGAATTGAATGGAAAACTATAAAATCTCTCAGATGACCAGCAGACAGTCGAATGTTACGAGACAGAGATGAAAATTAGTTTCACAAAGTTAAAGAAAATGAAAACTAATGTCTAAATTGTAGTTTTTTTTGGTATGAAAGTGTTGAATACCAATGTCCATAGATAAAAAGCTAGAGAGAAAGAAAAAACTTAAATCTGAGAGAAATCTGGTGATTGATATATGAGTCGAGCAAATGCAGTAAAAAACAACATAAGACAACGTTAAATAAGGAAAAAAGTACCAAAAATTTGTTGAAGATTCATGTTGATATCTTTGGAACCAATATTTCAAAGCAAAAAACGCAAGTGCTCAGCTTCAAGCCACAAAAGGTTTACCTGAGCATATGAACTCGAAAAACTAAAAAAACTGGAAGAACAGCAAAATCAAAAGTTTAAGATAAATCCTAAAAACCAATTTTAAGCTGCCAACATTTACCCAATACCCCAAGTGCAAGCAAGCCATAAGAAATTTTCACTGCCACAAAGAGTCAGATAACTAAAAAACTACTAAAAAATTGCAGACACTTGCAAATGACTACCCCTTTTTCCTGCTCAAACAAAAATGAGCAATAAAAATACCTCAAAAGACAGACATTAAAACTAAAAATACTAACAGTCTAACAAATTTTTTTCGCGATATTAATATTCTCAAAGCCAATTCATTGACTATTGAAACTATCCAGTAAAATATTGTTCAGCCCGTAAAAAGATTCATTGCCCCCGCGAAAAACTCAAAAAAGGACAAAAACAACGAAAAATTATTATCAATTTAAGAGTTCAAGATTGCATTACCAAAACATAGCACTATGAAAAACATAAAAAATCATGGCGCGCAAAAAGTCTCTTATAAACTTTGGCAAACATTAAATTAATACCCACTTCACAAAAACTTAAAAATGACAAAAAAAACGTGAAAAATTCAACCACTTTCGTCTCAAAAACTCCAAAAATGACATTTTCACATTGAATTAAGCCTTCTCAAAAGCTTCTGCTAAGCGCATGAAAGATAACCGAAAACAGCTTAGCAGATATAAAAAAAACTTTATACCCAATGGGCTTTAACTGTTTATCCCGTTTTGAAAGCTCGTCATGGAAAAATGAGTGAAAACATCCTAAAAACAGAACTCCTTACTTATGATTCAAACCTACACCTAGAAAATAGGACTGAACTTGGAACACCGTTTAGAACAAAAACGGATGAAAAATTGTAAAAACAAAAAAAGTCAAATTGC
Source organism: Convolutriloba macropyga (assembly GCF_964194025.1). Taxonomy (NCBI): domain Eukaryota; kingdom Metazoa; phylum Xenacoelomorpha; order Acoela; family Convolutidae; genus Convolutriloba; species Convolutriloba macropyga. The sequence continues at coordinate 62,999,272 of NC_134468.1, forward strand.
CGCATGTAAACAAAAAAAAACATAGAGAACGCGAATTTTTGTTCAAAAACCGTTTTCTCGTTGCTTTAAAAATAGAATGAAAAAATTTGACGTCGAAAACCACTAGCCTTTTGGATCCACTGCTTATTTCGGCGTGGCCAAAATTACTACTCCAATTTGTCTTCAAGAATCGTGAAAAAGTGCGACCAGATCTTAAGAGAGCGCACCAATATAATTCAAATTCTATGAGATATTTTTTGAATTGTATAATGACAGAGAACCCATTCAATCCAAATTCTTTGGATTGTAGAAAAAGAGAGCGTATAAATAACAGCCGAATAAATATAGCGAGCGTATAAATAACATAAATAACAGCTATTACTTATCAACTTTTTTTAATCCTCAAAAATATCGGTCGACAAAAATTGACTGAACAAAAAAAATACGTTAGGGTGATCAAAATCCTAGCCCTAAAATATGTATGCACGGTTGGAACAGGAATGCGTAAGCAACCGAAATCAACTTTTCTGTTGATATAACTACTTACAACTGTGTCCTTTTCGTTCTCTGCATCGTAATCGAGAGCCTTCTCAAACCATTTCTTGGCCTCCTCTTTATTCCTCAGCTTTATATACGTCTTGCCAATGCTCACGTAATTGCCCACGTAGAAACCACTGTTCACTAAAACAGAACTCAAAATCTAGAAGTCCCCTCCACCCAGCCACTAATTGAAAATAGATACGGCAACTTAAAAATAGTGAATCGTCACAATAATCTAGTTAAAGTAAATAGAACATGCTAACTGCCAACAAAGACCAAAAAGACGAGACAACTAGTCCCTGCAGACAACTTGTGGACTAGTCGCATAAAATGCTCGTATACAATTGAATGGAGGGTTAATTGAAGCCTGCTTCTTGGGGAATAACTTCACTTGAAACACGCACGTGCAAGTTTTTAAATGCCTGATCACAAAATTGTCACATTCTTATATACAGTACCAGCCGTCATTTTAAAACTTGGAAAAGTGCGCGGCGCGTTTCATTTAAGGTGACTGCTACAGGCACTCCGGAGTTCTGGCTCATAATTTGCACCCCAATTATTTTCCTCCCCAATAAACTAACAACAGTATTTTGAAACACTACAATCAATTTTCACCCGATTTGAAGGTACTTTTAATTGAAGTAACTAAAGCTGCTGCATTTATAAATTAGGGACCAAAATCGGCGTGAACACTGGGGTTAAAAAATGTCACACAGTCATATCACCCCAAGCGGAACAGCAATTTACAAACATAGCCTACAAATTGCCGGAATATCTTCCAAATAGACTCGCGTGCCATATACTACAGATAGAAGTGGATATAGATATAAGTTCAAAAAGTTCTCGACGGCGCTCAAAAAACTATGTTAAATAATAATGACGCTTATTAAAATACACTCCGCAGAAGGCTTCTTATTAGGGACATTTATTGCACCAACGAATTCCTTTGACCTCTAACTACTTAACTTTTAAAGTGCAAATGTCATAATTGAGTGATGTAAGACACGTATGATCGAAATCTATTCACGCATATGACCTAACAACTTTAAATGACACTTTAAGTGAGAAACAACGTCACGCACACATGCTGTCATAGGGAAGAAGTAATTAAGAAAAATTGAATTTTTCAGATCTGCTGTGTGAAATGTTAACTTAAAAAAGAGCGCCAGACAACGAAACAAAAAAAACATAGCCGGAAGAATTTCGGAAGCAACTCGAAGCGTCAGAACTTACACAAAAAACCGTAATCGCAATTGAACACATTAATTTTTATCAGAAAACATTCTCAAAACTCTTTACCTAACCAGATTGGATTTAAGAACGAGAAACATTTGAGTATTGACATCATTAGAAAAAGAAAACAATTACATTATTCGATAACCCAAAAAAAAACAGAACAGATTTAAAACATAAGACATAATTTTAAAAACTGAATTATTAAAACTGCAAAATTTCATATTGAAAACATTTGGCAACTTCGAAAAATAGATATCCAATCAACTGTGCTACTTAAAAGAAACATTTTAAAGCATAGGGCAGTTTAAAATGAAACCAAACTATTACAAAAAAATCAGCAAAAGAGAAAATGAACAATACTATTCATAGGCAAAAAATTGTTTAAAACCAAAACCGAGGCTTCAAACATATTTGCAAAAATAATCGGTCGAAAGATCTTGAATGGAATTTCAGCAGATTTTTAGAACTGCATTATACTAAATGAAATCAACTGTTAAGCAAAAAAAATGAAAAATCTAAGAAGTGCATGAATTATCAAAAGGAAAATACAAATGCACTGATTTTCGAACAGAGTGCGCTCGAAGATCCAAAAATGAAATTATTGAAAAACGCCCAAAACATCAACTAACATAACCGGCTAACGTCTACCGAAGTGCTCTCAAACAACCAAGGAGCGGTTGGCTACGTTAGTAGCTAGCCAGGGTTTAGTGAGGCTTAATTGACAGGGAGTGAGGTGCGCGGAGCGGCGGGGAGGGGGGTGCACCGGGGGGCTGATGGGGGTGGTGCAGATACCAGTGGGGGGAGGTGGGAGGGGTTTTTGGCTGCACTAACCCTTACGGCCTGAACGATGTGAAAGGGTGGGTTGGGGGGGGGGGTGAACTGCTCAAGCAAAAAAACTGGGCCACTTGGACACAAAACGGCTAAAACCGGTTATCTATATGCACTTTTCTGTCAAAAACACTCTTCAAAGGCAAAAATCTTTCACTGAACTCAGCACATGATCAACAATTTTCTCTAGCTCAGAAAATAATTGACACGGCAACTGAATAACTTGTTTAGTACAATATATTTTTAAAAGTTTTTTCAAGAAGAATGCAACAATTAAGCAGTAAGCTGTCATTTAATATTAAACCTTTTCATTAAGCAGAACATAACTATGTTCAAAACGAGTTTTTACATTTTCGTGATTTTTCATTTTCCATTTCGAATGCACATTTCTCGTTACACTATGATTATTGCAAATTCTGGCAACACATTTTTAGAAATTGAGTTCATATGCGTATCCGCAGTCTGAGATATTGCAACACAATTTCATTTTTTTGGTGTTGAAAAAAATGTCCAGTTTTTTCCCTGTCCAAGTCTTCATGTGCCCAATTAACCAACATTTTATTTTCTCTGTCCCATTTCCCGATAATCTGCTAAATCTGGCTAACCTCAATAAGAGCAAGAAAGGGATTCCATTACACACCTTTTGAAAAATTATAACTCCTAAACTTTCTGCTAAACCTGTTGATTTGGAACACATGAGATAGCTGATAGAATTGCTACAATTTTATTTAGGAAACTGTTTTATATTAAGAAACTAAATACATCGCACCTTCTTCTGCCTTTAAGAAATGCTTGAGAGCTTCTTCAAAAGTGGACGAGGGTGGAGTCCCAAAGATTGCTTTGGCTGCTTGTCTCAACATCCAGCTCATGTCAGATACAGTGTAGCACCATTCACCCAACAAAAAGTAGCAGAGGGCATCATTCGGATTAAGCTCGGATGCCTTTACAAACTCATCCCTGATGATATACGCATTCTGTATCTTCTTCTTACTGCCCTCATAGTCACCTACGTCACTTAGCAAGATACCTTTCCACTGAAACAAATAACAGAATTACCTTTTTAAGCAAACAATATTAAATTCTTCCCTAGAGTTCTCCCCTAGATACATTTGTCTATTACCGCATGTAAATTTGATATGCAAAGAAACAAAGTATTTCCCGTTCCTTTGCTTTGTGAGAATTTATACTCAAAGAACGTTTTTGTTCTGTCACTTCTGGACTATTGCTATCTTGCTTGAAAAATATGAGTGGTACTATTCCAAGAATATTTCATTGACGAGATTTGACGCAATTTTCTAATACGCCATATTTAGCAGAATTTGTTCAATGTCTTCCAAAAATTCGTGGTTAAGAAAAGAGAATATGACCCTTCTTTCATCATTACATCTAATATTGCTAATTTAACCATTAGTATACTTCAAAGGATAGTTAGAATTTTCTATCATAAGAAGTTCCCCCTTTTGCTGATTACAATCCCATTTTATTGCTACTGCATGACCAAAAACCAGTCTGGGTGTGACTGAGGGCTAAAACTTTTAAGGCTAAGAAAGTGTCGCCCCCTCGCACCTAGAAATTGTCTCCACAGTTTCGGTGAATCGCATACTTAGAGACTATTAAGGCTCTAAGAGCTGCTCGGCCAATAAATGCCCTCCGAGCGCTACCTGTTTATACCGTTTTTGAGGACGAAAAGAAATGCGCCGAAAGAGAAGTCAGTCAAACAAAAAATTGCATAAAACGACCACAGGACTAATATAATTGCTACAAATTTTCTTTGAGAGCAATTCAAAAGCAATTTTAGCAAAGAGAAATTTTAATTTTGGCGCATTAACTTTTTTATGGACAAAAAACCTTAGTGTAGGTGATAAAAGATGATACAAGGAGCCTCGGTAATGTGCGTTTGCACCTAATGTTCCGACCCCACTCATCCACATTTTTGGCTTAATTGTCTAACAAATGAGGAAGAGTTAGAGGATGTTTTCCGTTTGTGCCCTGCCCCCCCCCCGCGCTTAGTCGTTGCAGATTATTTGCACTCCTAGACGCACGTGCCATAATTTAACATAATGATTTACAGTGTAATGACATGTGCTCTGTGATTGGGGGTTGCATAACGTACTAGGCGGGGCACAAACGGAAAAGATCCGAGTTAGAAAGCTTTCAAAAAATCAAATGTTGTTCAAAAATAACTGGTTATGAAAATGTCTTCCAACTCAAATCACTTAGTAAAAAAATTATGCCACTTTAGAAGGCTGATCAGACCTGCCATCATTAAGATTTGGAGACAAGACAAACAACAAATTCAAATAACAGCAACATACATTAATTGCATTAATTACATTAATTGCATCCTCTGCATAAAACTCAATTTCGGTTATTTGAAGAAATGCTTAATAACAAAAACAAAAGAGAGCCAAACAGCTAACTCCAACAAATTAATATGTACTTCACTAGAAAAAAACATACTACCAGTCCTTAACGACACTCGGTAACAAGTCACCAAAAAAGAAAAACGGCAAAGTTGAAAGATACCTTAATTTTCAGAAACAAATAATTTCAAATAATGGTAACCATTAGATATCAGCAGAAATATTTGAATAGGTTTATCTCCATTCATACGTCCACATAGACACATTGAGACCCGTCATCCAGAATACGTCGTACATCTACAAAAATAAATGACAAATACGAAAAACAAAAATTGTTTTCAAATTTTGCGAGAAAACGGTGTCAAAGCCGTTAAACCCATAATTTACTCCGTCAAGATTAGGATACAATCAATTGCGTCTTCTTTAACACTAAAAATATGATATGTGAATTCAGAAAACTGAGACAACAAGCAGACAAAAAGGGCAAAAAAAAGTTTTTAGTTTTTGAAAACAAACAATTTCAAATAAGGAAAACCATTAGATATCAGCAGAAATCTTTAAATAGGTTCATGTTCAATCATACCTCATACCTCCATATGAAGACATTGTGACCTGTCATTATCCAGAAAAGGTCGTACGTCTACAAAAACAAATGACAAATATATACGAAAAACAAAATCTCAATTAAATTTTGCGAGAAAACGGTGTCAAAGCAGTCAAATCCATAATTTATTCTGTAAAAATCAGCATACAGTCATTTGCGTCTTTTTTAACACTAAGAATACGATATGCGACCTCTGACAAATGATATTAGGGGACAAGTGTACAAAGAGCAAAAAGGGGAAAGCTAACAAATTCATTGGTGTTTTTCAAAAACAATTCACTTAAGTAGTACTGACATCATTAAACAGGTTCATTATGTCTGCACAGAATGCCATTGAGATCTGTCTTTATTCACTACATGTCATACGTCGACCAAAAAAACGACAAATACAGGAAAAAAAAGTTTAAACAAAAAGCGGTGTTGAAGCTGTTAAAAAATAAGCAATGTACGAAAAACATTACATATACTGCGTTCTCCTTTCCTAAACACCAAGGATGTCACACGAAGCGTACACTTAATTAGACTAGGTAACAAACAGACAAAAAAAGAGGAATGTGCGAAATTAAAACATCTCTATAATTTTCCAAAACATTTGATCTCAAATTCATGATAAGCTTGAAATGAAATGAGTAAATAGGTGTTCATTCTGCTAATCCATACAAAGCCGCTAAGACCTGCATTTTTTATCCGACTACAAAAAGAACGACGAAAAAAGACAAACATTAAAAAAAATCAGAAGACGACGTCGAAGCCGTTAAAACCAAAAACAACGCACTGCAAAAACCGACATGTTCAATTTTGCCCTCTTTTAAAACGCCATTAAAGTGATTTCTTAACTCAACAACGTGACAAGGCACGTCTTTTCTCATTAACGAGAAAAGAAGCTCAAAAATGAGAAAATATCCAAAAATAGAACTTTTTATAAAATTTCGTTAATTTAAAGATTACCCAAAAGGTAAAACCTCAAGGATGTTAAACTTTCATCCATTTGAAAGACGATGCGACCTGTCTTTGCTGACCTCAAGCAATAAAATCATCAAACAATAGAAAAAGTGGCAATGCTCAATAATCCAAAGTTTTTTTTGAAAAAAAGTATATTACAAGTCAAATAGACCAAAAGCTTTGGACTAAAAAACTAGATTGGTTTCCTTGAACCTCCATAGGATGCCAACTGAACATGTCCCAAAAAAGCCTTCAATTGAATAGTTCGTTTCTGGAATTAACATGAAAAATGCAAAAAATGCAAAAACACTGTTAAAAGACAGCGACTGATTACAATCCGAATTATTTTTGGACTGTAAGAAACAACGGCTAGAACAAAACTGAGATTGCTACTGCTGTTCGTTTATTAGGAATACGTAAATGTTCCTAATATTATGGATTTTGACAACTTGACAAAAAAAAACAACAAAAAATATTTCAAGAACACTATCAAAGAGGGCGCAAGTAGATCTAGCCTCTTAAAATTAACAAAAATTGTATAAGCAGTTTTCGGTGTCTTAATCTGTCAACTTAAATAAAGAAGCTTATTTTGTGTTATTTTGAAAAATGCTGAAATTTGATGGACTAACACTGAAATCTAATGGCTGAAAAAAGGACAATAGAACCACAAATGAAGGCGAGATTCATAAATTCACTCGGACCTTTCAAAAACAAATGGTATCCCACTGAATAAAAACGTTAGCTAAAAGTTGCAGCCAATAAATTGAACAAAATTACGCCACACTAGAAGACCAAAAAGAAATTATTTTTTTTGAGAAAGCGATAAGACCACAAGAAAAACATACTCTGTGCAATTTGAATTGCTTTGCTTAGCAACTGATGTTCAAATTCACTTTTAGCAGAATGAGAGAAGAGAGAAACTAGCCTAGAGAAGTCAAAAAGATTTCACGCAAAATGTCGAAAAAGCGGCAAAATGGTAAAGCGAAAAAAAGTTTGACGAAGTAAAAAAAAAATACGAGCGCAATAATAGCCGGCTGAGAAGATGAGGGCGGCTATTAAACAAAACATTTAAGACCAAGCAATCAACTTTTATTTGTCAAAATGCAGGTGCCAGAATGTTGAAAACGATTAATATGAACTCAGGTGACTAATTAAGTTCGCTCATTGCTCGTTAGCAACCAATGAAATCTGCCATTAATGAGGTTAAAGTCAAAAGAGCAATAAGTACAACAAGAACTAAAAAATCTGAAAACGAAAAGCGTATACGTAAAAGAAAGACAATTAAAAACAAACGCTTAATTCGAATATTAAGGCAGCTCTGGCAACCAATAAGACTTGTCATTAAGGAGACTAAGCGATAAGACAAAAAGCAATAACATTTATTCAAAAGAAGAAAGTCGAAGTCATAGAAAGAATTAGCTTTGAACTGAAACAATTAAATCCATTAAAATAATTCATATTAGCAACCTATGAGACCTGTCCCGAATGATATTAAATGGATGAACTGATAAGACAACAAAAAGTACAACAAATATTCTCAAACTAAAAATCATTAAAATATTTTGAGAACAAATAGTGTCGAAGTCATGAGAACCATTAGTCATAAACTCAAACAATTAATAAAGCTCATTTATACCTCATTAATGATAATGTAATTCATGATAATAGGTGAAAAGACAAAAGAAATAATAACAAAAAAGAATCAAAATTTCAACAAAATTTAATAATGACAACAAAGTGTCAGTGTAAAAAAGCATTAACTACTCGTTGATGACTTCAATCAATTTCAAATAGGCGCCATTAGAACAGAAATGTATCATATTAATAGCACTCAAGAGAAGAAACACCGAAAATATCAGTCAAATTGCTGCAAGTGAAAAACAAGTGGCTTTCAAAAACCTAAAATTTGTTCAAATACTAACATCTCACTCCACTCCAAAGGTACCCGGAAAAATACTTCCTAAACCTAAATTCTCTCCCTTTACTACTCCAGGATGAATAAAATCACCACTCTAATTTGACTGCTCACTGACATGAAAAAGCCGAAAAAAGTGATAAAAGATCTTTAAAAAAGACAGCACACCAATACAATCCAAAGACTTTGGATAGTAAAAACAGCGCCACAAAATAAACGTGTGAGAAGACGGCTATTAAAGGAAATGGAGGTAAATGATTATATATATTTATACTTCATAAGTATGTATACAAAGAAAGGATAATTGAGCTCATACACACACACACACATATATATTGTTTTTGCGAAACTTTTAAACGTTTAACGTTCTTTTTTTGACATAAACCTAATGTAAACCTAATGTCCGCATTTGCTACAGAGAAAAAATTAATGGTTAATGATTGCAGCCAAACTTGATTGCAAGATGCCATTCGCAAAGTTAACTGTAAATGAAAACGAATGTTAAATAGATTAAAACTAATGAAGTCATTCTATCTAACAACCTACAAACGCTGATATTGTGCAACTGTGACAGCAATGATACAAATTAATTTTCCAGTAAAAATTATAAAAACTTGATTAAATCATTTTTTTTCATCAAATTTGACCAAGACTCAAGGAATTTTTGCTACAAATTGAGACAAGCAATACTTAAAATTACCAGATTCGATTCACAAAAGTTAACTTTTGTGGAGGCGTGGATTACTACTTACTACTCTAATTATATGAAACAGACGTCCTGAATCCTCATTTTCTATGAAAATCTACGTAAAAAAAACTTTGCGGCTATTATAAACACCTCATAATACAGCCATAACTAATCTAGAGTAGTGGATAAAACAAGGAAACCAACCACCAGTAAAATTTGACCCTTTCTCCTAACGCTAATCGCGCATGTCGAATAGGGCCAAATTTTACTCCAAAAGTTCTCAAAGCTAGTTTTAAGCCTAATTTCATATCTAATATGCCAAACTATATTGAAATAAATCAGGTTAATCATCTCACAAAGTTTTTTTTTCAATAGAATCGGATGGACTGATAATAACTCAAAATTGCTTAGAAATCGATAATAAGAAACAAGTTTCTTTAAAATTTTGACTTCACCCTTGGAGACGATTGATCTATGATGTTTAACTGAGTGATTCTATGTACCAGGGTACATTTTTTTGAGCCGAGTCTTGAGAGGTCTTGTTAAAGGTTTGACTCGCCTTTACCACGCTACGGCAGTATTGCTCGACCTTTCTTAATGGCAACTGTGTGTGCACTAAGGATATCAATATTAATGTATCATTTGTAGGGATATCAATATCAATATTAATATTAAATATATTTCTCAATAACCAATCACTTGTTTATCATTTATGAAAATTGTAATCTGTCATGCACCTAGATTGTAGCTGGCTATCCTTCTGAACTTCTGTCAAAAACATTGTTAGGAACTTTTTCCATTTTGAGTAGTAGTCTGTTGAGACTACGATCCTTGGATAGCTTTCACATGCTTGGGAGAAGTTGATATAACTCTGGACAGTAGAGTAGGAATATTCTTTACCGTTTAGTAATTGTTTCCCGCGAGTATCCTTATTTTTTTCTTGATGATTTTGTTTCACTGTCCCCCATATGTATCCTCTGTCAGAAATTGTCAGTAGATATAAACGATTCAGCCTTCCCTCCATTTTATTGACTGTGGCGAGATAAGACTCAAATTCACCAACATTGAATGAATTCCTGAGTGTATCACGAAAACATAAATATTCTGGCACATTCACTTCAAACTTGTCCAGTGTTTCCTGATGCTCGTAATTTAGTAGGTCCTTCTTGAACTTGGAGAGGAATAACTGGAAGAGTTCTGTTTTAGTTGGTTTTCCAGTCTCACTTTCAAGTTCGTCGGTGTTGTCGGGTATGCATTTGTTTTCCTCACAAAATGTAATCAATTGAGTTGTTAAATTAGTCAACCGTTTAGATTTTCTTCAGATAAAGAAGTGCTTGGCAAAGCTCCAGTTATTAAAGTCTCGTCAAATGACGAAAATTGTTTAAAATTTTTTGCAAGTTTTTGTAGTGAAGTGAAACTCATGATGAATAGCCAAAATGTGCCGTGGAGAATAAAGGTCCCCACATGGAGAATTATTCTAGAACATTCTTTCTTCTAGAGTATTCTGGCAAGATTTTAACTTAAAATTAGTTATCCTTTCCCAAGTAATCACCTATTTGAAAGTAAAATAATAATTAAATCCTTCATTAAATTGAATTCTGTATAATTTATTAAAAATTTAAAAAATTAAAAATACTCACCTTACTAGCTAATTTTTAAGGGCATATTATATTCGAAATTTTCACTTGTTTGATTTCATTCTGTTAGTGGTGGTGGCTTTCTTTGTCAATGGTGGCGGCCATTTTAGCATGACATGCACTTTTCATTTGATGTGTAATGCAATGTTATACCAAGCTTGTTGACTTCGTGTACTATTAGTGGTTGCTAAATATGAAAGAAAGCTAATTTTACATATTTCATTTTAAAAAAATAATTTTTTTCCAAAAAACAAAAAATTAAAATTTCAAAATAAGAGTGAAATTCCCTCTTTTAAGAGCGAATCACTCTTTAAGAGCGAAATCGCCCCTATCGAAGTAATACCCCAGTACAAAATCGCTATTTATCGCGCTTAAAGAGTGAAATCCCTTTTTTAAATATCTTTTAAAATTATCTAAATTTTTTATTAAATTTTTATTTTTTTTTACCTTTCTATATTTTTTTATTTTAAATTATCCATACTCTTCAATAAATTTATATTCTCTTTTACTTTTTCTATATTTATTCCATTATTAATAAGAAATGATACAAAATTATAATATTTACACAAACAACTTTCCCCAGTTTGGGTAATAGCTCTTCGAGGATTTAAATTTCTACTAAATCCTCTAGTTAACTCTACATCTGGATATTGTTTCTTTACATGAGCTCTTATCCCATCATATCTCACAAAAGAAGGACAATATAGACAATTAACTTTAGCTGAAGTACAATTTCTACAAGTATACTTACTCTCCTCAAAATCAGATAATGGTTTTTACAGAATTACATTTATTACAACTTCTAGTTAAAACTTTATTGATTCTAGGATTAACACTAACATTAACATTTGGATTTGGATTTTGATTAACATCATTAGCAAAGCTACCTCGTAGATCATTAATATTATCATTAAAATTCACATTATCTTTAATATTATCATTAACATTATCATTAACATTAACATTAAGATCATCATTAATATTAACATTAACATTATCATTAACATTAAAAGAACAATCAGTTTTCATCGGCGAATTTACAAAATAACTTCGTTGAGCAAGTTCATTGATACAAATACCACTTAATGTTTTATCACCACATGCACATTTACTAATTTTATCTTCATGATATATTGAATAAAGAAAAGCTAAGTTAAAAGGGAGTCCACATTTATGACTACACTCTAAACATTTTATAACCTTTTATAATTGGCCAAATTTCAATTACAACCAACATATTTAGCCAAGATTTCAATTACATCTTTAGTATTATCTTTAGACGCGACACACTCTGTTAAATATTTCTTCCCCGTCGTTTTGAGTGTATTAGTTTTATATCTTCTATCTAAAATCACTTCAAGGTCTAATTCCGTTTTATCTCTAAAATTTATAATTTCTTCTCTAAATTCTTCATTATTTTCATATAGTCTGTTTATATACCTTCGTCTCTCTTTATTTAAAATTCCAGTCTCGTTATATATATTCTACTTGTAGCTGCTTTTCTTCCCCATATCCAAAGTTAACCAATGTACTTGCTCTATTCAATATATTACTTGCACTCGTTGCCACATGCCCAGCAGTTTTTACTGTTGTATCAGGACTCATATAATTATATATCATAAAACATGTACCTATATTGCCTAAAATAGTTGATATTAATCTAAAACCATCACCTTTAATCATTTCTTTTGTTAAAACATCATTCTGCATTTTAATACCTTTTAATGTAAGAAGTTTATTAAAATAGAACTGATAATTATCGTGGTTAATAGTATTTCTATCTGTAGCATTTATCATGAGTGGTTTCATATATGCTATAAGTTTATTTTTATCTTCGCTTTGTAATTTATCTTTTAAACTAAGAGCTTTTAAATCAAAGAAACCAACTCTCGAGTCATATATCATAGTTCTATTCTTATCAATAAAAATAAAAGTATTCTCTTTCCTATTATATTTAATTATACCATAAGGAAGTTCATCTGACATTCCATCCGTACAATTATAATAGTTACTATTTAACTCACTAATTATTTTATTGAAGTTATGTTCACATTTATATATTTCATTAAAATTTTTAAATAGATCAGCTCCATTATAAGTTGTTAAATAAATAGCATCACAACTCATTCTTGCTGTATTAATTATTTGAGCTGGTTTATGACACATTACAGCATTTGAATATTATAATGTCTTCCTTCTGTGAAATAACAAGCTATATCCTTATTTAACTTATCACCCATATCATCAAGAACAATTACACTATCTTTGAATTTAGACTTAATTTTTGATGTGATCATATTTATATCGCATGTATTAAATCCAATAAAAAACTCACCAGTCTCAGGATCTATCCAATCTCTATCATCTTTACAAACAATGATTATATTTTTAGCTTGATCTTGGTTTTGGTTTTGATCGGTGTAACCGCTTGGTTTACCACAGACGGAGTCTGTTCGCGGATCTAAGTATAACTTTAAGTATTGTTTAATAAAATATGTTTTGCCTGTACCAGTTCCACCATAAACAATAGTATGTAATGGTGCCTTTTCATATTCAAATCTAACTAGACTCCTATTCATGAATCCACCAAAGCTTCCTAGTTTTGAATATTTACTTGGTATTGAATCATATATTATATAACAAATTCCAATTAAGAAAATAAAAATTATAACTGCGATACCCGTCTCCATTTTTATACCTATTAAAAATGCTTATCCTAACTTTTAAGGAATTCAATAATAAATTTAACATTGATAAAAATGCTATGAGTGATATCAGAATAAAAGATATAGGAAAAGATATAAGTCTAACACCAATTGAAATAGTAATGAGAGATCAGACTCTAGATAACACAAGTGAACCTAACTTCAACATTATTGACAATCTACATCCAACTGACGGTACACATTGGGTTTTAGTTATAAGAACAGAAGGTGATCCTGTGTATTACTTTGATAGTTTTGGTGTAGAAACCCCACCATTATTTTTAGAAGAATATGTTGATCTAGGCTCTAATGAGAGAATACAACAATATGATGAATCTTATTGTGGGGCTTATTGTTTATATATGAGCTATCTTATTGATAGAGGATTTAGAATTAACAATGCTTTGAATATTCTAGTTAATCAATGTAAATATCCAGGAATATATAATGAGTTTTTGTTTAAGTTGTAGTAAAGATCTACGAAGTAGCTTTGCTCATAATGATAATGTTAATGATAATGATACTGTTAATGATAAAGATAACAATAAAGATAATTATAGTGTTAAAGATAATGTTAATGATAAAGATAATGATCTACGAAGTAGCTTTACTAATAATGATAATGATAATGTTAATGATAATGTTAATGATCTACGAAGTAGCTTTGCTAATAATGTTAATGATAATGATGATCTACGAAGTAGCTTCGCTAATAATGATAAAGTTAATGATAATGATCTACGAAGTAGCTTTGCTAATAATGTTAATGATAATGATCTACGAAGTAGCTTTGCTAATAATGTTAATGATAATGATCTACGAAGTAGCTTTGCTAATAATGTTAATGATAATGATAATGTTAATGATAATTTTATATATCTATTTGATGAAAAACATCAAAGGGGTAAACCTAACAACAAAGAATGTCTTAGTAACAATATCTCTGTTAATATAAATGAAGATCTACAATCATGGCTAAATGATGATAATAAAATTACTGAAGCTACACTCCCAGACAACTTAAGATGTACAATTTCTGGTCCTAGTGAATGCGGTAAGACATTCTTATTAAAAAAATTAATTTTGGCTAGAATATACTTTGATAAGCTATACATCATTGGTTCTACTGGTGATCAATATGAAGGTGTAGAGAGTTATAATCGACGAAGTCGCAACTCTGTTGACGATAAAGCAGATGTCGAGTTTGTTAAAGATGTAAAAGATTTACCCTCTCCCGATCAACTACCCAAAGACTTAAAAAAACTAATGATATTTGATGATGTTAGAGCCAAGGAACCAGTTATTAATGAATACTTTTGTAGGGGTAGACGTAATAATTGCAATATGATTTATCTTAACCAAAATCTATTCACAATAGATAGACAGAGTGTTAGAGAGAATTGAAATCTATTTATTTTATTTGTACAAAGAGGTAAAGTCTTCATATCTATATATCAAGATTTCTTTAAAAATGCTGAACTTAGTTATAATGATTTTGCTAATATATGTAATAAGGTATGGAAAGAGCCTTATAGTTACATTGTCATTGATATAACTAAAAATAAAAAAATTAATGGTAAACTAAGAATTAATTGGGATCGGAGAGTTGGGATTTGTAGTTTAGTTTAAGTTTAAGTTTACATCTACACCAGATCAACGAAGTTGCTGTGTTAACACAGATGTAAAGTAAAACTTAATACATCACCATTAAAGTCTATAGGTCTTCCATGCTCATCTTTAATATGAAACTCTATATATTTTATTCTATCTTTAGTAACATTTTGATACAAGATATTAGTTGGTATAATATTTATCAAGTAACCTGGTGGTTCTGTTAGAGTAAAAGCATATAGTATGTCTGTGTTATTCCCATTATCTTTAACACCAGATATCACATTACTACGAATGTTAATAGTACTAATAGTACTAAAACCCATAATATCGACAATTTTCTGAGATGTATATTTACCTTGTTCATATACTATTTTTCTAAAGCCAAGTAATGGGGCTATTGAATTTTCAATGTCAAAATTAATTGCACCTTGTTTTACTTCCATTAAACTTTTCATTGTATTCTTATCAGATTCTATTATAACATTGCCATTAGTTTCTTTTTTATTAATTCTGCTATTTCGAACAATTCATATGCTCCTGGTATAATAGCTAAAACACGGGTATCTGACCATGTTTCACCCTTGATATCATACATGAATTGATTGTTCCTTCTATTCACATTAAACACCGAATTATAAACCGATAATCCAATTAAACCTAATTTTGATGAGTTAAGTATAGGTTCACTAAAGTTAAACTTTTCTGTTGGCTTTATCATTCTAAAGTTAAGTGTATGCTCTTCTTAGAGTTCTACTTAGAGTTTCATTTATCTTTCGTAGTTCATATAAGATTAACGAAGTTGTATTTCCGGTGATTAAACTGTCAGTCATTTTATTATATTCAAATATTAGATTATATTTATGGAGAAACATGGGCGAGGCCCCATAGTTATAATTATAGCTTTGGTTATATTTAAATATTAGATTATATTTATGGTTATAATTATAGCTTTGGTTATCCGCGAAGCGGTTACACCAATAGTTATAATTATAGCTTTGGTTTTAGTCATAATTATAATTATAGTCTGTTATAATTAAAAGTTAAATTTTTATCTAATAAAAATGGACTTTATTTGAATACAACTTATGGTTATAATAATGATATACACAAAAATAAGATTATAAAGTATAAACCAAATAATCTAGCAACAATGAATACGGTTAATACCAATATTAATATCATTCTCAATAGAGAAGAGAATCATTTAAATTTGCGTGATTTCTATCTCGAGATAGAGTTTGTTGTATTAGATGATGCTGGTGGTGTATTTGCTATTGATGCTAACATCACATTAGCTAATTATGGTTTGACTGCATTATTTAGTTCAGTTAAGCTTGAAACTAGTGGTGGTAGGACCATTGAATATGTAGATCATTGTCATCCTAATCTATTGATGTATAAGTTATTAACTAGTACTGATGATGAATATGAGAGTGATTTTTGTTAGAAATCAAGACAATAGAGATAGTCAACTTAAAGGTGACCATATTGCTGCAGAACTAGGTCATATGTATATGATGATTAAGATGAGTGATCTATTTGGTTTTGTAAATGATTTAGAAAAGATTATATATGGCTTAGGATTTAAACTAATATTAAAAAGACATAATAATAATGATAGAGCTCTATTTAGAGTTAATGCTGGTGCTGTTGCTAATGATGGTAATATAGAAATTAGAGATATATCATGGTGTGTACCTAGTACTGATCCTAGTAATGATAATAGAATTATTGTGCAAAAGGGTTTAAGTAAAAAGAATAATGTAGACTTTAGCTATTATGAAAGAAAGACATTTTATAAGAATGTACCCAATGCTACTAACTTCTTGTTTGATCTAGTTATGGAAAGTGGGATGGAAAGACCACAATATATAATAGTTGGTTTTGAAAATAATAATGTTAATGAACAAACTCATGATGCGAGTACATTTGATATAATGAATGTTACTGAATGTTATTGTAAGATTGGTAGCGAGTTTTATCCTGAGGATAGAATGAATATTAATTATGGAACCAATAATTATAATGAGGCTTTTAAAGAGATTGTTAGCTTTAACAAAGATTATAATGGGCTACCACATAATATAAAACCAGATATAAATCATAGAACATTCAAAAGTAATTATAGAATATATGTATTCGATACTAGATATCAAAGTGATTATATAGGCCCACAACCAATACAACCAATACATGAAAGATTTCTTTAAAAGTGTTGGTAAAGCTACGGTTAACTTTGGAAAGAAAGTTGCTAATAATCCAGTAAGAGCATAAGAATTAGCAAGTAAAATAGGAAGTGCAGCTGCAAGTAGAAACCCTAGAGCTGCTTTATCAGCCACACCTGATGTAATTAAAATTGCAACTACTGGTGAAGGTATAAAGGTAGTACAAAAAGGAAGAGGGTTATACTTAGGTACATAGAAAAGATAATTTAGTTATGGCTAAGACTAAGACTATAGTTTCAGTTAAAACTCTATATCTATCTATCTGCGAAGCCAGTTCCTGGATAAACATTAATACTAATATTATTATTACTAAAAACATTGTTACTACTAAGCACCAATAGCTTTAGTCTAAAAAAACACTTAACTTATTTTTCTTATCAACGGAGTTGCGGCTTCGCCGATTCTTCTTATATTTTTCATATACCTTGAACAATTCATTACATTCATCATTATCTATTTTATTATCATTCATTGATTTCGTATATACTTTATTAAACTTGTCGCTAAACTGTTTACTTAAAATATACATTTGTGAATACTTTATAATTTTATTTCTTATTTTTGTATTAATTGTTTTTGATAATGAACCACAAACAGTTGCTGTAGCAAAAGCTGTTGGTATAGAATAAGGTAATCCTATACCTGTTAATGCAACTGATGTTGTTGTTGCCGTTGTTGCTATTGATGATAATACTATTTCTGTCATCTCAGCTACGTTATAATTTTTATATCTACTTAACTTCTTATTATAGTTCTTAGTTTCAGTTTCATAATAATTTCGAATATCTTTTATAATGTTAATATTGTTGTTAAATTTATTATTGGCTTCAATCTTTTCATTTATTAATCGTTCTGATACCGAAGACAGATCTGGATATAGTAATCTCTCACTCGGTGCTGTTGGGTTAGTCATACTTTCGGTTATTTTAATTAGTAAAAATTCTTTCTATTTCTTTCATTATATCTTCTTGATAAAAATCATAATGCATCTCGTCTGGATTTTTTTTGTTGTCTATTAATGTACTTTTTAAAAGTATAGCAATTATATATTGTACTATTCTCTTTTTATTCTTTAAAAGGGCTTCATCTATAAAAGAATTTTATTAACTTAGACTTTTTATTAACTTCTTTAAATTCTTTTAGCCCGGTAGTAAACATTTCACCTAGTTGTATGTTAGTGATATTCTGATTAAACTTATTATTATCAATCTCTAGTTTTAATTGATTATGACCTTTTCTTAGTTTGGTTATATTTCTACTTAAAATATCCTTTTTATTATTAGACGATAATAAGTTATTGTCACAATACTCTTTATTAACAACATCTTTTTCATCTATGGGAGGGTGCATATTTGTAATTTTATAGGTATCCTTCATGTCAACATTATCATTATCTTCTAGTAATAAACCACGAGCCTTACTTATTGCTAAGTTGTTCCCCGATGAGCCAAGAAGTGGCTTCCCCGATTGCTGTTTCGCTTGTTTAAATCTATTTCTTGTCATCTTTGTATTTGTTTACAGTAAGAAATTAATCTACCAAGTAGCTGACCGTAGGTCTATCCAGCGTCGCTGGCTTAGGACCGTAGGTCTATATTTAATGATTCTAAAACTTTATTATTAGATTCAAAATCAAACTCGGATTTTAATAATTCCTGTTCGTAATACTTACCTTCTTTTATCTCTCCATTCATATCTTCTATCTTATGTGTTGGTGGTTGTGTGTTCAAAACTTTATTAACTTCAATAGTTCTCTATTCCAATTAGAAGTGTATCCCTTAGAGAAGATATTACGTTTATCTGCATTTCTAACATAATCACCAACTTTAAAATTTGGTGTTGCTTTGGAAGATTTAACATAGTATCTAACTTTATCAGGATTATTAGAAGCATCAACTGGTGTCATATTAATTGTTGAATGAGTGTTATTGTTATATGTTATGACTCATCATTTAGTATATTTACCCAATTACCATCACCATTGATGAACATTGGTTTATTAATTATGTGTAATAATGTTCTATTGAATCTCTCTATAAACACAGCCTTTAAATCACTAAGTAGAATATAGTTTTGTTTCATATTCTTTAAGTAAAGATTTAAATGTTTTATTGTAAAACTCACTACCTCTGTCTACCCATAACTTTTCTGTTTTTCGACTTTCAGAGCCACCCTGTGGATGTTCACCTAATACTATTTTAAAACCATTAGTTATAGATAAACCAGATTTATTGTTTAATGGAATAGCCCATGCCTT
The DNA here is from genome assembly GCF_964194025.1 of Convolutriloba macropyga. NCBI lineage: Eukaryota > Metazoa > Xenacoelomorpha > Acoela > Convolutidae > Convolutriloba > Convolutriloba macropyga. The sequence goes on from NC_134468.1 coordinate 63,018,802, forward strand.
TTTTGTGAATATATCTAAAACTGTTAATATAAATTTATAATTATTATTGTATTTAGTTAGAGATGACTTATCAATTAAATCAGCTGACCATGTTTCATCTTTATATAATGGTATTATTCTTTCTCTTCTAAACTTTGTTATTTGAGGACTGAATACTTCTTTAGCTAATAGTTGTTGTTTTTCCATCATTACTTATTTACCATAGTTAAAAACAAAATTATCTAGTTGCTCTTGATTAATAATATTCATAGATAATAGTTGCTTAGATATATCTAGCATTTCATCATATAATCCATCACGACCAGCCTTTGTTTCCAGTATTAATAATTCCAATCTTTCTATTAAGTTATTTGGGTTAGGGTTGCTATTTAAACCCCTGCCAAATACATCATCTTTTACCCCCATTATACGTTTTATTGTTCGATATCTAGCGCTTTTCTTATCCCCTTTTCCTACATCATATCTAATATCCTTTAAAAACCTTTTAATTTTGATTTCATCTTCTTCGATATCATCATATAATACATTTAATTTAGTAACAAAGTCAGTAAATCCTTCTGAGAATTAATATATATTATCCTTAACTAAAAATGCACTCTGCTCTAGGGTTATATCAACATCATTCATTTTATATCTTCTAGTAGGCAAATCTATAAGATTTAATTTTTATTGAGGATTAGTTTGACCCCCCATTTTCTGAAGAATTTTAAATGTCTTTGTATCAACAAAAACTGGTGCTATATCTTGAGATTCCTTTCTGGTCCCCTTTAACGTTTCATTAATCTTGGAAGTGTTTTAACCGATCCGTGAAGCGGTTTCACCGATCTGGAAACCAGCTTGCTTTTCCCAGTCTATTGCTCTTAACGTTTGTTCACTTAATGCTAGATTGTGTTCATTGTTTGCATTTAGTGTTTTAGTTAAAAGATCAAATAACTCTTCTATTTCACCATAATATTCTTGTTGTTTTAATTAATCTTCTAATCTATTTCTTCTGTTTTGTTTTTCTAGATTATTTAATTTTATAAGTGTTTCTAGTTTAGTCATTTTTTATAATTATAATAAATTATTATATAGTGTAATTGCAGCAAGGATTAACTCATCCATCATTGAGGATAGCTTTTAATATTATTTACATAAAATCTTTTATCATCAAATGTTTTTAGACTATTCTTACTTGTTTTTGTTGTTGTCATGTTATCACCAACTTTTTGTATTCTACATTCATCTACACTTCTCTCTGTGTTATACATTAGTGCATTATAATACTCCTCATGTTTAGCAATGTTACAATTCTTTATTCCTTTCTCTTTAGTATTCTTAGGATAGTCTTTGAAACTATATGTCTTTGGTGACAGGGCTATAAACTCTTCTCTAACTTTACTACCTAATTCATGTTTGAAACTGCCTGGAACTTCATTATTAGTTTTAATTGGAGTATCGGGGAACCCGCCACTTCGCGGATTGAGATTGGATAGATCCATGTGCTCGTCACTAACTTTACCTTCAGTATAACTTAATACAAAACTATCAGTATCCATATAGTGGAGTTGTAGATCTTTGAGAGATGGTTGAAGAATATTATAGAATACATCATACATGTGTAATTTACTTAATTCTAAGACAGTAACACCTACATATACTGGAGAATCATATTCTATTTTTTTCTTTATATATTCAATTTGGCTATAATCCTTATATCTAGTTATATTCTTAAATGTTGGTTTACTTATACTTTTCATTCACTTTTCTTCATCATGTAAGAACTTACTTTGAAGGAAGTGTAGGGGATTCATGCACATTCTTACATATAGGGAGTTGTTCATTAATTTCCTTACATCCTTTTCTGCTTCAATTTTAGCTGTTGCTCTTTTCTTTCTATTGTTTTGTATATAATCTCTACATATATAATCTTGTTTAAATTAAATTACTCTATGTATTTTTGTTACTTTTACTCCCATCTTAACATAGAACTTCAACATCCTATAATGAACCATGTATTCTGTTTTGTTGTTTTGGTCTAAGATTAATTTCTCTGTTTTTGCTTTCCTTTTCTCTCTTTCTCGGTATTCCAATTCATTATCATTTATCTTTCTCTTATCGGGTTTATGCTAGTTGCTCTGTTCTATCTTTACATGTGTCAGTATAATTAATATCGCAAACTATATAGTAAACATGAGCACTATCATCTGGAGTATTTAATATAGTATCAAGAGTAGTAGTAGTAAACTGGAAGTCCTTATAAGGTAGCTTTTGCATCATTGCATAGCAGTATAGGTTGTTTGCATCGATGTACCAGATATTTCTGGTATGGAACTTTATCCCTGTTTCACCATTAGTGACCATGCTATCACCCATTATACCACATATACCACCTCTCTTTGCCTCAACGAAATCATCTAGCATTTGTTTATCTTGTAATGTATCTAATGTTACACCGCTTGACATTAACCAACAATCAAAACTTTAGCCTGGCAGACTTACATAGTGTAGGGGATTGAGCTCGAATTCTTTCATACTTAGTTTAACATATTCATTCATGCAGTAGTCTAATATTTCCACATCATTTTGTAAATACTCTATAGTTAGATCTTTACCAGTTTTATTACTGTTGTCTATTAAAGGTATATACTTCTTCTTGTGTTGGTAATTTATTCGAGAGAGAGGATTTGAAGTGTTCTGTTTTTAGATTACCTATAACTTCTTGGTAGGTAGCTTTGCTACCATTGGCAGCTTCACTGTCATACGAGTCCAAACCAAAGTATTCATATGGATATAATGTTTCAGTTTTACATCCGTATATCTTCGCCATTTGATCTAGAGGCATAGCTAAGAATTTATAACTATCTAAGAATTTAAGACAACCAATGCTAAACATCTTAGACTTACCAGCAGCTAGTGGTATGTTATCTACTTTTCTTTTATCATTATTCTGTTTAAAGAGTTCACTGTATAGTAGGTTGAAGTCATAGCGAGAGCCATTGTGGAATATTACAGGAATGAAGTTTTGTTGTTTGTACCTCAGATTACATATTCTACATGCTGGTCCTCTATATTTACCAGTTTCATGACAATGATCTCTTACTTTATTAATACATGTTTTACTGCAGATATGACAAGTGTTATTAGTTTCATGATATAATTGATCTTCTTCATTAAATATCATTTGTTTGTTGCGCTTGAAGTTATTCTCAGTTTCTATTTCTAATAGATCACTAGCAAATCTTTTGATACAATCAAGACCGAAATAGTATTTGAAATTACACTGCCAGATGTAACCCACACTTATTGGTATGTGTTCAGCTATTACATACTTACAGATATTAGTCGCGACTTCAACAATGCAACATTCTATATCAGCAGTTATAAAATTTTTCATATTCTGAAGTTTGTGTTCATTTATAAAAGTAATTTTCTTCTTCTTAGGACAAACAACCTCGGGTTTGAAAGAGTTGTTACATTCATGTTTGTTGTATTTAATTTGTGAATCAAACCAATTTAAACATCTATCACAATAATAATATTTAATGTTATTTTTATTTGGTCGATCTAACGAGGTTTCTATGTTTTTAATTAGAGCACATTGTTCTGTAGTACCATCTCCGCAAACCACTATTCTAACATCTTTTCTATCTTAATCAAAATCATCCACTGGTTTAAACAATTCTACTTTACCCCCACCACAAGGTGTGTATATCCAAATATTAATATTGTACAATTTTTGTATTCTTAATATATATCCGAAGTCATCTTCATTTTGTTGTCTTGGTGCAATTAGTTTATTCTGGTATTTTTTTCACGTGTTGCATTATTGAGAAAGCCACTTCGCGGATCGATAGCAGGATATAGCCAAGGAGTAATAGTTAGTAGCAAGCAGTTATATTTGGAATTGCGTATATTCAATATTGATTTAGAGTTCTTGAGATCGGGGGGGGGGGTAAATCAATATAACTACCAATAGATGCTTTAGTTGGTTTGAAATTTATCTGAATACTTCTTAATCCGAGAAACTCAAAGTCAAAGCCATAACCCTCATATATTTCCTTTTCAAAGTTTAACCATTGAGTGAAGTCTCCATTTTCATATCTTGCGTTATTAATAATATAGTCAGTGTTGAAAAACATTTTAGTAGTTTTAACGTCTTTGGTTCTTTTTTTGTACTCACACTCAGCTGTGATCTTATATTTAAAACTCTAACTTTTCTATACTGTTAACAGTTTTTAATTTCTTCTAATGAGTTATTAATGGCTTCATCTATATCTTCAATGTAATTTCCAGCTTTATCAGTAATATAAAATTCTTCCATGTTCTGGCTAGAGTTTATATCAAAGTATTCTTGTGTTTTCTAGATACTTGCGATTATGACTATATGAATGATTAGTTAGAGCTATTTTATTCCTAAATTCTTCATGACATTCTTTACACTCATACTTAATTCTGGTGTAGATAGTATGGCGTAGCATGGCCTCCGGCCCATCTTCGGTTTTAGGTTGTTTTAGCTTTAGTTTCAGTTTCAGTTTTAGTTTTAATAATATCCTTAGTATTATCTTTAGGTTTGAGAATATAATCATCTTCATCTGAATTGTACACCCTTTCCCTAGTTTCATCTTCCACTTCATCCTCATACTCCTTTCTCGACCTGTTTAAGTGTTCATCACTTAAATTATGTTTGACAAATTGTTTCCTTGTTTCAAAGGCCAAATCACAAATATAACAAAAGTTTACGTTTTCTACTTTAGACATTTTTATTTTTATAGACAAAAAATTCATTTTTGAAAACATACAAATTAAAAATGTCTACATCAGTAAAATGTGGTGGTTGTAAAGATAAATCATGGAAAAAATGTTGTGATAAATGTTTAGATAGTTTATTTGAATGTTATATCTGTAAGGTTTACTTTAAGAATAGAGATTATATTAATCATATGAATATACATTATAATGATCCTAGTCTATATATAACTTGTATTTTGTGTAATGAAAACCAACACATCAGCGGATTTAGATTTAAAAATTTTAAGTGTAGATTATGTATTTATTTACATAGATATAGATATACACACACCAAAGATAGATTCGAGGAATATGCTGAAAGATTTAACATAAAACTGTGAAAAAACGAAAAAGTGGTGAATTTGCAAACGAGCTTATTATTATTTTCTAGAATTAAGCCATTTCATAATTTAATGTTAGACTTAGAGTGAATATGTAGTAGTGGATAAAACAAGGAAACCAACAAGCAGTAAAATTTGGCCCTATTCGACATGCGCGATTAGCGTTAGGAGAAAGGGTCAAATTTTACTGGTGGTTGGTTTCCTTGTTTTATCCGCTACTATCTAGAGGCGCAATTACATGAAACATCGAGCAGGGGCAAAAAGCCCACCCCAAGAACAAAGCACCATACGCTAACCTTGTGACTTGCGAAGTTGTTATCATCAGCTTTGACTGCATTCTCGGCGCACTCCAGGCCTTCATAAGTCAGATCCTTCTTCATTTGGGGAGTTGTAGACGCTAAAGTGGCTAAGTCTCTACATGCTCTCGCCAACTGCCACTGCAGTTCACAATTAGATGTCTCTGATTTATGCTTCACTAAGGTGTCGTACACTTTTTCGAATTCACTTTTGTCGTAAAATTCGGCTGCCTGCTTGATAGCAGTCTCTGCTGAGTTTTCATCGGGCATTTTCGAAGTTGAGGAACTAGCTGAAATTAATCTTTGTTAAGTTGACTAATGCCGTTTTCAACAAAAGAATAAAGAACAGAATTAGTTTGTTTGCCCTTAAAGCCATTCGCTTATCAAATTTCATCACATTTATGACAAAGATCAGTCAATGAGTCAGTGGCATTGGTATCAGTGATATTTGAGCAGGACTATCATCTAAATGCTCGCCACTAATTTGATTTTAGTAATTTCATTGTTAACCTAGCCTAATAAATGATCAAAACATTCAATATAATTATTTATGGCGCCCAACTTTAGCCACAGACTAGCATTACAGAATTAGTTCTTCGAGAAAAACTACAGAAAGTAATGACACGCATTAAGTTCTAGCAAAAGCTTAAGGCAACAGAATTAAAGATAAATGCCGAAAATTTTGATAGCAATTTCTGAGCGGGTTAGGACAGCTTACTTTTGAGACTTTAAAGATCAACTGCTTGTAATAATGTATTTCTTCTCTCATTGAATGACAAATTTTTATTTTAAATAAATTGGCAACCGTTTATATAATTAAACTTTAAATGCTTTTATTCAATCAATATAAAGATTAAATCTGTTGATGAGTATACAGCATTTATAATTGCAAGATTAAGCGTTTCCATAAATCAAAATGAATAGTTGGAGTAAGGTTGATATTAAATAAAATTCATAACAATTGTTACAAAGTTGCGTTTGAAAGGGCATCTAACACAATGTTATATCAATCCGTTTAATAGAGGATAAAACAGCATATCAATCTCTAAGTACAAATGTTAAAACATTTATGTAGGTGCATTACATTTCCCAAGGTTTTGGAAATGTTTAACACAAATTTAGTCATTAGGTCTGATTCAGAAAAAAATATCATTTTCTTAAGAATCCACACAGAATATGATATCCCCAGATTTTCAAAGCTCCATTTCACCATTTACAACAGTATCAACTTTAGGAGTATTTGTAGCCGTAGTTGAAGCGCTTCCACTCAGGGTAGGTTGTAGTAGAGAAAGTTGTTGTTTTGTGAGCAACGTCATGTTGTTCATAGAGGTGATCCGCATGTTCCTCATCACCTGCCACTACGGGTTTCAACGGAATCCTAATGTTGTCAAATTTCGGAAAGGAAAGAGGCGTTTGGTTATGGTAAATAGGCGGTACAGGCATATAGCAAGGATCTGAGGGTTATCGATCGATTGTGATCAAATTTCTCTTAGGTGGGCAACGTTTGCGTCACTTCTAGGTTACTCGTCAGCTCCAGAATAGAAATAGGGAATTCTTCTATAGTTGGCGGTTTATATATTAGATATTCAAGAGAGTGGTAGTTTTACTCCGATTCGTTTTGATTGTAATTTATCAAATATTTGGATATCAGGTCTTAACTTTAGTAATTAGCTAACAGCCATATTCTAGTGCGATTAAGCAAACTTTATAACCAGGTTGGTCTTCATTTTCATACCCTTTATTGTTATAAATATACTGTTTTCTCCGAGGTTAAGGGAGCGTATAAGACTCGTTGCAAAAAAAAACAAATTCCATATCCCAGATTTGTGGCACTTTTCGGACTTAGCAACAAGTATATCTCGCTGTCACAAACAGCTGGTGCGCTTAGCATGTTATGGTAAAAACAGTAACAAGGGTGGACAATGATCCCAAGATCCCAACTGTTTTTCGAGACTTTTAGGACGTATATTGTATCTGACTGAGCCAAGACCATTTTTCTCGAGTTAAGATGGCACCTTCCATGGAATCTTCTGAAAGTACAGTGCAGCGGTCTGCGGTAGCTCACATCAATGCTTCAGATAAGTCAATTTGAGGAATTGGGTTACGGTGAGCCTGGTATAGATTGAATGCTGCCTGCCTCGCCGACAATGTAATTGCCAATTGTTAGCAGTGTGTTCAACTTTCCCTATTTCTCTAATAGTGCAGTGCATCTTAATAATACTAGAGATCTGTCATAAGTATTACCAGCGTAAAAGTGTTTCTGTCCTTTGACCCCTATGAACAGACAGCTGAAATTCCATAAACGATACTCCTGGGAGTAGAGACATTGGCACTCTTCTATTCAGAAGGATAAGCCCCGATTACATGTATCTAACAAGCGTAGTGTTGAAGGATAGGTTTTATCATCGCAGAGAACTTATTAAATACAGGAGTGAGTTTAGAGATCATGTTATTGAACCAGCTCTAAAGTCCCAAAACAGTCTGTTAGCATCAATGCGTAATGGTTGAGACGGTCAAGAATCTGCATTATTCTTTCTTTGAATCTGACAACCACCGAATGTTCCCATCAAAACAGCATTCGACGATTTTACCCACCAGCACCTCGAATAGACCACTTTCCTGTCGAGACAGCAGTTACTAGTAAGGAGAAAGGTCTCTTCTTATCCATGTCTAAATTCAACCTGTTTTTTGTCAAAAATGCTGACAGTTCTTGCCGTAAGTTTTTTAATTCGTCGCTGACTGCACTCGTTTCGATGATAAATTTTGTAGATCCAATAAAATTTCAAAAAAACTAAACGGACAAAACAGAGTAGGGTATTCCAAGTTTCGCCCAGTTTAGATATCTCGAGTCTGACGTTTTTAAAGTAAATTTATAAAAACACAGCTGGCAGATTGCCAGAAAATAGCCGCAATAGCTTCGTAGATCTGCAGTCTCAAAAAAAACAGTAAAAAAGACAGACCAAAAAAATTCGTCTTTCCATTGAAGGCTGATATGTTATATTTTAATTAAAAATCTGTATAAGTTTTTGCTGCCTCTATTAGCTGCTCTCAAATACCCTTCAATTAGAGTGACACACACCCATTTGACCTTATCTCTTTGAATTAAAGTAAATAAAAGTCAACTTCAAAGTGAGAAAGTCGTTTTTGAGAGTGAGGTAAGTCAAGTGTGACCAAATAATTAATCACGCGAATGAACAAAAAAAACTCGCTCCACTAAAAGCGAAAATTGACTTCACGCGCGCACTTCAGTTGAAATTGCATGAACGAATGAACAAAAACCAGATTTGAAGCGGTTGTGACGTCTTCGCTATCGCTGTGCGCTATTAAACAAAGATAGCCTTGTTCAAGCAATAAAACTACGATTACCCATCTTCGAGTCGTAAAAAGAAAAATTGTTTGCTTATTAAAATTCAATTTCAAGCTGAATTCAATTTCAAGCTGAATAATGAGACTATGACTGATAAGTTTTAGAGTTACATCCCAGTTACAACGTAAAATGACACTAAAAGACCAACGTACAAAAAAGTAAAAGGTAAAATAAACAGTAAAACCAAACTTTATATGTTTATAAAGTGATTCTCAAAATGTGAATGTTTAACCACAATTTTTTTCAAAATGTTTAACTTTTTTGTTATGCTTATAAAATTTGAACTTTAAAGAAATTCTTTGGCATTATCAAATATTACCTCAAAACCGAAGTCAAGTTGGCTACAAAATATGGATAAATTTCCCAAAATGTTTAATCTAACAAAAAGTTTATTTTTGCATAAAAAGTTTTACTACAGTCACTCGACTACAAAACACAGGTCATTGCTGTATTTGATCAGTTGAGAAAATCCAAATTACAAAAAAGCGGTTCTATCACTATTCTTATTTTGAGCCCACGTCAAGAAAAATTGTGAGATGGTGCCTCTTACCCGATGTGAACCAAGCAGCAGACAATGCAGTTCCTAATCCTGTCTTTACGGCTTTGGACCTCCAGAGATTTCTCTGTCTGAGAAATATTCGAAAAAGAGCGCGTGGGAGGCGGCGAGTGGAGCTGTGCACTCTGAAGGGGAAGAATGCAGCTGCAATCAATCGTAAACTTACGCCACCTTTTTGGTATATCATATATCTGAAAAGCAATATCAAAGACATTAAATTATATAACCACTGAAGTTCGGACAAGTCGAGTGCGAGAAAAGTGAATCTTCAGGCTGTTAAAAAGATAATGACGGACAAATTGCTCTAGTACGTCAGACGCAAGGGGAGCGGGGTTCGGTTGTAGCTTGCTTCTAGGGGCAACATCGCTAAGCGGGATATCAATCAAAAGGATACCAATTTTGACGCATTGTTCTTGTATGAGTAAATTGCCGCCTATTGGGTTTGTATGAGTAAATTGCCGCCCATTTATGCAGAGCATTTTCAATGATCACAGAAAAAATGACTAAAAATTTCAGATTTCTTATACGACTAACATCCATAATTCAAGCTAGACCAAATCAGAATTGAGAATGACACAATTGGACTACATGTAGAAAAAATGGGAGCATCTAGCCCATTTATTTCAAGCCTCAATGGAGAAAATAGCTGCAATAGATTCGTAGATCTGCAGTCTCAAAAAGATAGTAAAGAAACAGAAACAAGAAATTTATTTATTCAATACAGTGATGTTATATTTCGATGACGTTATACATTTCGTATTACATTCGGTTACGTAAAAATCTGTAAAGCATTTTGCTGCTTCTATTAGCTGCTCTCAAATAGCCTTCAATTAGAGTGACACTTATCAACTTTACCTTATCTCTGAAATAAAGTAAAGTCAATTTCAAAGTGAGGAAGTCATTTTTGAGAGCGAGGTAAGTCAAGTGTAAACAAAACCTTAATCATGCGAACGAACAAAAAAACTCGCGCCACTAGGAGTGAAAAATGACGTCACGCACGCAATTCAGTTCAAATTGCATGAACGAATGAACAAAAAGCAGAATCAAAGTCGTAACAAAATAAAAGCAGAATCAAAGTGTCATATTGTCGTAACATATTGTCGTAAGAACATGGCCGCAAGAATTCTGAACTGACTGGAATCGTCGCAACTTTACCAGCAAATCCGAAACTATTATGTTTCGTCTTGAATCAGGGATACTTTACCGAACCGGAATTGAACAAAGTATTAGGTAACAAATCTATACCTCATAACGAGAAAGATGGGAGCATTGACATCATTGAAACTAACTAACATAAAGACAAGTACAAAATTATTTAGGGATCGCAAGAAAAGACTAAATCTAGAAGACACTCACTGTGATATCTTGATACCGCAAATTTCTATATTACTAAAAACATATCCGGTAACGGTGAAAGCTGGCCAAAATTCTTAGAACGGAAAACTATTCGTTCTCTTAAACAACGGACAGGCTGAATATTGTCACAAAACAACAAATAAAATTTTTTAAAAAAACTCAGAGCTCCGAAACTAACTCTTCGACCCAAAAGACACAATCATAAAGGATAAGGAAGAAAATTAGGACTCAAGAAAACAGTGAACATTTTCTTCTGGCGTCACAGCACTTAACAATTAACACAAAGATATATTTCTCTTGTAGGAGATAGTTTTTCTGGTATTGGAAAATTTAAATAGTCTTGAGGAAAAATAAAAGGAAGAGTAAAACTCAAAAGCAAAAAACCGTTTATTACTGAACTAGACCCAAAAATTCACAAAATCTAAAAACCATCCCAAGTTTTTAATAATAATTTCAGCAAAGCTATATTATATACGAAACCAATTGCCAAACAAACAAAAAACTTTGAAATATCTAACGAAGGATGAAATAAAAAGCTTTCAATGAAATTCAGTAAATTTCGTATGAGAAACTTTCTAAGTATGAGGAAAATGCAGGAGTTGGGATAATCCGAAAACACTACAAAAGATCAGAAACAAAAAGACTACTCAGTAAAATTTGAAACTTAAAAATTAAATAGGAAAAGTAGAAAAGCAGAAAATTTAACTTAGTACCCATGCCGCAGAATATTACATTCTCAATCCCTTTTCTAAATGAAAAAAATTGAAAAAGATTTGAAGAATTTGCAAAATAATTGTCAAAACAAAACTGCGCTTATGAAACAAATTTTTCTTTCAATTTCAAAGACAACACCAAGAACTAAACCAATTATTCATAACACAAAATTAAAATCCGTGACTGTGCTCGGAAAGAAATTTTGCTAGTAATTAAAAACACGAAAAACATAACAAAACTGATAAAAATGGACAAAAATACAGAAATCGGATTAGTATAGGTACAATTCTATAAAGACAAAAATGACTAAGTTAAAATGAAGTGCCTAATGTATAAACTGTCAGGTGGACGTTACCAAATATGCTTAATTTCTAGAAAAGCGTCCTTTCGAAGCTCCAAAACTTTCGAAGAAATCAATAAAATTCAGAAATTGAATAAAAAAACAGACAAATATGTGCCTATTCTTAAAAACAAAACTATTTAAATCCCTGACAGTGCACTTTTTCTAGTACTTAAAAACAAAATCGAATAAAAAATAAGAAAAATTGGACAAAAACTACAAAACCGGATAAGCATTTGTAAAAAATTTTAAAACTTATCTCACGTTACAAAGAGGAATTCAATGCATAAATTAATATATTCACATGCACTGACTTTCTAACGGAAAAATTGCTTAAATATTCAAAAATGAAGAAATTAATGGCAAAAGCAAAAAAAATTACCAAAAACTCGGTGCCCATTTTACAATTGAGACGCATTGTTAGGCTCTCAAAAACAATGCGGTATCAATTTCAGAGAGTTGCATATTGATACAGCGCCGACAAAAAATTATATCTCAAAAACCAAATTGCAAAGAAGAAATTTGGCCAATTGGACAAAAAACGGCTAAAAATGGTTATCCATATGCACCACTCTGTCCAAATCACTTTTCGAAAAGTCATCCATTAAACGCAGTGCATAATCAAAAACCTTCATTCGCTCAGAAACGATTAGTTCACACGGCAGTTTTACTCGCCTTCGATTTTAAGTCAAAACGCCGTCTTAACGAAAAGTACTTCGGGCAAAAAAAACCAAGAAAACCAATACTCCTCTTCGAGTCGTAAAAATCAAGAGAGGGCCAATAATAGCCCCAGCTATCGCTGTGCCGCTATTAATAAAGCTTTTCCTCGCATATGCTCAAATGTAACAGCGGACAGTTAAAATTAATAGTCTCAGGAAATCGTTCATGGGTTGGCTAAGTCAATTTCTGTAGTTATAATTAGTGTCTAACCTACAATGCTGCTTGCGCGAGCACCTTAAAGAGCAACGGGTTATCGATTAATGCGATACGACTCCAAAGCGAGAGACCACCGAAATTCGAGAGCACTAAAGAATTTCGGTGGTTTAGAAGCAAATCCTTATGCTCAATTCGTCTTCGTAACTAAACAGGACGAATCCGTAATATGTCTTCGCAAAATTTTCCAGCCCTTAACAAACCTGAAACAAACCATAGTTTGAAGCATAAAATATCTTAAACATTCTCTCTCTAGATGCGAAACCTAAGTTACGTATAGCCATACTCAAGCTGCAGAAACAGACTGACCATTGAAGACATAGCAATTTTAAGGTCCGCTTGCTGCCAGGATTTGTGAAAAATGGATTTATTTTTTGTCAAATAACGTTTTGTGGTTCCCAAGATCTAGGGTATTCTTTACCCACTTTTGGTAAAACAGAAAACTTCATACAAAACTGCCAGACGAGAAAATTGGTTTCCTAGACTCAAGTCGCAAAAATGCTGAACATGTAGAAACTATGATTTCTGTTACCTTTGTTCCGATCCGACCCACTTACGTGGGGGAGGAACTATATACTTAATTGGGATATTTTTTTGTTCCGCCAACTTTGGCCGACTGATATATTCATCGTAGAGGGTTGTGGGGTGGTATCATTAGAAAGCCCGCCCAGCGTTGAATATATAATTAAAACACTTCTTTTTCAATTTCCGTTGTTCCACGGAGTTATCGAGGCTTAAAGTTCTGCGAACATTAGACTGATTTTGTTTAACAAATATGTTAAAAATGTTAACGACAGTGTTGTTGATATTAAATCTAAAGATAGATGAGTGTTGTTGCACTAATTGATCCAACTTTTTTGGCTAAAATGTTTGCTGACTTTATCAATAGTAAGCTTTTTTTTACGAAAACGGAACGAATTAAGCTTTTTTAATCCACTTTGTTTTGTCCACCATCATCGTGGATCTTTACCGTTTATGCCCCCTAGCTTAGTGGGCGCATATTATTTGCAACCCCCCACCCCCCTCGATGCAAGTGCCATATTTTTACATAATGATTTACTATGTAATGGCACGTGGTCTGTAACTGGGGGCGCATAACGTACTGGCGGGAGCTCAAACGGTAAAGCTCTAACATCTTCAAATCCAAAGAGGGCTAGTTTTTTTTGCGTTTCCCTTGAAAGTGTTCCTGAATTGAAATTTTGCTAATTTAAATCGACATTTATCGAAAATGCAACATATTTGATAAATTAACTTCAAATTATCTAAATCCATAAATTTCGGAACAACGAAGTGTTCCTAATGGACGAACAAATTTAAAAGTTAATAAGAGAGCAGAACAACTCCAACTTCCACCTTTTACAGTCGAAAGCTAAGGGTAGTTTTGACTTTTAAAAAAACTTTATTTCCAAATAAACAAAGGGTTGAACTTTGCCACTATTCTCTCCTTTTCTGCTCACCTTGCACCTTAAGGTCAGCAAAAACAGGTCGCATCTTCTTTCTATTTGATCAAAATTTAATTGAAAAAGAATAATTTGGAGTTTTCAAAAATTTCTTTATTTGGACATTTTCTAATCTTTGAGGTTCTTTCTCGTCTTGTCACAATTTTAACAAGTCAGATATCACATTACTGGAGTTTCAAAAGAAGGCAAAATTGAATAGTTCAATTTTTTCAGTAAAAAGATTATGGTTTTACCGCTTCGACACCGTCTTTTAGAAGAATTTATGGAATTTCTTATTTTTGACTTTAGTTGACGTTCTTTTTGTAGACATATAAAAAAGTTGGATAATTGCAGCTCTTAGCGGCGTCATACGGATGAATAAAGGGACCTATTTAATGCTTTCAGTTGATAACTGAAGTTTTTCAAGACTTTATATAGACGTATTTTTTAGACATGCACTTTGCTGGTCTAGTTTGTCAATTTTTACCTAGTCTCTTTAATTACAGGTAGCATATCACTTTCTTGGTGATTAAGAAAGGCGTTATTGAACATATCTAATGTTATAAGAGCATTGGTTATTGCTTTAACGGCTTCGATTACAACTTTTGCAATTATTCAATTTTATTTTGTAAGATATTTGTCTGTATTTTTTGTTATTTATGTAGAGCTAAGACATATTCTGAATAATGACAGATCTCAACGGCTTCTTATGATTCCAGTCCATAGCTTAAGTTTCTATGACATTGAAATTAAATCGTTTCGAAAAATAACTATTTTTTTATCTTAGCCCTTATCGTTCTTTGCTGTCTGTACCTGTTACCTTGTCTCATTATAACAGAGCTCAAAGAAATATTGGTGTTTAAAGAAGGCGCAATTGATTATCTTATTTTTACGGAAAAGATTGTGGTTTCAACGGCCTCGACACCGTTTTCTCGCAAAACTTTTGATTTTTGTTTCAATTTGACCTTTATTCTTGTAAACGTAAGACATATTCTGGATAATTCCAGGTCTCAATGTCTTCAAAGGGATGTATTAACTTATATGAACCTAATATAAGATTTCAGCTGATATCTAATTGTTTTCATTGTTTTAAATTTTTGTTTTCAAAAAATATAAACGTATTTTCTTTGTTCTGTTCCTTTTTGTTCTTTTATTGTCTACTTGTTACTGGGTCTCAATAAGTACTGGGTTTTAATAACTTAGGAATAAGGACTTACGTTTTATTTGACACTATTTTGACTTTGTTAAGTATTTTTTTAAAAATGACATTGGGTTTTGGATGTAAATAATGTTTTTGGTTGCTATTTGATTTTGCTGTTTGTCTTCATGTCTCGTAGTGTTAATAATGGCAGGTCTCATCGGCCCTCTAATGAGCCAATATTTACTCTACCAAGTGATTTGAGTTGAAAGCCATTTTTTAAGTCATACACCAATTATCTTTGGACAATGTTAAGCTGCTTGTTAGTGTTAAGCTGCTTGTTTCAAATTCATATTCTATGAGCAAATCGCCCTTAAACACACACCCCTTATCTTCTTATCTTACTATCGAGCTAAAATTTCTTCCCATTCTTGTTCCTGGCTGACTGCAGAAACAAACTCCTCTAAACAAAAGGGAGAATTAACTCAACGGAAATTAGATTCCATTAAACGAAACGAGATCCATCAGTGAACCCATAAGAAGAAGCAAAATTTTTAATCAACGCGACCGGTGAAACTCTCATCAAAATGTAATTATTTGAACTTCGACTTTTCCGGATTTCCCTGCAGCAGAGTTAGATACTATAATTTTCTCTCAGTTATCGAACAACAGCAGCTTTACAAATTCTAGCCCACTTCTCTGGCAGAATCCAACTTGCGCCAAGTTAGAATTTCAATAGCTTTTCATTCCTGGAAAAAAATGCTTTATCTTCCAAACTCATTTCAAAGACTGCGAAGTATTTCAGTTTTTTTTTCTCAAACAAATTTTTGGTGGACACTTATTTCATAACTTGCCAATATTGTACCATATGGACAATAACATTAAACAGTCATTCAAGAAGAAAACTATCATTTCGGACCAAGTGAGGAAATAAGTCGGCCCAGAAGACACCGCGCAAAAACTACAAACAAATCGCAGTCTAAATGTTTGCGTGAAAGTTGGAAGATTATACAGAGACCCATTTCAACCATTATGTGATCCTTCAAAATTAACCATGTTATTTCACTGAATCACACAGCTTCTAACAAGGTGTATTTTCTTAGACTTGAGAGAAAAGTTTTTAATCATTTCCTCACAAGCTCCAATAAAAGTGAGCTCATTCAGTCCTCCGGGGGTTTTATTGAACGCATAAATTATTACGACGTTTATGTTGAAACCAAGAAATCAAGACTTCTAATTTCATCAATGTTTCGTATCGATAAGGCCCTAGTCACAACGCGAGTCACTCAAAAGATACAAGTAAACCCTCCAATTTAGTTCGTGAAAGGCAAAAGGTGGATCACAACCAGAAGTTGACGCGAGATTGAAAAGCTCCAAATAAAAACCCGTTTTCATTTCAATGACCTCGTGAGCAGTATTTTCTGAGCACCCAGAAACTTGCCCAAAAACAACCAAACTAATGTTAACTCACTTAGTAAAAACTGCTTCAACCAAAAATTTACCAGCAAAGAGTCAAATACAAAGAGGGGGGCACGTCTCCGGAAATTTTTAACATTCAATTTACTCTACCAAATTTTTTTACTCGAATAAGCTAAAAGATACAGTAAGGTCTTAAGGAACAATTTTCCCAACATAGATGGCAGATTGCCAGATAAGAGCCACAGCAATAGCTTCGTAGATCTAGTCTTAAAAAAGGAGTAAAGAAAAGAGACCAAAAAATAACTCTTTTCATTAAAGGAAGAGATGTTAAATTTTGATTAAGAATCTCTATAAGTTATCGCTGTTTCTATTAGCAGCTCTTAAATAACTTTCCATTAGAGTGATATACACTCACTTGACTTTATCTCTTTGAATTAATGTAAAGAAAAGTCAATTTCAAAGCGAGGAAGTCATTTTTGATAGTGAGGTAAGTCACGTGTGACCAAAAATTTCATCACGCAAATGAACAAAAAGGAGCGAAAAAAACGTCACCCACGCAATTCAGTAGAAATTGTATAAATGATTGAACAAAAAGCAGATTTGAAGTGATTTTGACGTCAAATGGTCGTAACAAAAATCTTGACGACGAAATAAAAAAAAATCCAAGAGAAGGCCAATAATAGCCTCAGCTATCGCTTCGCGGCTTTTAACCAAACAAACATAAACAAGCAACCTGGTTGTCACTTTGACTGCAAAAGAGGATGCCTGTCCAATCATCAGAATTGAAGGGGCACAAAATTAACAACAAACCACAGATTCGGAAATTGTAGCAAAACAATTAAAAAAATGGAGTTCCAAAAAACCAACCAATCGCATACCGGAGTTCTTGTCTCTGAACACCTGCGATGCTAATTCTAGGCTTCATATCACTTATTCAGAGGACGAAAAACGCAATTCAAAGCGACGATATTAAAACTTTCCATTTCTTCAATTCTCACTATTATTTATAATTTTATCCCATTGAACAATTTGAATCTTCGAAAGAGCTTGAAAATCACACTTTCATGGAACTCAATGTGCAAAATAAGTCCTTTTGATGCATCTTTTTTAAAAAAAACATCTCAATACCACTAAAACAACAGCAACTGCAATTAACGGACAACAGATAAAAATTTGCAGCGTTCTAGCTTCCAACTCGATAGATCATTCTATTGATTTCTGCAATGTACATATTTCTTTCGTCTCCCTTGAAAAAAGCTACCATAGAACAACCACCTAGATTCCACGACAATGTAGCTCCACAATAACTATTTAATTTTTCAATTCTCAAAATTGCCTGACTTTTTCAAAATCATCAAAAAATTTTACAAATTTAGAACTTCCAAGAACTACGCAAATTCAGTTCAATGTTATTCAATTTTTTACTTTCTCCTGAAAACAGCATAAATTCCCTTTAAAAGCGCCATTATTTTTTCACCTACTTGAGAAAATTTTCCTAATCGATCAAACGACTTAATTTGTGTCCGAAAAATAAATTGAACAAAATATTGGTATATAACAAAAGAACAATCCCGTTTTCTTATTTATAAAAGCTAATTGATTAACAATTGGCAAAGAGACTACTGCGTTACGAACGAAATTTACACCTAGGAACTAGAAATATTTATCAGTAATGGATTAGCCCCTAAGGGCGCCACCTAAACAATTTAATCACAGATTTTCATTCACAGAGGGAGCGGCATCAACCGAAAGTTAAAAGAATTTTTTCAAACTGGGATAAAAATGATATAAGATAACCTTAAGAAAGAAAGGAAAAGAGGATTAAAATGACCCTTACAAAATAATGATGCACTTTTAATAATCGTAGTCTAAAAGTTTTGGGTTTTCCGATCCATGGTTTCAGCTTTTTTCCACGAATGTGAGTATCATGAATCTCTTCATGCGACAATACGACTGGTTGAATCTTGGGCTACAAATATATAAGTACTTTGTGAAAACGCCTATTGTATGCTCAGTTGGAAACAGTTGCTTATTTGAATTGAGTCTTAGAGCAAAAAAGAAAACATTTTGTATCGTACCCACAGCACAATGACAGATCTTGCTCAAAATAAATACTAATAATTCTACTCAAACAAGTTTCTTATTCATATATATTTAAACTATTGACATGAAAAACAATTGAGAGTTATCAAACTTAGCTACCTTTTTTAGTCTCTTAACAAGTAATCTCTAAGATGTATTTCCGTGCATTACCAAATCAATGAAGCTTTTGTAACACAAATCTGCAGGCAATTATTTTTTTGCAACAAGTAAATTACAATTATAACCATACGGTTAAATATACTTGAAACAAAAAATACTTCAAATCATTCAAACAAAATAAAATAATTAACATAAACAAATTTCTTAAAGAATCACATAAATTTTCTTCCGACTGTTTTCTTCCTAAAGATAGAAATAACTTTTAAAAGTTTCTACGCTACTATTCATAGGAATTTTTTCATGTTGTGAGAGCAAGAAATCATTCAACGTTTTCATAAAAACGTTTTCACTTTTTGCCAACCGAAGCCACTGTCGTAACTTATTCCATTTTTGTACGCATTGACGAACAATCGAATTCATTCCAAAGCTGGTTTTTGCATGCTGTCTAATTTTTAACTGTTTTGTGCAAGTATTTTGACGAAGACTCAGATACCCGAGAAAATTTTCAGAATTTTCTGGCCCGGCTATATTATAATGAAATTTGATTAGCGACATTTTTGCTATTATTAGCTCAGCTGGTAGGGTCTTTGTCTGGATTAGCAGATCTCTCGCTTTGTCATACTTTTTGCTTAGAGATCACACCTTTAAACCGCAGTTAATCTGTCGGTTAAGGCGTTTTAGGTTTTTTGCAGATAAATTTTGAAAAAACATTGCCGAAAATGATAACTGTGAATGCACAATTTTAGAAGACTGCGCGCGTTCAGGGGAATTTGATGTCTTATTAGCTAAAATGATCTTATACCATGAGCCATCTATTTAAAGGTTTTATTCAGCTGCTCATCGAAACTAAGATTCCTGTCAATTTGAATACCAAGATATCTGCAACTTTTTTGTGTTGTGAGAACTTCGTTTTTGTACAAAAAAAAAGATCCGAAATCAGAATTATCGCGCGAGAAAAAGATTAATTCGCTTTTGTTTGTATTCAAAGTTAGTTTGTTCATCTCTACATATTTTTCTGTTTCTTGTAAAATTTCCATGACTTTTCCATGTAAGCTACTTCTTTGTCCACAACCGACAATACTTGTGTCATCTGCGAATTGAATTACTTTTTCCGTTGTGATTATATTAGATGAGAAATCGTTCACATATAAAAGAAAAATGAGTGGTCCTAAAACAGTGGCACACCGTGATTCACAATTTCACAATCAGAGAACATGCCAATAAGTTTCACCTTTTGTCTGCGGTTGGCAAGAAATGAAAACAGTAATTCTTTCGCTTCCTGGGAAAAACCATAATTAGTTGATCCTGACCTAACCAATTTTAAACCTTCATAACTCTCATTTTAGTGAAATCTGGATTCAATTATTTAACTTCTCCATTATTCACATTATTCATATTTGGAACAATTTTTAAAAAAAATCTGTTATTTCACAAATTTAATAATAAACATAGCTGGCAGATTGCCAGAAAATAGCCGCAATAGATTCGTAGATCGGCAGTCTAAAAAAAACAGTAAAAAAGACAGACCAAAAAAATTCGTCTTTTCATTGAAGGCTGATCTGTTACATTTTGATTTAAAATCTGTATAAGTTATTGCTGCCTGTATTAGCTGATCTCAAATAACCTTCATTTAGAGTGATACACACCCATTTGACCTTATCTCTTTGAATTAAAGTAAATAAAAGTCAATTTCAAAGCGAGGAAGTCATTTTTGAGAGTGAGGTAAGTCAAGTGTGACCAAAAATTTAATCACGCGCATGAACAAAAAAACTCGCTCCACTAAGAGCGAAAAATGACGTCACACATGCAATTCAGTTGAAATTGCATGAACGAATGAACAAAAAGTGGCTGTGACGTCATATGGTCGTAACAAAAATCATGACGACGAAATAAAAAAAAACCAAGAGAAGGCCAATAATAGCCTCAGCTATCGCTGTGCGGCTATTAAACAAAAAAAAGTTATGCGAAATTCATATCTCCCTTCTCCCTTCTCGATAAAACATCGTCTCGAAGTAATGCTTAAATATCAATTTAACTTCCGCAACTGCAAATAATCAGTTCTGAACAGACGGATATAGCATTGTAAACCATTCAATTCGTTTGGATTATCTCATCGAAAAAGCTATTTGATCGCACTAATTTTTGAGGGAGAAGGAAAATGCCTCCATAGACAAATGTTTCATAAGATTTGTTTCTTTTTATCTCATAGTTTGAGGAACTTCTCTATTTCTTCCATTTCAACTGCTTCTTCAAACTGCTCGTAGTTCTGAAACAGCAAACACTTGACATTTATAGTATTTTCATTTTTATTCATTAGCTAAGATTTCAACCGGTACGCTTAGTTTTATAAATATTTGCTGCCCAACTGAAATTAGAGAATTATGGTCTACTCAAATGGTATTTAAAGCCAGCATGCAGATCACTATTTACATTTAGCGTCTTTTCCGTATATTCTTTCAAGTATTTTATCTCTAAAATTTTCACTTTCTGACATCTAAATGGGTGTTATTCTCATTTGCAACAGTCTTAAAGCAAACATGAATAACATTCAATTCCTATTTCGAGACAAAAACATTTTAGTAACGATAATAACGCTTAGTTGGGACGATGCTTAAATTTTAAAGTCGCGGATCTATTGTTTATTTGATTTATTCATATCACAGATTCATAAACGTGGCATAAATTTAACAAGGGATAGAAGTTATACAAACACTTACACCACAATACTGATCACCGTTGCATATCTGGGGAGGCAAAGCTTTCGGGTCGCCGGCCAACTCTCTCATCTTATTTTTCCCACTTTCGTCAGATGAAATATCTACAACTTCATACGAAATCTTCTTGCTATCCAGGATCATCTGGATCTTTTGTTGGTTCTTCTTAATTTCCTTGTTCGAGGAGACGGTGGAGAAATAACACACAACTGACATTTTACTTTTAAAATTTGATACCAACTTGTTAATCGTTTGATCGAGAATGAAAGCTCGCACTATGACGGTAATACTTGAAAGCAATTATGAGTTGAAAACAGTTGCCGCAAGTGTAACTTTGCTATGCTGTTTTGTTTGATTAGAAACTTCGTTAATAATAAGCTCATATTTGCTAATATGAACAAGCGAATGTATACGTTAGGTCATATGCATACTTGCCATGTATACATGCACATGCGCCAGTTTGGCAAAATTTTGCGTGCGTGCTTGAATAGTATGAAGCTGAAAAATTTTCGATTCACTTTTCGGAACTAAAAAAACAAACAGCGGTTGGACAAAAATCGAAAGTTGAGACGGCGTCCAATTCATCTTTAATTTTCTGGAAGCAATTAAACCATAAATAAACAGACAAAAAAACGGAAAAACGAGCACCGTCACTTTAATAAATTCAAAATTCATAGTTTTCAATTCCTAAAAGACATCAGTATCTCACACGGAATTCAGCCCGGCAAGTTATTGAAATTCACGTTCGTGTCATTGTTTAAACTTCAGTCAAGTTCAGATGTTCATTTATCAGCTCCCGAAGTCATGCATGATAAAAACATAGCTCGCAGATTACCAGAAAATTGCTCCGATAGCTTCAAAATATTAATGAAAAGGAGCCAAAAGTTTGAAAAAGTTATACACATTTTTCCGATGTCTGTACTTAATTTAAACTTAAGTACTATAAAGATGCTCTCAAATCCCCCTCAATTTCATAATCATCAACTAACCTCACCTCCGTCAATTAAAGTCAGCAAAAAAGTAATATTCCTTAGAGAAATCATATTGAGCATTAGACCAACCAAAATTTTACGCAGATGAAAAAAAACTGTCTCCAGTAAATGTAAAAACTGACGTCACGCAAGCAAATCAGTCAAAAAATTGAATAAATGAAAACAGCAGCTGATTTGAAATGAGTGACGATCTGGTCGTAACAGAAATCTTGCCGGCGAAAAATATAGGCAGCAAAATTCCTGAAGCATCGTCAAATCCCACAACATAACCAAACCACAAAACCAATTTTTTTGCGAAAAAACAGCACCGATTCCATGCCCGTTATAACTGCTCATCAGAAGAGAAACCGCTGACAGAGAACAGAAACAACAAAAACACCGCGTAACAACAATTCCTGCAAATACAAAAAATCCATTTGATTCTCAGAAACACTATATATACTTAAGAGAACCGCAACATCTCAATCTTAAAAACTGAAACATAAAAAACAGCATGGCACGATATAATCTTAAAAAGGATCTAAAGTTGAAAAAAGTGTATTATAAATCAAATGTTAAGTGTCTCAAGTTGCGAAAAATCAAGTTTTTTTGGGTCTTTAGATCCAAAAAATTCAATGGATTCTCTTTGTTAAAAAACCCTGGATGAAAACTACAAACATAACCAACTTATGTCGGGCAAACAGCTAGATCCGGTAAACGACCGCCGATGGCTTAGCTTCCGTAGTAGTCAGCTGTGGCATAAACATGCTAGAATTAGGGGGGTGGGACGAGTGGTGGTGGGGCTGGGAGGGCTGAGGTGAGGTGGGTTCAAACCGAAAGGTGAAGGAGGGTGGACGGGGAATTGTTATGGTGGGGATGACTTCTAATATTAATAACCACCGTTCACATTTTAAGTGAATCGAGACTTAGAGACCAGCAAGGGGTAAGGGACTAAGATAGCTGCTCAGCCATATTTAATAAAATATAATTGCTAAAAACAAGACTAATATAATTGCTACAAACAAGACTAATCGAACTGCTACAAACTTTGTTTGAGAGCAAATAAATACTCATGGAATCGCTCGCATACTTTTTAGGGAGACAAACATGAAATGCACAAAAAATCTACAACTATAAAAATCGAGCTCCCGAAACTATTTAGAAATTTGATTAAAATTATTTGACATCCCAAAGAGAAGTTAAAACTATTTGTGATATAGTTGCGAGTATAATTGCAAGTAGTACTTATAACTTTTTGACATCACTAAGAAAAATTTGATTACAACTATTTGACATCACTAAGAGAAGTAAAACTTAGAGAAGTAAATCAGGACTCCATTGCAATAAAACAACAGCATTTGATAGATTTGAAATTTTTTGAAAAAAGCAATGAAACTTTTGAAGAAATGATTTTTTTTGAAACCAGATAACCATATCTATTTAATGAAACATCCTTGCTATAAATTTCTACAGAATGAATTTCAAAATTAAAATTAAAAAAATTCAAAATTATATATCAAAAAATTATAATTAAATTGTAATCCTAGCCACGACGAACATTCATGCTTTCTATGTAATTCCCACTCAAAAGGCCCTTCCCGCTAATTTGAAGGACATTCGTTCTTAAAACTCATTTGTTTCACAGAAAGCAAGTTTTATCATATAAAAACTACACAGTGTTGATTCTAGAGCTGCGACACCAATCCTTTTTGGCTCCGGTTTATGTATCAATATGACCAAATCACCATTCCAGTTTGATTTCAAGAATCATCAAAACGCGTAAACAGCTGAAAAATACAAAAGCTAGAATGGACAAAAAGCAATCAAAAAGCTTTTTCAAAATTCTGTCTAAGTAACGACTCCAAACAATTGTGCTCAAAATAATATCAGCCACCTTTGTAGATCAACCAACAGAACTGAACAGAAACACTGCTTTCAATCGAGAAATCTCAACGTGGACAGTTGAACAAGAATAACACCACTAAAAAGCGCCTAATATGGCAAACTGACTATAATTCAAAATTTGGTGTTAAAGTTCAATAAATGAAAAAGAAAACGGTCAAAAATCACTGTAACCACTTCTTTCCCCCTTTTCTCTTCTCTGCTTCCAACTTTTGTTGAACTGATTGTGCAACCTAACTATTCTCAAATACTTTTTTTACATCTATCAAAGGTCTTCCAAAAATAGGTAATGAGAACCCAGATCTGAGAAACACGGATTTAAATGAAAATAATTTCACATTGTAAAAAGTAGAAGTAGTGAAAAAAGAGCATACATTAATGAACTTCCGAAATATCAAAACAATTTTTAAAAAAGGTGCAGCAAATTACCAGATTTAAAAAACAAATTTTCATCACAGGATATTTAATCAAAAACAGCCTAGAAAAAAACATCCGGCAGATTGCCCCAATAGCTGTGAAATAAACTTGCGTGCCGTATAATTATACAGATACAAAAAGATACAGGTGTAAAGGCGAAAAGTTATCGAAACCGCACAAAAACTATGTAAAAACATTCTGCGATAAATTAAGACTTGTTGAAATTCACTCAACAGACGCCTTTTTAAGTTCCTTTGATCTTCAAATAATTCAAAATAAAACTAAGTTTTTCAGTACAAAAGTCGTTTTATTGAATGGGGCCAGTCGTTTATGATCAAAATCTAAACACGTAAATGACTTAAGGATTAGAAAGAACTAAAGTGTGAGAAGCAACGTCACGCGCGCAAATTCCGTTAGTGAGAGTAAGAAGTAATTTAGGGAAGTTAACTTCTTAAACCTTGCTGGGTGCACAAATGTAAGACAAAAAAAAGAGCGTCAGACGAAAGAAATCAGCTTACAGCTTTGCGGCTATAGTAATCACTGCTAACACATTACAAGAAAAAATGACCGATAACTACGTGTACCTATAGTCTCAAACGCCCAAAAAGTTAAACCAAAGAAAAGATTTAGTTTTACCGATTGCTGAGATGTTAGATTTTGAATAAGAGACTGTATAACTTGTGTTTTTTTGTTAGCGGCCCACATAACCTTCAATAAGAATGGTAGATCCTCTGTTGACCTTGACTCACTCAATTAAAGTAACCAAAGGTATTTTTGAGAGTAATGTGAGTCTGTTTTGAGAGTGGGCTAAGTCACGTGTGATGAATAATTGATTCACTCGCATGATCCAGAGACCAGCTCTATTAGGAGTGATAATTATATTTACGTACATAACTCAGCCAAATACTTGCATGAATGAATGAACTAGAGCTGGCTGCAACAATAATCTTGACGACTGAAAACCAAGTTATTGACGATTGAAAATGAAACACCAAAAGAAGGCCAATAAAAACTCTGCTAAGCTATCACTATAGCAGTTATTACAAAATTGGTCAAAAAATTGATTAAAAAGCGCACAAAAAATCCGAAAAATTCAGGAAAAATTACGAAATCTTCATTTAAAACATTTTTCAAGGTTTAAGTCGGCATTAACAGTACATCAAAATGTTCACATAAAATATCTTAAAAAAGATTACTAAATCTAGCCTAGGGACTCCATTGCAACAAAAGGCCCAGAACCTTTCCAAAAGCTCTATAATAAAAATGTAAACACATCTGTCAAAAAGTTAAAACCACCCCAGGCGAGACCAGCAGATGGTTATCTTGTAAAATTCTTGAAAACTGGTTATCTTGCAAGTTGTTGCAAGACGAATGTTTGTCTTTTAAGGTTCTTGCAAAATTGAAGAGACTGAAAAATTACCGTTTTTAGCGTCTAAAAAGGGGCACCAACCTCATAGTAGCACGGCACGCACGAACAAAGTGATGGAAACCAAAATCATTAGTCACTGAACTTATGGACAGTCATGAAAAAGAATTATATTGTTTAAAAAGCATGATATTTATTATATAGTAAACTTCACTGCTTTTCCAGAAAAGCTATTTAGAATTAGCAAAAATTGAAAAAAATCAAGACAGAAAAATCAATACAGAAAAATCAATACAGAAAAATCAAGACGAAAAGATTTAGAAATCTTGAGAAAAACGAAGATAGAAGTTGGAAGGTCATTTTTCTTGACGCCTTACACTAGTAATATTCTGACGTTTTTTCCTATCAATTTTGTCGATTCCATGAATATGTGTACATTCAAATTTAGCGACATTAACAGTTTTCGGTCTAAGACTAAGTCATTAGGATGTAGGACGCTAGAACTGGTTATGTTGCAAGATTCTGTATTGATTTTTCTGTTGATTCTTGCAAGTCGAATGTATATCTTTCAAGATTCTTTCAAGACAAATGCTTATCTTATAAGATTATGGCAAGACGAATGGCTATCTTGCAAGTATATTGCAAGGCGAATCGTTATCTTGGAAGATTTTGAAAGAACATTTTTCAAGACGAAGTATCGTCTTGCAAGATTTTACAAGATCTTGCAAGATAGCCATTCGGATTCGAATAGGTCGGAGGGATAATGAAAACTCTTGATGTTTAAAGCTTAGGAATAACCACTCTCAAAATCGACAAGCGAGTGAAACCACAAACAAATCAATTATATATTGCCTTTTATTACTGAAAATGCATTGAATACTGATCAAAGTGTAAAAGTCACTTTTCTGAGTGAGGTTGATCAAAGTGATTTCTCTCGTTTTCAGACAACACCTATCTCTAGCCCACTCCCCTTCCACTCCTCCAATCAAACTCTCAATCTCTCCCACTATCTATCAACCCGAAATCTCCTAACTATTTACATGTATTGCCCCCCCACAACCACCACCACTACTACCAGCCACCCCCCCCCCAACAACCACCACCACTACCACCATCACCATCACCACCACCATTACTTCTTTTTAACTCACGACCCCAATTTACCCATACCTGTCTAAGAGGCACTCTTATGTACATTCTTCACTCTTTGATTAATACCGAGTTATCCTTGTTCGATTTTTTGACATATCTGAAATGGCTAGACTGATTTCTTTTCAGGTTTCAATTAAGTTTTTATAATGCTTGCGATGACAATTGTCCTCTTATACAATTCTTTTTTGCTTGATCAGAAACCGATACTTTTTGTTGTTCAACTGCTCATAAAGAAATACTCATTCACTTGAATAGGTGACAGGCCTTCAATCTTTGCTTTAGTTGTAATCCAGATTAAATCGTTGCGGTAGCAAAGTTCGCTGCAAATGTTGCGACGTTGTAACTTTTGGAATATTCTCTTTTGGATTATTCTATTGAGCTGGCAATTGTGCGTTAAGAACCGTTTTTAAAAGTTTTAAGCACGGTCACAGGAGGGTTTACGACAATAATTTTGCTTTAGGAACTTCGCCCTCCGTAGGAATACGTTACGTAGGTGGGTACGTTTATAGAATGTTTAAATCAGGAATCAGAAGAAAAAAGTTTTAGCTGTATAGTTAAGATCAAAATTATTTGGGTCACATAATTTTGAACAGCCCATTTAGAACTATCTCATGGGAGCTGTTGCTAACAGGAGACACTCGAATGTGATAGGCCCTTCGTTACAGAAAAACAATTGATATTTTCTCCAGGTTTTATGCTTTTCTGACTGTGCGTTAATTGGTATTTAGTGGGTTCAGATTGTGTTCCTAATTAAGTCGTTGAAGTGTCAGGAGTTCTCTAAGAACAACTGTTACGATGTAGTAACTTGAGAATATAGCAAGACATGATAGATTTCAATATTTGGCCTTTCCTGTCTTTTCCTTATCCTTCGTGTTCTCGGTATGCTGTTTCCTAACAACTCTGTGACTAACTGTATCGTGAGGTCTGTTGTGCAATATAATTAATTTGAATTTGCAACTTGTGAAGGATGTTCAATGAACTGCTATAAGATAAGGAAAGAGTTAGCCAATTAAAATGAACTTTTTATATTCTATACATTATATACATTCTATGTCCGTACCTAATAGATGTCTTCTACATTTTAAAACATTTTAAAAACGGTTCTAAACGAACAACTACTAATTTAATTTAGTATAGAAATTCAAATTTGGATCGATTATGATTGCTCAATATCTTAAGAGTTGTTTCATATTTAGTTCCGCACACTTACAAACCAATTTTTCAAATTTACAGCTTCCCTGAAGAAAGAAAGATCCATTCTTTCCGTTTTAAAACGTCCCTTTTCTTTCCCTAATACTTTTCTTAACTGTTTCTTAACAGTACTCTTTTGTTAACTTCTGGATGTCACTCCATTTCTTTGCACTCTTCGAGTCGTAAAAGCCGATAGAAAACCTATACTCACTGTGGGTTCGTAAAAGAGCAATTAAACTCTTTTGCACCCGTGGATAAAGGTAGAACGCGAGGAACGAAGTATCACAGTAAAGCCACAATTAATCTTCAGACACATCGCTTAACGTTGAATGCAAGATTCAAGAACAATTTTCTGATTGAGTGTATCATAGCTGGGCTGGTGTGCGAGATTGAAAAACTTACAAATATAGAACTATCCAAATGTTAACAAAATCTAAATAGGGCTAAGAACACAAGAACGAAACAGGAGAGTACGAGACAATTTGAATATGTCAGTTATAACTGCATATTTGCAGAACAGCCTGTTTTTCATCTGGAAACTTTCTGCAAAAACTGGAAAACTTTCTAATCTAGTTAAAGTATAAAGCAGAATAAAATTAGTTAATCACAATTGATAATTCATTGGATTAAACATTTGTTTGAGGGACTTTCAATTTCTGAAGAGGTTTCATCATTCACAACTTCTGGAAACACCGATTCATCGGGAGAAGTTTTCATGGCATTAACAGAAAAAGTTGCACCACCATCATTTACCGAACACTCCACGAACTCATCGGAATTATCGGTCAAACAAACTTTCCTCTGAGTTTTAAGATCCATTATTTTTTCGGCTAAAGAAACCAGTCTCAACACTTCTTCGCTCAGCAACTTTCTGCACTTTTGTGACGTTTCATCGTTGCTTGAGAAATTGGCCAAGTATGAACGATAAAACTCTATCACGCGCAACAAAATATCTTTGCATTTGACAAAATCATTTTTCGTTAATATAGGCAGCAAAAAATCCTTCTTACTTTCACGGTGCCGCATTGTAATTTCCGGACAATCTCTGAAGCATGAAAGAAAGTTTACTTCACTTTTAGCTCCAGCTTCGAACAAGGACTCAATTTCCTCACCAAAATTCGCCTTTCCGAGTTTTTCGGGCTGTGTTTCTACTAGGCTCGTGGTTCCCACGTTTGCTTTCAACATTTCGGCATTTTGCTGCTTCTCTGATTTTGAATAAGAGACTGTATAACTTGTGTTTTTTTGTTAGCGGCCCACATAACCTTCAATAAGAATGGTAGATCCTCTGTTGAACTTGACTCACTCAATTAAAGTAACCAAAGGTATTTTTGAGAGTAATGTGAGTCTGTTTTGAGAGTGGGCTAAGTCACGTGTGATGAATAATTGATTCACTCGCATGATCCACAGACCAGCTCTATTAAGAGTGATAATTATATTTACGTACATAACTCAGCCAAATACTTGCATGAATGAATGAACTAGAGCTGGCTGCAACAATAATCTTGACGACTGAAAACCAAGTTATTGACGATTGAAAATGAAACACCAAAAGAAGGCCAATAAAAACTCTGCTAAGCTATCACTATAGCAGTTATTACAAAATTGGTCAAAAAATTGATTAAAAAGCGCACAAAAAATCCGAAAAATTCAGGAAAAATTACGAAATCTTCATTTAAAACATTTTTCAAGGTTTAAGTCGGCATTAACAGTACATCAAAATGTTCACATAAAATATCTTAAAAAAGATTACTAAATCTAGCCTAGGGACTCCATTGCAACAAAAGGCCCAGAACCTTTCCAAAAGCTCTATAATAAAAATGTAAACACATCTGTCAAAAAGTTAAAACCACCCCAGGCGAGACCAGCAGATGGTTATCTTGTAAAATTCTTGAAAACTGGTTATCTTGCAAGTTGTTGCAAGACGAATGTTTGTCTTTTAAGGTTCTTGCAAAATTGAAGAGACTGAAAAATTACCGTTTTTAGCGTCTAAAAAGGGGCACCAACCTCATAGTAGCACGGCACGCACGAACAAAGTGATGGAAACCAAAATCATTAGTCACTGAACTTAAGGACAGTCATGAAAAAGAATTATATTGTTTAAAAAGCATTATATTTATTATATAGTAAACTTCACTGCTTTTCCAGAAAAGCTATTTAGAATTAGCAAAAATTGAAAAAAATCAAGACAGAAAAATCAATACAGAAAAATCAATACAGAAAAATCAAGACGAAAAGATTTAGAAATCTTGAGAAAAACGAAGATAGAAGTTGGAAGGTCATTTTTCTTGACGCCTTACACTAGTAATATTCTGACGTTTTTTCCTATCAATTTTGTCGATTCCATGAATATGTGTACATTCAAATTTAGCGACATTAACAGTTTTCGGTCTAAGACTAAGTCATTAGGATGTAGGACGCTAGAACTGGTTATGTTGCAAGATTCTGTATTGATTTTTCTGTTGATTCTTGCAAGTCGAATGTATATCTTTCAAGATTCTTTCAAGACAAATGCTTATCTTATAAGATTATGGCAAGACGAATGGCTATCTTGCAAGTATATTGCAAGGCGAATCGTTATCTTGGAAGATTTTGAAAGAACATTTTTCAAGACGAAGTATCGTCTTGCAAGATTTTACAAGATCTTGCAAGATAGCCATTCGGATTCGAATAGGTCGGAGGGATAATGAAAACTCTTGATGTTTAAAGCTTAGGAATAACCACTCTCAAAATCGACAAGCGAGTGAAACCACAAACAAATCAATTATATATTGCCTTTTATTACTGAAAATGCATTGAATACTGATCAAAGTGTAAAAGTCACTTTTCTGAGTGAGGTTGATCAAAGTGACTTCTCTCGTTTTCAGACAACACCTATCTCTAGCCCACTCCCCTTCCACTCCTCCAATCAAACTCTCAATCTCTCCCACTATCTATCAACCCGAAATCTCCTAACTATTTACATGTATTGCCCCCCCCCCCCACAACCACCACCACTACTACCAGCCACCCCCCCCCCCAACAACCACCACCACTACCACCATCACCATCACCACCACCATTACTTCTTTTTAACTCACGACCCCAATTTACCCATACCTGTCTAAGAGGCACTCTTATGTACATTCTTCACTCTTTGATTAATACCGAGTTATCCTTGTTCGATTTTTTGACATATCTGAAATGGCTAGACTGATTTCTTTTCAGGTTTCAATTAAGTTTTTATAATGCTTGCGATGACAATTGTCCTCTTATACAATTCTTTTTTGCTTGATCAGAAACCGATACTTTTTGTTGTTCAACTGCTCATAAAGAAATACTCATTCACTTGAATAGGTGACAGGCCTTCAATCTTTGCTTTAGTTGTAATCCAGATTAAATCGTTGCGGTAGCAAAGTTCGCTGCAAATGTTGCGACGTTGTAACTTTTGGAATATTCTCTTTTGGATTATTCTATTGAGCTGGCAATTGTGCGTTAAGAACCGTTTTTAAAAGTTTTAAGCACGGTCACAGGAGGGTTTACGACAATAATTTTGCTTTAGGAACTTCGCCCTCCGTAGGAATACGTTACGTAGGTGGGTACGTTTATAGAATGTTTAAATCAGGAATCAGAAGAAAAAAGTTTTAGCTGTATAGTTAAGATCAAAATTATTTGGGTCACATAATTTTGAACAGCCCATTTAGAACTATCTCATGGGAGCTGTTGCTAACAGGAGACACTCGAATGTGATAGGCCCTTCGTTACAGAAAAACAATTGATATTTTCTCCAGGTTTTATGCTTTTCTGACTGTGCGTTAATTGGTATTTAGTGGGTTCAGATTGTGTTCCTAATTAAGTCGTTGAAGTGTCAGGAGTTCTCTAAGAACAACTGTTACGATGTAGTAACTTGAGAATATAGCAAGACATGATAGATTTCAATATTTGGCCTTTCCTGTCTTTTCCTTATCCTTCGTGTTCTCGGTATGCTGTTTCCTAACAACTCTGTGACTAACTGTATCGTGAGGTCTGTTGTGCAATATAATTAATTTGAATTTGCAACTTGTGAAGGATGTTCAATGAACTGCTATAAGATAAGGAAAGAGTTAGCCAATTAAAATGAACTTTTTATATTCTATACATTATATACATTCTATGTCCGTACCTAATAGATGTCTTCTACATTTTAAAACATTTTAAAAACGGTTCTAAACGAACAACTACTAATTTAATTTAGTATAGAAATTCAAATTTGGATCGATTATGATTGCTCAATATCTTAAGAGTTGTTTCATATTTAGTTCCGCACACTTACAAACCAATTTTTCAAATTTACAGCTTCCCTGAAGAAAGAAAGATCCATTCTTTCCGTTTTAAAACGTCCCTTTTCTTTCCCTAATACTTTTCTTAACTGTTTCTTAACAGTACTCTTTTGTTAACTTCTGGATGTCACTCCATTTCTTTGCACTCTTCGAGTCGTAAAAGCCGATAGAAAACCTATACTCACTGTGGGTTCGTAAAAGAGCAATTAAACTCTTTTGCACCCGTGGATAAAGGTAGAACGCGAGGAACGAAGTATCACAGTAAAGCCACAATTAATCTTCAGACACATCGCTTAACGTTGAATGCAAGATTCAAGAACAATTTTCTGATTGAGTGTATCATAGCTGGGCTGGTGTGCGAGATTGAAAAACTTACAAATATAGAACTATCCAAATGTTAACAAAATCTAAATAGGGCTAAGAACACAAGAACGAAACAGGAGAGTACGAGACAATTTGAATATGTCAGTTATAACTGCATATTTGCAGAACAGCCTGTTTTTCATCTGGAAACTTTCTGCAAAAACTGGAAAACTTTCTAATCTAGTTAAAGTATAAAGCAGAATAAAATTAGTTAATCACAATTGATAATTCATTGGATTAAACATTTGTTTGAGGGACTTTCAATTTCTGAAGAGGTTTCATCATTCACAACTTCTGGAAACACCGATTCATCGGGAGAAGTTTTCATGGCATTAACAGAAAAAGTTGCACCACCATCATTTACCGAACACTCCACGAACTCATCGGAATTATCGGTCAAACAAACTTTCCTCTGAGTTTTAAGATCCATTATTTTTTCGGCTAAAGAAACCAGTCTCAACACTTCTTCGCTCAGCAACTTTCTGCACTTTTGTGACGTTTCATCGTTGCTTGAGAAATTGGCCAAGTATGAACGATAAAACTCTATCACGCGCAACAAAATATCTTTGCATTTGACAAAATCATTTTTCGTTAATATAGGCAGCAAAAAATCCTTCTTACTTTCACGGTGCCGCATTGTAATTTCCGGACAATCTCTGAAGCATGAAAGAAAGTTTACTTCACTTTTAGCTCCAGCTTCGAACAAGGACTCAATTTCCTCACCAAAGTTCGCCTTTTCGAGTTTTTCGGGCTGTGTTTCTACTAGGCTCGTGGTTCCCACGTTTGCTTTCAACATTTCGGCATTTTGCTGCTTCTCTAATAGCAACTTCAACTTTTCGGCCTTCTGTGTATAAAGATTAACCTCATTTCTCAGAGCATTTTTCTCGAACTCTGTTTCAGACACCTGAACAACATCCATCAGCAATTTAGCACCCTCTGCGTACAGATGAATAGCACCGTTTAAGTCTCCTGCATTCGAAGCAGCTTTTGCTTCGGCGAAGCTGTGATCTGCTCGAGTTCGCAAATTGACGACATTTCGATATGTATTGAGGTCTGTGAACGGGTGGTTCTGTAAATCGGAAAACGAGATACGATCTTCTACTCTCACTTGTAGCAGTCGTGTTAGTATATCTGCACATTCAAGGCTAAGTTTGTTCAGACTGCTTTCTGGAATGCTGATAGGGTTGTTCAGAAACATCAGTTTCTCCAAAACCTCCTGAGACGAGCTTCTGAAATATGAAACAATTAACAGATTAAGATCAACACTCAAATCGGTTTGACACGGAAATGTGGGCGCGATGGAATTAGGATATAATTTCCCCTTTGCCCAATCCAATTCTTTGTGGTCGAAATTTTTCCTAGCCTAATTTGATGTATTCAATGAATAAATCGACAAAATGAACTCTTCAAAGGTAAAAGTATACATATCAACAATAGGCGCACTCATCCAAAAAATGCTACTTGCTCTCAGAGAGCAAGAACATTTTCTACGCCATTATTAATAAATGAGAATCAGCTAAAGACCTAACAATTACCCAAATCATGATTTCTAAGAAACTATTGTAATTTGATACAAAACGGTTTTCAAGACAACAATTTTTTTATCAGCACAAAAGTTATCTGTAAAATGATCTGAAAATTGTTCGGATTATAAAAGTTACAAAAAGGTTCCATTATGACAAACAAAAACATGAAATAACTTGCCTGTTAAAACTCCTCTTTGAATTGAAGAAACTTATCCTGCTATTAATATTTTCCACTTCACGGTCAACACCCAAACATTAGCAACAGTTGATCAAGTTTCGACAACATTGCTATTCGAGCTTATTCGACGTCAAAATTTTAACCACGAAATTTCAGGAACTATAGACTCAACTGGATTTTTTATTCAGCCAATTTTGGGAGACCGATATAATCATCGTAGGGAGCTGTGATCGGTATAAGAAAAACCGTCAAGCGTGCAACATTTCTGTTCCTACTTTCTGTAATCATTGCTCAAGTTTTCACCAATTTTGCAAAAATAAGTAAATATTGACAATGATAGTAATAAAACATGGTGTTTAAGATGAAGGAGTGTTGCTGAACTGTTTGATCTGACTTTTTCATTAAAAATTAGATTTGCTAAATTATTAAAGATTCAGCCTCTTTTTAATGCAAAATCACACCAAACATGCTTCTTTAGCCCACTTTGTCCACATTTGCCAGAAGTACAGACCTAATAACTACTGAAGCAAGCTTTCTAAACTCCGTTGAGTGCATTACATTCAATTCAATTTCAAAGACACTGTTCAAGAATTAAGGTTTTCCTGGCTTTTCCCGATTTAAATCTACATTTACCAAAAATGCAAAATTTATCTTAAAAATTGAGCTTTTTTTCATGGTAATGTATAGCGCTAAGATTTGGAAAAATGGCGTGCTTTTGTTATCATTCAGCGATAGCATGGCTAGTTTTGGTCTCATCGTCGATATTTGCAAAATATGATGGAGATTGTTTTAGGGCGCTGTCTTAAAAAAAGTTTTTCCAAGGTTTTTGTTGTCTCAATTAAAAACAAGGACTTCAAATCAAGGTTCAATTGATGACAGTTCCGTTTACGGTCAAATACTAACCGACGAACATTATGTTTTCAGAGAAAATCTTATGGTTGTTATGTCTTCGAGAGTGTTTTCGCAAACTTTTGAAGAATTCTTGTCTTTTGCCTGCATGTGTCCTTTTTGTAGTCTTTTGACTTCGTCTCAATAAAAAGAGGTCCAATTGGCTTCCCAAAGAGGTCAAAACCATCTAATGATCTGTTCATACCTAATGACTATTATAACTTTGCATATATTTGTTTCAAAAACATTCACAAAAACAGGAACTTTTCAACATTGCAACACTTTCAATTTTATTGCTGTCAACTTGTATCTTACTCTTATTTCAATGGCACCAACACGGTTTTCGTAAATTATTTGTAAATTTATGTAATTTGCTTGTATTTGCTGTTACTATATAGTATTACGACTTAATCTTGCTGATGGAAGGTCCCATTGGCTTCGTTTTGATATGTATTTGAATCTAACGAGTATTTGTATAGTTGAAGGATTATGGTTGTTATGACTTTTGAAATTATTCTCTTTCAAAACAATTCAATGGATTTTTGAACTCTGCACCTTTTACTCCTTTTTTTTCTTCTTGTAACCAGGTTTCATAAAGAAAAGGTCTCATCAACTTCAGTGGATTAAGAATTTTTTTTCATTTTTCGAATTTTTTTGTTTTTCTCCAAGGCTATTTAACCTTTGTTGGATGTTTTAAGGTAATATTCAGTTTAACTTTTTCTTATTTCGTTTTTCTGGTCTGTAATCTAATTAACAGGTCTCATCGGCTTTCCAATGCCTCATGACTTTGAATATATTCGAATTTATTTGTTTCCAAATATCAGTGAACTTAAGAACATTGCAACCTTCTCAATCTTCTATCTGCCAACGTGTAGCTTATTCTCATTTTAATGTCTTTACTGTTTCCAAAATATTTAGTAAATTTTTGTGCTTTGCTTGTTTTTGCTGTTATTCCGTGTCTTATGACTTAATCACACTAATGGCAGGTCCCAAATGGCTTCGTATGGATATTCCAATCCAACTAATTTTTTAACTTTAAGGCTGAAATTGCTAGCTAACACGGGCAACTTAAGATCGAAGAGGTGAAAAACAAAATATTTTACCAAACTTTCTACACTTTCAATTGCTGTAAGTTTTAACAGTTTAGGATAGAGTTGGGAGTAATGTCAAAAGCTGAAAAAATACAGATAAAACAGCTTAGAAGAGAAACAAGACAAAAATCAGACACAAATTAATTGTAGGGAGAGAAAACAAACCCTTTCAAAAAAGCAAAGTTCGTTGCTGATTTGATCAAAGGAGTATCTGCGATATAGATTTCTGAAATAGCCCCTCAGAGCGTTTTCGACATATGAAAGCTGATTCTACAACAAACATCTTCGAAAGAATTATTAGAGAGCGGGTGAAAGCGCTTAAGAAGTTGTAACTACGTTCTTTCATTCTTTTGTTTTGTTGTTACCCAACTGTATTTTTGTATTGCGTTCATTTGTCGATTCTGTTAAGAGCGATTAAATTTTGAAACGCGTAAATATAGCTCAAACTTTCTGAGTTGATGCCAAATTAACACAAAGTCTCTCAAGTAACAAAAAATCAATTAAGAAACATACCCGGCAGATTGCCGGAAAATAGCCGCCGTTGATTCCAATAAGCATGATTGGGATTGAAAGAATAGAAGATAATGAAAAAAAAAAGTTTTTTGTACAAAAACATTTTTTAAGTCCGATTTATTTTGATGACATTTCGTAGTCGAACATAACGTACTTGTGTTTCTTAGAGAGAGGCTAAAGGGGCTACTATCAATACCAATAAGCATTAGAGATGGTAACTAAGACTTATAGGAACGACGTTCAAATAGCGGGCATCTAAAATTGGGCTTTATGGGTTTATCCCGTTTCTACTTCTGACTTCAATTTTTTTACTGACTCTGTTCATTTTGAATTGCTATGCTGAGCAACTGATGTTCAAAATCACTTTTAGCAGAATGAGAGAAGAGAGAAACTAGCCTAGAGAAGTCAAAAAGATTTCACGCAAAATGTTGAAAAAGCGGCAAAATGAGGTAAAGCGAAACATTTTTTTATTCGACGAAGTAAAAAAACATAGCAGGACAAGTCCTGACGTACAATTCAAAGAATTTTCATTGACTAAACAGAAAAATTAGACCTAGAATGGACTATAAGTAAAATGAGAAAACCATTTTAAAAACAATCAGAACAAAAAAATCAGAAAAAAAACAGAAAATCAATGTCAAAATGCCGCATGGGAACAAAAAAACCACTAGCGAGAAATGAAAATTTAATTCAAACAAAAAACTAGGCCTAGAATGAGCTGTGAATGGATTGGGGAAACCATTTCGAAAAAAATCCGATCCAAAAAATCGAAAAAACAGTAAAAATCAGAGTGAAATTGCCGCATGTAAACAAAAAACCACTACCGAGAAACCGAATTTTTGTTCAAACACCGTTTTCTCACTCTACTCTAAAATTAGAGCGAACAAAATTCACGCCGCAAAACCACTCGCTTTTTCGCTCCATTTCCTGTTTCGGCGTGACCAAAATCTTCACTCCAATTTGACTTCAAAATCACGAAAATGTGTGAACAGATCTTAAAAAAAAAGACAGCGCCCCAATACAATTCAAATTCTTTGAATTGTAAAAAATAGGAGCGCTATAATAGCCGGCTGAGAAGATGAGGGCGGCTATTAAAAAATAAAAGAACGAGTTACAACTTCTTAAACGCATTCACCCGCCCTAAAACAATTATTTCGAAGACGTCTGTTGTGTTTTTGAAGCAGCATTCATTTGTCAAAAACAAACGAAAAGCGCGCTCTGAGATGCTGCGGTGTGCGTGAGTTATCATATGTTAGTTTTTTGTTCATTCGCTGGGTTAAATTTTTGGCCACATGTGGTTTACCTTACTTAAAATATTTTTTGCACATATTCAAAATAACTGTTCTTCACTTTAATTCATGGGAATAAGTTCAAATGAGTGTGTGCCGAGCTAATGGCTAAGCGGTTTCATCTTTTGGAAGGTTATTTGAGAGAAACTAGTAGAGTCAGCATTAAGTTGTAGAATCATAATAAAAATACTACATCGCACTGTTTAAAAAAATGCTTTCCTCACTTTCAAAATAACTGCTCTTCACAAGTTCAAATGAATCTCTGCTGCTCTAATGGAAGGTTATCTGAGAGCAGCTAGTGAAGCCAGCATTAGGTTATACATCATAATCAAAATATTATAACTTAGCAATTAAGAGAAA
The DNA here is from genome assembly GCF_964194025.1 of Convolutriloba macropyga. Taxonomy (NCBI): domain Eukaryota; kingdom Metazoa; phylum Xenacoelomorpha; order Acoela; family Convolutidae; genus Convolutriloba; species Convolutriloba macropyga. Next base: position 63,057,889 of record NC_134468.1, read on the forward strand.
GAAGTTTCTCTTTCGGTCTGTTTTCAATCCTTTTCAGACTGATTATGTACCAAGCTATCGCACCTTTTTTCCTGTCAATTTTCCAGCTCTGTTTCTCATGTTTTCGCAGCTTGATTTAGTGATCCATCAGAATTAAATTTAGATTATCAACTCCCTATTAATTTTTTTATTGTTTTTAAGTTCTATTAAATAGTTATGGATTAACTCGGTTTCCCTGGTTCCGTTAGTTTTGCCCGATCTACATTGCACTCTTTTTATAATCTTAATGCAGTTAAACTCAAATAGCGACAATTTAGTAATGAGTGTTAAATAAGTCGGATTTGACTCCTTTGCATTAAATCACGGCTGCTGTTTTTCAAGAGCAATTTGTCCTTTGATTGTCAACAGTTCGTTTCTATGAGTACTGGTTGAAAAGCTACAAAAAAATGTTTGACCGCGAAGCAGGTTAAAAGCTGCAAAAGTTCGTCCTTTCTATCTAAATTTGTTGATTCGATCTTTGCAACCTCGAACCATTGAAAATTTTCCTGGACAATACTATAACAATACCAAACATCAAACAGATTGTAGACAAAATTATAATTTAAATAGACTGAATTGATCAATTAGAAGACAAATAGGGTTCTTAATTTATTTTTGAGAACCTTTTCCTGGATTTCTGGGATAATCTAAAACAGCGATTATGTAAAATTTTGAAAGGGTCGGTCATGGCAAGATAAATTTATGAGTATTTTAATCAGTCGCTGCTAGGCATGTGTACTTTTTGGGAGTCGAAGACAGAACAATCACAACAAAGCACGCTTAATGTAAAAGGGATTCGAGAATCTGCAAAAAATGTTTTGAAACCAGTTCTTAGATTTCCATTGTTTTCGTGAAAAAATTTTGAGACACAATGAAACATTAAATTTCATCGAAACTGTTTTTCTCTTTAAAAAAGCGGTAGATGACAATTGCACTCTGGACATTACTTAATTCACAGTAAAATTATAATTCGTTAAAAACTTGATAATTGTGTTATAGATAACAAACGAAAAAAATTCGGTTGATAAGTGAAGTAGATTTGCAAAACAGTTTTCTTTGAGAATTATCGGTTTATAATCAGAAGTGTAAAAAGTAATCATAGGTTGAAAATTAACACAGAATTAAAAAGAAAAAAAGATTTATTCTAAAATAGCGTAGGTGATACAAAAAAATGGGACATAATTTTATTTAAGCGTGTATTCTTCTGCGTTTCTTTAAGCCTCTCAAATTTGAAATTTGAGTGAAGTAGATAAAAAAACTTTGCTCATTGGTAAATGTTAGTCACCTACAAAATCGAAGAAAAAATTTGAACTGAAAATGTGAATATCCCGAAGAAATATCCATTTTCAGATGAAAGTTTCTCCAAAGCAATTTGTTTTTGGTAACTGCAGTCATATTGTACGCTTAAATTTGGACAATTTAAACTAAAATGTTCCAATTTTTGAAGCAAAACATAAACCTACATTCAACCTAACCAGCCTTTATTGATGACGCGACGTTCTCTCCATTGAGAATTAAAGCACGACCCTCAACGTATTGCAAATTTTTCTATTAAATTGATAAAGTTATGGAAAATGATTGATTGGGCGACAGTGTATGCACAAATACTGAAAATTTTCAGGCAACAATGGGGCCGTACGACATCGCTAAGGATTTTATTAACAGATTAGTGTCGCTAATTAGTCATAACTTGATACAGGTGGAACTAATGTCAAAAAATGAGAAAAAAAAACAGATAAAAAAGCTTAGAGGAGCAATCAGATACAAACCTGACACAAATTAACTGTAGGGGAGAACAAAAACACGCTTTCAAGTAAAGGCAAAGTTGGTTGCTGATTTAAAAGAATTTATCTGCGATATCGATTTATGAAATAGCCTAGCGCTCTTTTTTGTGACATATGAAAGCTGCCTCCATAGCACAACTTCGAAAGAATTGTTTGAGAGTGGGTGAATGCGTTTAAGAAGTTGTAACTACGTTCTTTCAATTCTTTTCTCAATTGTTTTTTGTTACTGTATTTATGTAATTCTGTACATTTGTCGATTCTGTTAAGGGCGATAATATCTTGAAACGTATAAATATAGCTTAGATTTTCTGAGTTGATGAGACTTTGTGTTAATTTGGCATCAACTCAGAAAATTTGAGCTATATTTATACGTTTCACAATATTATCGCCCTTAACAGAATCGACAAAGGAACGGAATTACGCAAATACAGTTGAGTAGCAAGAAAAAAATGAGAAATTAAAAGAACGTAGTTACAACAACTTCTTAAACGCATTCAACCACTCTCAGACAATTCTTTCGAAGATATCTGTCGTGGAAGCAGAATTCATGTCAAAAACAAACAGAAAGCAGCAATCATGTGACAAAAACGAGCATTTAACTTCGTCAGTAGCCAGCTGGGGCTCAGGGAGGCTAGCTTAAGCTTAACAGAGGGCAAAAGAGCTGCTACGGAGGGCAAAAGAGCTGCACAACAGGTCAACAGCCTTTATGGTGCCCTCTCTAGCATCATAAATTGTTAGATACTCGAAGGAAATGTTTTATAGTGTCTATCTGATAAATCAGAAAAACCATTATTATTATTATTAAAAATGGCGTGCATCAGCAGGTGAGGGGCTCCTGTCTTCTCAGCAGCTTCCGTGATTCGTACACTTAGTCAAGCTGTTTAGAGCTTCTTTGCTAAACCCGTTTATCACATTTTTGAGAATAGGGCTCACGCCAAAAACGTTTTAGAGCGATTGAAAAATAGTTTGATTTTTCGAAAAACCTGTCTTCTTGGTTCTTTACCAGAAAAAAATCTACATTGAATCAAATTTCTCCTAATTCAAAACCCCAGCACACTGCAAAGTAAAACGTACAAAAAAGGAACAGTCTCAGTTTTTGTCTGATTTCATTTTTCCTCAACTGGCCCCACGCTCCCCATCTAATCTAAAACGGGAACTGTATGTATGTATGCCTACCCTGTAACTGGCCAAGTTCCAAGCAGAGTTTCGTATAAAATCACACCGCAGCTCCAAAGGTCAGATTTGGCATCAAACACATTGTCTGAAACTTTCTGTTTACGTCTACCAACAGGGGCGGTAGAAGGGCGCCCTGCAGAAGCCGATACTGATCGCTGCAGTTGCGTCGGTGGCTTTGATTTAGATGTCGCGTTCTTAACAATTTCAGGAGCCATATAAAGCGGAGTTCCTCTCAGAGCAAACTTCTTGTCATCTTCCGTCGCATCATGGAGAACAAGAGAGAACCCAAAATCCGCAACTTTCAGCTGTTTGTTGTGAGTTAAGAGGAGATTTTTAGGTTTCAAATCAAGATGGACTACATTCTGTGAATTGAGATAGCACATTGCATCCGCAAGCTGGCGGAAGTAATATTTGGCTGAAACACAAACTAACAATATCACTACAAAGTCTTTCTACGGAATTTCTGGAATTCGTGTTGAACAGAACATTAATAGGAGTTAAAGGTCAAGTTTGACACACAATTTCGATTCACAAATTGGAAACTATGTTTGCACTAGTCATTTTTAGAGCCATGACGCCCACCACTATAATTCCAGTATGCATAAAAAATTCACGCACTATAAATTTACAAACATATCCAACCAAAACCTTAATGCAAATTAAATGGCAACATAATTAAGCATTTCTGAGAAATTTTGCCTTACATCAGCTTTCAAAAAAATTAGAACTGAAAAGCAATGATCGTTCTGCTTAATGTTTCTGCCAACTTCGCTGTTCAGACCGGGAACATGTTTATTGTGCATGGCTTCTATGAGCAAACAATTTTACCTCAATTAAACTCAATTAAACATTTCAATCAAAATTCACAAGTGGATCCATGTTAAAAAAGATGCGAAACACCAGCCATCTGAATTAAGGAGGATCCGAATTACGTTTTACGTAATAAATAAAAAAAGTTGCCGGTCCGTTACAAGATACTACCTCTATCAGCCTCCATTGTAAAATTTTAACAATTCTGCTGAACATTTTCTCGTATGAACAAATATAAATTACCATGCTCAACATGAAGCCTAGTAATATTTTTACAACAACCCGCAAAGACGCTCGATAATGTGCGTTCGTACAATTTTCCAACCAGCTAATCAAAATTTTTGATTTATTTGTCTACCAAATGAAGAAATAGCCAACTTAAATTTCACATGAAATTCGAAAATAATTGGTGTTTGAGCTTATAAAAATTGTTTCAAACCCAAACAACTAAATGGGTTGAGTAAAGCCATGCCGCATTACAGAGCCGATAAGAACTGCCAATAATGAGACTAGGAGAAAAGACAAAAAAAATAAAAACGAAAAACATTGATTAACAAAAAAACCCAATAACTAATTTAAAAATACTTTAAAGTAAAGTCAAAATACCATTATATAAACAAAATTACACAAACTTATCCTTCACCAGAAAACAGACCGGACCTACCCTTAATTGGATTAGGTACAAAATCAAAAAGCGGGAGAGGTTCAGAAATTAAACGAATATTCAAAACATAACAATCGTTAGCTTTAAACTAAAAAAAGACTAGATAGATTCACATATAGCACCTACAGAGGCTAATCGGACCTACCATAAGTGAAACAGTCACAAGACTACAAAACAACAAAACAAACAGAAACGATCAAAAAATTACAACGAAAGGTATATCGAAACGAATAAAATTAGCTATATTGTTAGTTTTTAACTGAATTTATATTATTTCATTTATTATTTACATTATAACAGTTATTAGATAACTGAAAGAAGAAATACGTTCACTTCAGTCTCATTTGAAAATCAATGGGACCAATAATTAAAGGGAATACGAGAAAAGTTGCAAAAAGAATATTGAAAGCAATTATTGACCACTCAAAAGATTTGCATGGAAACGCTACGTACAAGTCTCAGAACATTGAAGTTTTACGATTGTGACACTATGAGTTTGTCAGAAAAAATTTCTGAGCGGTTGATATTTGTGGTTCTGATAGTTGTCTTTTCACATAGTCCCTTTATAAGCAGGTCCCACTGATTTTCAAATAAGTCCTAAAAGGGAAACAATGTTCCAGTAAAATAACAACTCAAAATGATAAATATCAAATGAAATAATAACTAATCAATTAAAACTAAAGCTGAAACTTTTATTGGCTTCAATAAAATTAACATTTACACTCTAAAACAAAATTTGCCTTACAAAAAAGAAGACCGGACCAGTCATGCGACAAAGTGACAAAAAGTATAAAGAGGCGAATTTCAAAAATACTCAAAATATTTGAAAACCAGTAAAATGAAAATAAATTAAAACACTAGCTACCAAATGGCGGAATTAAATAGGCTCACTGATATATCAAAATCAATCTAAAGAGACCAGTCATTATTCAAAATTAACGCAAAACATACATGCAAAAACCACAAAGTCGATAGAAAAGTGAGGTAAAAAAGAAGCGCCGAAGACATTAGAACCAGCTTCTTCAATTGAGCCTTTTTCAACTCCAATGGGATCTTTCATTAACGTGATAAAGTGACAAAATAACAAAAACCTAAATCTTCTTAAATATCCGAAATCAAAATTTTAAAGTAAACTCGTAGTAGTAGCATCAGAGCCAAACTTATTCGCTTTCAATTGAAAGCAATGAATACGTTGACTTACATCCCTTTCAGTTATCAGAATAAGTCTTACTACAGTAAATCAAGAAAATCAAAAGCAGGGCAAGAAAAAAGTATCAAAGTCATTACAACCATGAGCTATTGGGCTTCCATTTAACACCAATGGAAACTGTAACTATTGTAATAATATGACAAGAATTCAATAAAGCCAAAATTATGAACAAATCAAAAATCGCAAAATTTTAAATCAAAACTCGTAGAGTCAAAGACGTAAAAGCAATATGTGAAACAAAAAAGCCCATTTTGTCTAAGAAAACAGGACCAGTAGTTTGTGAGACCGAACTACGAATAGAAAAGAAATTAAAAATAATGCAAAACTCCTTTTGGGACAATTTTTTGAGCAATGTCATAACAGCCATTCGGTATCACCTCAAAGCAATGGATAGGTTCACTAAATTCTCTTTAGGAAGCCAATTAAATTTTGTTTAATGAAACTCAGCCACAGGACTACAAAAAGAGCAATAAATGCACGAAAAACAAAAGTCATAAGTTTACGAAAACAGTGTCGAAACCATAAAAACAATGCACTTTTGCCCCAAAAGCAAAGTATATGTTAATTGGACCTCATCTGAGCGTAAATGGAATCTGCCATTATTAGAACTTTGCTAAGAAAAATGACTTGTCTGTAGTGGACACTAAAGAAAAACCGATAAAAAAGCGCTCCAATAAAATTCGAAGCCTTTTGATTGTAAAATCTAAGATAATCGGAACAAATCTAAGCGTAAAAAATAATTTGAAACAATTTGCTTAAAAAATATTAAATTGAACATAAATGACGCTAAAATTGAACAAAACACGTCAGATATCAGATAATCACAAAAACTCTAAAACATGATAACTCCCCGAATAAAATTTGAAAAATCACTTTAATTTCAAACTCGACGCTTGAGGTACTTTCCAATGACACTGCTCACAACTGTTTATGCTTAATTTATCGATCGGCCAAATTCGACTGAACAAAAATCCAGTTGAGCAAATAGTTCCTCTCCCTTCGGCACAAGTAACTTTTGCTACAATGAATTCCAAAAATGTGATACTTTGTGACGCACGTCTTCATCCGTTTCTAATGAATTTGCTGGTAACTCGCATTTTAGCAACCACCCCCGCCAAAAAAATTAACGCACAATTTAGCCCTCTCGTTGTTTCAATTCGAAAAATATTTGCAAAAATTTAAAAACAAATGGCAAATGAAGAGCAGGATACAGATAATAATCCAAATAATAGCCTCTATGTATGCATCTCTCTCTCTCTCTCTCTCTCTCTCTCTCTCTCTCTCTCTCTCTCTCTCTCTCTCGCATTCAGCCATGGAAATATTAAGTCATTTCACCTACTTCGTACTCCCTTTAGTCAAAGCTAAACAAATCGTTCATTTAAAAGCAATAAATTCAATCATGAGTGCAAAACCCATTTCGACAGTCCGGTCATTCCTGTGCAGCTGCTTCCTACAAAACGAAAAACCTTCAATTAGCACAGAAAATTCGTTGGACAAGAAGTATTAATGGTTTGACAATAACTGCTCCGAGGTTTTCCAATGTTCAGAATAAACGACGAGTAACTCTATCAGCGACATTAAATAGCAAAAATAGTTCGGATCAGTTCTCTTTCTGTTCCCAGTCCCGTTTATGACCCCTCGTCCCTATTACAAATTCTCTGCACATAGCACGTTGCTACGTAAAAATGACCACGTACGATTGAGAGGCTTTCAAATTACATGACCACTAGGTTTGGGTGCAGAATAGTTAAATTATCTATCTGTTGAAACGAGTACTGCTCTACTTCGAAACCTTTTTTCCCCAAAAACCACAGACGAAGGAAAACAGAAGTTTAGAAGACAAAAGTTCAACTAGCAAATAACCTTGAGCTTCAGAAACATTTCCTCTATTTCTTTCAAGCAGAATGGAGAAATCACCACAGGGACAAAACTCCATCACAATGTAAATATATACTTTGTCCCAATCAAATGAAATCATTTCGACAATGTGAGGATGTCGCAACTTCTTTAGAACTCCAATTTCGTTGATGAGGATGTCCACAGCCACTTTGCTTTTGACATTTGATCTCGGAATACATTTGATTGCAAATTTGGGTGCTAGGTATCTCCGGGATACGTCGGAAGCTTGTGACTTCAGGGACGCACAGTATACTCTCGCGTACGTTCCTTCACCAAGGACACGCTCAAACTTGTAGGGATCCAAAAGAGGTTTCTCGTACTTTTTACTTTGATAAGCTGTTACTGGTCTACGGGATACGACGCCAGTGCGCGACCCACTTGACGTCTGCCCTTGGTGGAACATGTTGAAGTAAATCTTTTTACATTATCGATTTACTTCGCCCATATGTCTCTGAAAAATAAGCACTTCATCATTCTGTTATAAAAAACGAAATGGCAGAAAAGTCGTGCAACTTTGAGTGGATAATGATCGAGCGGAGAATGATTTTGAGTGGAGAATGAATGATAGAATAAGAAATACTTTTTAATAATGACAACACAAGATGTCTTTAAAAAACAATTAAAATTATAATCAAACGGTTAAGCAAACTTGAAACAAAATATTAAATGAAAGAACCCATCAGTTTTTAATTTAAACCATGAACTAATCAGTTCTTCGATACGTTAAGGAATTAGTTGGTTTTCTTCCTTAAGGTAAAACTAACTTTTGAACGCTCCTATGTTGCTGTTTAAGGGGATACCCTAATGTTTGAAAAATTAAAAAAAAAGTCGTTGAGCTTTTCTTTTGCGATGGAGAACCCCAATTGACTTAAAACTTGCTGGTTACGTTGAAAGACTCCGGGTAAGTTCCAAACTCAGAGTAAGTAGGTTCGAAAAAGTTTATTGAATGTCAAATATTGATACCTTCTCCATAAAAGCAAATATTCATCTTCAGCAGTACCTAAACCTGATAATTTGCATATTAACCGTTCTTCCGTTCTTTTACAGCAGAGACCATAATGATTGACATACGATTAAGTTAATGTATTCAGATTGAAAAGACGGATTCGTTATAAAGTTAAAATTAAATTTTTGAAGGGATATATTGATTTAATTTTAAAGTGTATTCATAATTATTAATGTATTGCTCCCTCAACTTATTTGTTCGGAGAGGGAAACCGGTGCTCCTAAGCACTGAAAAAAGGCTATTTAAATTCTCAGCTATCTAAATTACTTCGAATCACGGACGATGTTTGAGATCCAAATAGAGCAACGCTGAAGTATCATCTTAAAAATTGATCAACTTGGAGAAATTTAAAATTCAAGATTGATTACCGCTATGATAGTCTTTTCGATCCATTAAAGATGACAGCGATGCAGATGACCAAGAAACTTTGTAGACCTCTAACAAGATATCACATAATCGCATGGCTGAAATTCTCGTTAACCATCAAGCAATTAGTATTACAGAGCTACACCGATGCAATAGTCATAGAAAATGATGGATTAAGTGCAATAACGAGTACAGACACCCCAGTCAATCCAAATGTTGTTACCAAGACAACTGAGGCAGAAATGAAGAGATTGCTCTTCATAGGAACTGACCGAAATCTGGAATTACACAATACACTCAAAGCTGAAGATATCGCACATGTCTTGTTCAGTAGTAGCATACAGCAGTGCACTTATTTGTGTAAGCGACTCATTGGGAACGACCACTTTAACAACCATGTGAACAGATACGAAACTCACTCTGGCAAATGCACATGTTATCTCTTCAACAGATGCCAACAACAATTCCAATCAACTCTACACGACTTCTCATGGTCACCCAAACAGACACGCTACCATTATAGTGCACACCGTAATATCGTTTTAACTCTCATTTATTAAATTTCTTTATGATGGTTAACTTTTGTACGTAAAACTATTTCAGCTGACTTAATACCACCTCCATTATCCAGTGAGTTCTGTCAACGTTAATATTAATTGCTTCATTTTGGTCATTCAACATTGTCTACATTAAACAATTTTCTTCACAGACCCATGTCATGCAATTGAAGATGAGTATCCTTGCGATGATCTGGCTCATTGTTCATTTGATGGCTTCACTATTCTCTGCGAATGTCCACCTCACCTCAGAGGAAATGGCCTCTTTTGCACAGGTGAAATCAGAACTTCGCAGCCACATTGAATACGAAACCAAAAATACACCTTTTTGTACGGAATATTCTTTTAGCATATTTAGAGCAGACATATTTTTAAGAGACAATGTTAGAAAATCAATTGCACATGTTGTTTAAAATGTTAAAACAACAAAGTTTGAAACATCGCGCTTTCTTCCGCCTATTTTTTGGATCACAATTACAACTTTAAAGGATTTTGCTATACATATTTCTATTTGGCGCACTAGATGTAGCTGTTGAACAATCCCAGCGGTACCAAATTGTAAAATCATTGAACAAAGGAAGCGAAATTAAATTGTACAGCTGATTGTGTATGAGTACAAGTTGGAAAAGAAATATTTCATTCAGGGTATAATGGGAAATCATGTGAGCCGAGAAAGAGAAATCAAAATTTTGTTTCCCACCGCAAATTTAGCACAATTCTAAGGCCTATTTTCTTTTCAGGTTTTGAGAGGATTCCAGTGGACTCCACAATGGTCAGAACAAGCGATCACACGGATTCCGGTTATTATATTTCTAAAGCAAAGTGAAAAGAAGTACAATATCTTTATGAATATTAATTATTTTTCAGATCAATACATTAATTTACTGTTCGACTTGAGTATTCTGGCAAATACTGAGGATTTCAACGTACACTGTGTTCAATTTAAAACTCTTGCTATTCAGAATGACGCAATATTGGGGCTGAATATCAAAGAGAGGCACTTCATACACGCAGTTGGACTGTTCTACGGAAATGGTTAATAAATAATTTTCATGTCTAATTTTTACTATGACGCCCAATTTTGGTTTAATTTCAGATATTAATCAAAATACACACGTGGACGTCATCATACGTGATCTCGCATCGGATTCTTCTAACAAATGCAAGAAATTGAAGCACGTTGCATCAGAAACAATTAGAACAGGCTGGGCATATGTACAGTGTGATTCGATTGGAACTCAAGTGGAAATTACTTATAATCTGGAGGGCCAAACAAACACATCTGTCATAGGCATATGCGAGATATCTCTCATTGGAGAGAAAGGTGATGGCATTTTTAAAGCTTCAAATTACACCATGATAAAATCTATTTGATTTTTAGGCTCTCGGGCAATGTCTTTTGTTAATATTCTTTCGGTGATCCAAGAATGGCATCATTCGAAAAGCATTGTAGACGTTAACAAGGAGGCTCGGTAGTGTGCGTTCGCACATTAATTTCCGACCCCGCTCATCTACATTTTCACTTAATTGTCTACCAAATGAAGAAGAGATAAAAAAATTAACATGGCAACATGTCGTTCAACAAACTAATAAATGAATAATACAATCTACCTTAAAGGGCCTATGAGACCTGTGACTACCATAATATGACTACCAGAAAAGACGGCGATAAAAATCAAATAGTTTCAAATATTAATTACGACCAAAACTCGTTGTCTATTTTTTGAAAATCATTAATAACCAAATCAAGATGGCATCAGAAAAACTTATACTACGGAGGTTAACCTGTACTTTATTAGAACAAAATATTGAACTTATCCTCAATGCGACTTGGTAAAAAGTCGACAAGAAATGAGCAAAAGAACAAAATTTAATAAAACATTGCTTTATTGAAAAGAATAAATTTCGAACTGATTAGAAACATTATGCATCAAATGAAATCATTGAGAGATTCTTTTATACCCCCACAGAGAGCGATTGAGACCTTTCACTATCCAGGATATGTCATACGACTGCAAAAAGAACGACGAATACAGGCAAAAAGGAAAAATTTGCACGAAAACGATATCCCCGGCCAATTAACATTAGCTGTCCATTAAAAACATTGAAAATCTTCGATTGCGTTTTATTAAACTGAAAAAAAATTGAATCAAATGACGCCCATTATTGAAATACTGTGAAATGAAAACAAAAACCTACAAAAGAGGGGGCGAATATGCAATAATCAAGAATATTTTATGAAAACTGCTTGTACCAAGCAAAATGACCATTTGATGAAAATAAAACCGTTATGAAGAGCAGATTGTACTTCAATATATTAATGAAATGACCTGTCATTAGAGATGCTAAGCTACAAGTTAACAAGTAAACAGACATAATATTGGCAATTCTCAAAAATGTTGTCTTTTTTTAAAAACAAATATTTTCAAAATTCATAGACAACGAAAGCTTTCGACTACAAGAGTAGACAATTTGTCTTGCAATTAACTGGAAAACTAATTGTGCCTGTTATTACTGAGACTAAATCATAGGACTACAAAATAACATTAAGTACAAGCTGAACTAAAAAATTTCACACAAAACTTTACAAAATCACATTGTTGAAACCATTAAATTTATAAAAAAAATAAACGAGCAGAACTTAAAATCTTCAATTGCGTTTGGTTTGATCATCATAAAGTCTTTTTGTAAAACGACTACCACATTGACAGCAAAAAGAACCACAAAAAAGGAAAAGTATCTAAATTTCACAAAATTCTTCTGAAACAAATTGTCTAAGCCTTGAAGACATCAGTCAAAACGTTTAAACAACAGAGGATTTATTGTCTGGTTCAACAAAACATTAAAAAGAGCTCTTAATAATGCGAAGTTACGAAAATTATACATTGTAAAATACGAAAGAAACGCAAATCTGAACAAAAAGGGATAAGTTGAAGAATACTATTACTCTTTTTAAGAATTTTATTTGAAAGTCAAAAAAACCATTAGCTATTTACTGATATCAGCTATTAGGTTCAAAGATTCATCTATAGTTGGCCACTAGGACCATTCATCTCCAAATATTTGGCATAAGACAACAAAAATTAACAACAGAGGTCAAAAATAAAAAACTCTACCAAATTCTGCAAGAGAATGGTGTCGCAGCCCTTAAAATCATATATAATGAGAACAAAATGTAAAGGGTTTTTCACTTAAGACTTTTAACTATTGTGACAATTTGCCAAAGAAACAAAAACAACAGCAAAAATGAGCAATTATGCACAAAAATCATAAAATTTTGTATGAAAACTCGTAGTACCAAAAGCAAGAGAACCTCCCGTTAAAACAATCCGCCACAAAGTTAGATTGTACTCTATAGGGAAGATAATCTGACCTGTATTTACTGAGAATACGCAAAAATTGAATAAAATGATATAAGAAATTGACAAGTACAAAAAAATCACTGAAATTTCCCTAAAACAAACACATTCAATAACACAAGAGAAATTAGGTAACAACCGAATGCATGCTGAAGGTTCAATAACACCTCTTGAGGAAGCCATTTGGATCTTTGAATTGTTAAACTTAAAAATGAGACTGCAAAAAGAATAACATTGGAAGGCAAAATCCAAGAATTCAGTTGAAGTTTACTAAAACTCTTCCTCAAAGCCATAAAAACCCTATGGTTCTCTGAAAACAGACTCTATCTAAATTCAGCCTCATGTTTGCTTAAATGGGACCTGTCATTAATGGAGCCGTGAATGAAAAATTTTGTCAATAATTAACATTTAAAAAAACAAGCAAAATTTTTTGAAAGAAGGCAGCATTAAAATAAAAATTTCTGATTCTAAGAACCCATGATAATATCGAACCTATCCCCGATTTTGCCGCGCGCCTAACAAACCCCCCAATTGGTTCAAATGTTTGCGAATTAGACCAATTCTTGAGTGAAATTCTTCAAATATTAAAAAAAAACAACGATGCATTTTCTATAATTATCGAGTTAAATTTGCAAAAAACGGCAAAATTTTAATTCCAGAAGACTTTCATAGGGCACCTAAATTCAGCTAAAGCTCTTTTGGATGTTAGGGAGTCTATGTTAAGGTTTCTAGGTCACATCGTCTGGCAAACTTTAACAAAGTGGACCAAAAGAGCATGTGCCAATTTTTGATGAAAAGAGTTCGAATTTTGAAATATTTATCGAAAAATTTTAGCCAAAAAAACTTCATAGAAACAATTCAGCAACGGTCTTCTATCTCTAACGGTAACAAGTACCGTTATAAATTTACACTGATTTTAAAATATTACCAAAATTGTGCCAAATTTTAGCAAAAATTACTGAAAATATTAACAAAAACAGTTGAATGTTCACAAAACTTTAATACTCGATAGCTCCTTGTAAAAAACGAAAATCGGAAAAAATCTTTTTAATGCCATATTCTAGGATGTACGTGCTTTTTAATGATACCACTCACAATTCTGTACGATGAATATATCGATTAGCCTAAATTGACGGAACAAAAAAACCAATTGACTGAACAAAAAAACCGATTAGCCTAAATTGACTGAACAAAAAACCAACTAAATTGACTGAACAAAAAAACCAAATATATTCCTCCTTCCCGTGGAGGGGGGTCGGAACAAAAAAGTGTGTTTAATTTCCAGTATACTATGGCGTACAAGAGTAGGGTATGAAATTCAATCTAACTTATTTAATAAACGATTTTTTAGTAAAATGGAAGAAAAATAGGTCAAAAATTACGGAAAATGTGAATAAAAACAATGGAATTCACTCTACTAATCTTAAAAGTTTCAACCTCGATAACTCAATGTAAAAAATGAAAATCACAAAAATAGTTTAAATTCCATATTCTACACTGGACGAGCTTTCTAATGATGTCAGTCTCAACCCTCTACGATGAATATATCGATCGGCCAAAATTGACTGAACAAAAAAAAACCCAGTTGAGTATATAGTTCCTCCCTCCCCACTAAAGTGGGGGTCGGAACAACAAGAACGCTTACATGATTCAGAGCGTGGCACATAACATTACCACATTCGTACTTGTCTTATTTGACAGCACAGGCATCGTATTACTGCATTGGATAGGCCAGTGCTAAGCAAATACACATATGCAAATTTTGAGGTTTGAACTGATGTGCAAAAAAGCGCGGATTGATCTTTTTTAGTTCATCCACGAGCGAAAGAACTGGTCGAACTCAACTCTGATGAGGGAAGTCAAACAAATACCACTAAATTGATACATGACGGACAGTATCGAACCATCGGGTCAAAATGCCTCAAATTTTTCACCACAACGGCACCAGTGGAAGTTCGTTTTAATGATAGTAGACAACAACGATATATCACCGATATTCAACTATTGATTATGAAGAATTCATCGAGTGAGTAATCTGAAAACCTTGTTTATTGCTTTTTTGCTTTTTTACGACTCGAAGAGGTGTATTGGTGGAGCATCTTTTTTGTCGATAAGTTCTTAGAGTGTATTTAAAACAGGATGGAAACGTCAATGCCGCAAGTGAGAACTAAGTTTTTAGTTCAAACGGCTGAACGAATTGAAGAGTAGAGACACGAGAAAGAGAGTGTGTTTTTTTTGTTCCTTGCATTTTTAAATGGCGTTTAATGTTTCTCTGCCGCGTTAAGAAAAATATTTGGGGACCTTTTAATTGAGCATTTTGTAGAGAATTTATTAGAGATTTTTATAGATATGTTATTTTTCATTTTTTTTTCATACGTCATCTCCTTTCCCATTCCTCGGTTTTCTCTTCATGAACCCTTTAGATTGTCCATCAATTGATATTTTGTTGCAAACTATCTGTATTACAAGGTCTTTTGCCAATAGTTTTATTGAGCACCAACCTACAGTAAATTTAATCAGATGCTATATCAGTTTTCAGCTGATATAGCATCTTTCATGTTATTTTTCGTGTTCTGGTTTCAAAATGTTTAGAATAATTATTTAGGTGATGAGCACTAGCTCAGTGAGGATAGTCCATTTTCTACCTCCAGCCGTTTCCGGAACTCTATATTTTGTACTTGCGAGCTGCATATTCAAAACATTATGAAAAAATTGTAATATAGATGAGAGGTTTTATTCCTGGAGAGATATGTTGCGGCCCTAGCCGCATCAAATGATAAGTAAGCATTTTTCGGGAAGGAAGTGGAGATTTTAGCAAATATTGCGCAAATGATCGTTTCAGATAGCAACTTGACGGGACTGGTTATAAATATAGTTAGTAGCACAGGCAGAGAATATCGATGTGCCGCAAGCCAATCGTCTTTACTTCCCGGAGAATGGCTGGGCGTACAATGCAACCCCGACGTACTATCAACACACATCAAGATAAGAAGCACCCAAAAGCCACCACTTGATGCTCTTTTGTGCGAGATTCTTGCATTTGGACGTATGTTTATTTCTGAAATTTTAGAAAAGCAACAAAATTGTACTGTTACTAAAGGTATTCAATTGACTAACCTATAACACTCAAAGATGACAGAAAATTGGGCTTTAATTTTATGCCAATACAGAACAAATTACAGCACGAAGTAATTTCTATAGCGAGTAATTACAAAACTTAGGATATTCAGGCACAAATGACACCCAATTCAAAGAAAAGAGGAAACAGTTTAGATTTTTCTTGTGAATAATGTAATTCCATTGCTCCTTTGTTCTGAATATTGATTTAAACATAATCAGCCTGTACGTATCAGACGTCTTCTACGGGCTAAGAAACAATGTTGAGAGAAACTCTAACTGGCGATGTTGTTGATTTTTGTTCCCATCCACATATTTGGGAAGGAAATATAAGTTCAACTTTTTTCGTTCAGTCACTTTTGGTCAATCTATATATTTGACGAAGACATGAGTGGTATCATCATAAATAATATAGAGCGCAAAATATCCTAATAAAAGTATTTTTGAATTTCACTTTTTTCAAGACATGTCGAGGTTTAACGTTTAATGAACATTTGACAATTTTCAAGCTGATTTCTTCGCTGTTAAATTTATGATCTGCTCACTATTACAGTATTTCAAATTTTTTAACCAATCTTCAATGGTCACTAAATCATTGAATTCTCGAGAGACTTGTGATAATTTGGCATCAACTAAGAAAATTTGAGCTATATTAATACGTTTCACGATATAATCGCTCTTAACATAATCGGCAAAGGAACGGAATTACAAATACAGTTGGGTTACAAAAAACAACGGCGAAAAAAATTGAAAGAACGCAGTTACAACTTTTTAAACGCATTCGCCCGCTCTCAAACAATTATTTCGAAGATTTCTGTTGTGGAAGCAGGATTGATATGTGAAAATCAAACAGAAAGCTATTTCAGAAATCGATATCGCAGATAAATCCCTTTGATTAAATCAGCAACCAACTTTTACGTCTAATTTAAGTCAGGTTTTTATCTTGTTTCTCTTCTAAGCTTTTTTGTTTTTTTTTCAATTATTGACCTTAATCCCACCTGTATCAAGTTATGACTAATTAACGGTACTAGTCTGTTAATTAATCCTTATCGATGTTGTAAGGCCCCAAAGTTGCATAGAAATTTCCAGGATTTATGCATACACTGTCGCCAAATCAATCATTTTCCATAACTTTGCCAAATTATCAGAGAAATTTGGAATACTTTGAGGGCTGTGATTTAATTTTCAATGGAGAGAAGGCTTCGTTAAAAATAAATGATATTT
Source organism: Convolutriloba macropyga (assembly GCF_964194025.1). NCBI lineage: Eukaryota > Metazoa > Xenacoelomorpha > Acoela > Convolutidae > Convolutriloba > Convolutriloba macropyga. The sequence goes on from NC_134468.1 coordinate 63,075,079, forward strand.
GGGTTAAATTTAGGCTTTTATTTTTATATCAGAAATTGCAACATTTTAGTTTAAATGGTCCAAATGTCAGCTTACATTACGTTATCGAAAACAAATCATTATGGAGACATTTAGACTTCAAGCAGAAATTTAAGGAAACTTTCAACTGAAAAGGGATATTTCTTCAGGATATTTACACATTTTCAGTTCAAATTTGTACGTCGATTTTGTAGGTTGACTAAAATGAACTCCATAATTTGAGTCAAGTTTAAAAAAAGCAGAAAACTATACGCTTAAATAAAACTTTGCCGCATTTTTTGCAACACTTACGCCCTTTTAGACCAAATCTTTCGTTTTTTAAATTGTGTCTTTTTCAACATATATTTACCTTTTACACCTCTGATTATAAACCGATCTTGCATTGAAAAAAAAATTCGCGAATCTTCTATGTCACTTAACCGAATTCTTTTCCGTTTGTCATCCATAACACAATTATCCGGTTTTTAACGAATTATAACTTTGCTGTGAAATAATTTTTGTCCAGAGTGCAATAGTCATCTACCACTCGGTGAAATTTAATGTTTCGTGTCTCAAAATTTTTTGACCAAAACAATTGAAATCTTAAAAGAACTGGTTTCAAACTTTTTTAAGCAGCTTTTCGAATCCTTTTTACATAACGCGTTTCTACCTTCTTACGCTTCATGCCTGGTTGTGATAGTTCTTTCTTCAACTTCCTAAAAATCCACAGGTCTAGCAGCAACTGAAACGATCAGACAAAAACTAATAAAGCCACCGAAACAGTTAATCGATAACTAATCAATAGAACTTAAAAACAATCAAAAAAATAGGGAGTTGCTTATCCAAATTTTATTCTGGTGGATCACTAGATCAAGGTGCGACAACATGAAAAACATAGCTGGCAGATTGACAGCAAAAAAAGCCGCAATAGCTTGGTACATAATCAGTCTGAAAAAGATTAAAAACAGACCAAAAGAGATTTTCTAACAAACCTCTAGCTTCTGGCAACAGGTCGGCATATATATTTGAAAGAAACTAATATTAGCTTAAATCTAGATTATTGAGGCTATGGACATATTGTAAAAAATATTCATCATAGTAACAAAGTATTCAGAGTTTTCAGCCATTTAAAATGACATTGAAAAAACTTAATCAAAAACAAGTACATTTCATTACTTAGATTGGAGACTCAGCAAAATTTCATAGCCATTCTTGTGTCAAAATGAAAGAGTGACAACAGAAATCAATGATTTAAAACTGAAAAGCGTGAAAACATCGTTAAGATCGCAATTACCAATTTGCAGAACTAGGACTTAACATTTGCAGAAATAGGACTTAAAACCTCCAAAACTGGTTTTAAAGGGTATTATAAAAACAGGGTATTATCAGCTCCAGAGGTCTATATTTTGATGCAGCCTCTATCAAAAATACCGCCAAAAAGTCAACGCAAAAAAAGATCAAAATGAACAACGCTGAAAACGACTATCTGTATCCCCCATTCTAAACAAAAACACTTTTTAAAGTCGGGAAGTACTCATACAACGCAGCGCATGAAAACTTCTTGCTGGAAAAACATCAATTGACACGGCAACTTTACTCACGTTTGCATTAAGTTCAAAACACCGCTTGAACAAATAGCACTTCCGATTTACCAATACTCTTTTGCGAGATTTAAAAAAACCAAGGCCAATAATAGCGCCCGATATATCATTGAAGCTTTTAATTAATGATTAAACTCAAGAAAAACAAAATTTGTTTGGACTACCAAACTTGCCATCGAAAGTCAAAACATAGCCGAATATATAGCCTTTCCAGCCTGAACACTATGACTATAAGAGGTTATCACGACTAACAACTTTTTTAAAGAAAACTTTTTTAGTACAATATTTTACAACTAGTAGTTTTTTTTAAGAAGAGTGCAACAATTAAGCTGTCATTTAATATTAAACCTTTTCATTAAGCAGAACTTGACTGTTCAAAACGAGTTTTTACATTTGTCTGATTTTTTTTAATTTTCTACTTCGAATGCACATTTCTCACCTTTTTGTCTTTCCTATGCTTCTTCACAATCATGAGGCACAAAATCAAAAGTCCATATAGCTTTTCATATTACAGAATTCTCAAAAAACTTCCTACAAAAGCAGCTAAATTAATTTTTGGGTTGCTCAATATTTCGTTAACTTCTAAGTTACGATTACCTTTTGTTGATTCTTATAGTTGTTGATACTTTAAATTGCACCGCTCTTTCAACTAAGAGCGGAACTGCTGTTATAGAGCAATCAACGGCACGCTTTGTCCTTTTCTGCTTTCCTGTATCGCATCTCGTGACTCTATGGTTATTACAAACTCAAACTTTTAGAAATTGAGTTGAGATTCCTATCTGCAGTCTGAGATATTGCAACACAATTCCATTCTTTTTGCTGGTATAATGCTGTTTTCAGGGTTCGAATTTGAAATATAGCCGACAAATTGTCAGAAAATAGCCGCCGTTTACCCGCACATTGGGTTTGAAACAGAAAATAAGAGATAGAAATTGACAGAAATTTACTAAGTGTCAAAGTTCTTATTTGGTGTGTGACTTCTGCATAATAGGTTAGATTCTAAAAATACAGTTAATTCTGCTACTAAACTGGAAGCTATTAAGCTTAATACTAATACCAGCTAGCAATCGCTTTAATAGACTTTGATAACCCAATGCACTATGACTTGAAGTCTTCACATTTGACTTATATGTTTAGCCCATTTCTTTTGATTTAACTCTTTTGACTTTGACGATATTCACTACATCACGTAATTCAATACATGAGAATTCAATACATAACCGGAAGAATTCCGGAAACGACTCAAAGATGTCTTCGCCAAAAAACAGCCTCTGGAAAAACTAGGTTCTGATGGCAGTGAGCATCAAAGAATAAAAAAGACTATCTTAATTGAAATAAAAAATAATTTAACTAAAAAACAATTTGAACAAAAAAATGAATCAATTACTTTTAAAATTTGTACAAGTACAAATACAAAGGGAGAGCAATATTTCAAGTAATTGAGACAATTTTATTGCTCACACGAAATCGGACAATAACCTGTATTTCATTCGCAATAAAAACTGTCCACGAGCGTTAAGCCTACATTCAGTTACAAATGAAAGCAATAAAAAACAATGATTAGCAAAAAATCGCTCAAATAGCCTCAAAACTAGAGAATTAGTTGAAAAACATTCAAATTAACGTAAAACTCCCTTCAATTACCACAAACCTTTGAAAAGCTATCAAAACAACCTGAAAACTCAGTCTGAAATAACCTTTTAGACATAAAAGTTTAAGCCGCAAGTGAACAAATCCTCGCTTAGCGGAAATTTTTTTACACCTACACTTTTTGCTCTGTTTTAAAAAAGGCATGAACAAAAAAACAGTCTCTCTTTTCCCCTCTCTTCGAAATTGTTCACTGAGACGACTTTTTCATACTTTATTCACCCCCTGAACTTCCGGTTTTTTTGATCGCTCGCTTCATAGCCGGAAGACTTCCGGAAACGACACGGAGTAGAAAACTGACTAACCTAACTAAAACAATGAACCTCCTAATTGATAATGCCAATCAATTTGAAACAACAGGCGAAAAAACAAAGGAAAAATTTACTGACAACTGAAAAAGAATCCGATTAAACAAAGTTCTTTAAGAATTGCGGCTCCAAAACAACTACTGGCTAAAACCCTTTCAACAAAGTTAGTTCTGATTTAGTTACCGATTGCCAATTGATAGAAGATGCCACAAAATAGTTCATAGAGAAAACCGGGGAAAGGAAAAGAAATGAAGGAGAAGTACAATGTCGACAATAAATCGACAGAACATTTGAACAAAATTATGCAAAAAAATTGAAATTCTATTTCTCATCAATCATTCGGCAAAAAATATCATTGCTTCTGTTCAGGCACTTACCCACCCAACACCTGACAAAAACTTAAACAACCAAAAATTCAAACAACTAAAAAAATTTAAAATTTGTACTATTTATATCAGGGAAAAGTGCACTCTCTGAACTTCATTGGCACCTTTCAGGAGCATAACCAATAACAGATTCATAACATAACCTATAAACAGATCCAACCTAAGCTTAAAATGAGCAAAAATATTCTTTAAAAAAACTTAACAGACAAAAATTGTCCAAAATTTTCTTAAATTTACTCAATTAAAAAAAGTCAACTCAAAATCAATAACAATTATATCACAAAGCCAACCAAAACATGTAAAACAGCTTTGAACCATAGGACACTCCAAACGCTATTTAAATTTGAAAAAAAAAGCGTTCTAAAAAAGCGTTTATGGCAAAATGGTAAAAATAGCTTAAAATAGAATCAAAAACATCATTTGTTTATTCAGATGGTCAAAAAAGATTTCAAACGCTCTATTACGTTTGGGTAAGCAAATCAAACATCTTTGACTAAAGAAATTGGACATTAAACTAAAAATCTGCTTCGAAAAGGCCGCACGAGATCAAAAAAATTTCGCTCACTTTACGAAAATGTTTTCACAACTAATTTTCTCGCGCTCTCTCTCAAAAATATAGCATGACTAGAAACCATTCTCGCTTCTCTTTGCTCTTATGCAATTTGACACTTTTTCACTTCCTGTTTCAAATACTCTCCAACAAAATTACCGATAAAAAAGCCGCTCCGACAATATTCTTCTTCGAGTCGTAAAAACAGAAAACCACAAAGACTCTTCGAGTCTTAATTACAAAAGGAGAGCGCCTAAATAATAGCAGTGTAGAGGCTGACGGCGGCTAATAAAAACTTTTTTTTCCTTTTTTGTCTCCAGAAGCTAGTAGGCATGGTAAAAGTTTCTGCCAGGGAAATTGGAGAAAATGTCGTCGAATTGAATCAAAGTTTCACATCAGAGTTATACTTTTGTAATAAGATGAGTCAGGTTTGCGTAACATCGCAAATTATCGAAGATCCTTGTTTTTCGTTGCCATATTTCTTTCTTAATTTGAGCATTCGTTTTTCTTTACAAAAATGTTTCATACCAAAACCAACTAGACTGTTGTCGCATATTGTCCACAAACTTCAACTTCCCGTACTGTGTTTGTCTCGGTACGTTTTTTGTAGTCACATGACCTTAATAAAAACGAAATCCAATATGTCACTGCGTCATCAAACGAAGTTAGAGTTGAATCCAGCAGACGTTCAAGCTATCTAGTAAAAAGCTGTTATCTATCTGTTATAGGAGCTGATGAACCAACAATTGAAAACTTAACAATCACCACAGGATCAAATTACATTTATCTTCAATGGGCAGTCAGTTCACAAGGCGCCCGAACAAGTCTTACAATTGGCAGTAACACCTCAACTTTTACGTATCAAGAAAAACACTCTTATACACAAACAGATCTTACACCAGGCAAAGTATACGAAATAACTTTGTTTCCGTTCCATCCTCTGGTAAATGGCGACAAGGAAATCAGGACAGTTATTCTACAACCCCTGCCTCCGTTGGTTGAAATTTCTGAAAAGGGCAAAGAATTCGAGTTTAAGGTTCGCATTGCACAAAACGGTGACTGCTCACATATTTCTCTTTCTCTTGAGCCAAATGACCATCCTCAAACGCAAGTTAACTGCAACGGATCAGAAATAGAAATGGAATTCAAAAACTTGCAACCGGGAACTAAATACTTCCTCTATGCTGCAGCAATTCAGGAAGAAGCAAGGAGCAGTCACAAAATTCTCGAAACAAATACGAAACCCGCGAAACCAGAACTTATTGCACAAGAGTTCATTGAATCAAGGCAACTAACATCACTAAAGATTGCTTTAAGAGGATGGGGATATGTTTTAGAATATTGCGTTGAGGAGGAAAACAAGCAAAACTGTCTGTTTGTGCCATTTGAGCTCACTTTGCGCCTCCAGTTAGATGAACGCTTCAATCAGAAACAAATTGCGTTAACGGTCGTGGGTTTCGATAATCAGAGAAGCAAAAACCTATCTTTATTCATTGGAAATTCGATAAATGATTCCCTTCCGAAAGTAAGTTTCGCGCTCTCCCAAGAAAGTGCGTACATCATCGGCGACAAATTTCAAACAACTGCATTTGTTCTTCGTATTCCGTTTGAAGGGATCTTCTGGAAGATGATTGTTTCATTTACTCAATCAGGATCATCTCAACACTTATTTTACGGTAAGAGCAAAGCCACTCGTTATAAATACGTTTTGATGTAATCTCCAGTCGTCAAAAAGGTGGTCTGTCCAATTATAACACCCATTGAAACCCAAAACTTTGATAATTTTATGGCAGTGAGGGAATTAAATGCTCTAGCTCCACAGAGGACTATAGTGTGAGACAATCGGAAATCGCGATTGTCAAATACCCTTGACTACAAGAGCAACTATTAACAGCAGAACTAAAGTAAATAAAAGTAAAGGAGAACTACCGTAGAAGAAGGGTGCTGACTATGCTCTGGCAACGATTAATAAATCGTTCAACACTCAAAATATCTGCACGTGGCAACTGTGTTGCGATTGCCACCGATGCAGAAATTTACGGACAATTCTCTAAAAGCAAGACTTAAGGGTCAGAACGACCCCTCGACAAGCAGTCGTAAATTCCCAACAACAACAACAACAACAACAACACTAAATTATTACCTGATATGCACATTCTGAGCTTCAATGTTCGTAGCATACTCTCTTTCGAAAGACGGACACTGTTCGCAAATTCTGTCCATGAGGGCAATTACATAATCTGCCTGTCGAAAACATGGCTAGTCCCTGAGGTACCCGATGAAGAATTTTTCTTACAAACCACACTGTATATAGAGCTGACAGACTGAGCTCAGTCATCAAAACGAAACATGGAGGTGTCCTGATAGGCATTAAGCCCTCAATCTCACACGAACTAGTGCAACTGGATGCCACCTTCGAGGAATCTCTTGTAATTAGAGTAAACGCTTCCCAACATTTTCTCATATGTTGCCTCTACAATCCCCCTGTAAATAGTCCCTTCCGATGGAAATGTGATAAATTAATTGCTCTTCTCAACGAACTGAAATGTAAACAAGCACTTCTGGATTGCAAATTTGTCATTACCGGAGAACTTAATTTCTCTAAGACCTCATGGGACAGCATGGAATCAACTGACAACTACGAACAAAGCATTTTGGACACTCTCTGTGAGCAAGGTTTCAATCAGATTCTGGAACACAACAACGAAAAGTCTCTCGACATCTTCCTTTGTAACGACGACGAAAGTGTTTACATCTCCAAGGAGGACAAACAGATCGCATCCCGCTACAACGTATCCGACCACTCTGCATACATCACCACTATCCAACTAACTGTCAATAGATGGACCCCTGTAAAACTCCAGCAAGTTTACAGCCTTAAATCAGCGAATTGTCACTGCAAGCCTTGAAAACCCTTCCAGCCATACTGCTACAGCAATGTCGATGTTCTCCTTCAAACTTGGTACTCATGGTTCCACGGCATCATGGAGGTCAATTTGAAGAAAGTTACTAAACACATAATGTCCCGGCCACCCTGGATTACCAGCAGAACATCCCATCTGCAAAAGCTTCTCATGACAAAGAAAAAGAAAAAGAAGAATACCTTCCATATGTCACAAGCTCCCAAAAATTCAGAAACTGGAGAAACAGGTGAGCCAATCAATAGAGAATGACTTTAATTTATACGAAGCAAAGTTCTTTGAGACTCGCTATTTCAGCCATATTCAAAAATACCTTTCCTGCATCCGCAAAAACCCTGCAATTCCTTTTCAATAAAGAAAGTATAATAAAGAAAAACCAGCTGTATCAGTATTGGACTGTGCTGAAATGTTTAATAACTTCTTCGCTAGCGTTTTCACAACAACACACGATAATGACTTCAGCCGAAATGCCCTCAACTGGCTCAGGATCGACCAGTCGAATGTAAATGAATTGATCCAAGAAATCAACATCAGGAAATCTACTGGAACCGATGGTATAGGGAATATCAAGTTATAAAAAGCCGACGATGGCATCTCTAAACCACTCACCTTTGTGTATCAAACCATTGTAAATTAAGATTGTTTTCCAACCCAATGGAAGTTGTGCCATGTGTGCCCAGTTCTCAAAGATGGAGATAAAAAAGATGTGTCCTGCTATAGACCCATTAGCCTCATAAGCTGCGTCTCCAAGATATTCGAAAGAATACTGTTTGATCACATCTATTCCTTTGTAAATTCCTCTCCGCATGCTCAACAATTTGGATTTCGAAAAAATTGATCAGCTATATCACAACTGTTAGTTTTCCACGACAGAGTCCATCAGTACAACGACGACAAAGAATTGGAAAACTTGAGCGTCCTCTATCTTTATTTCTCCAAGGCATTGGACACAATCCCATCAGAAAAATGAGAAACTTCGGTATAGGTGGAAACTTGCTGAAACTAATCAACAGCTATTCGTCGGGTCATGTCAAATCTGTCAAACTAAACAACACAGTGTTTTCGCCGCTCCGAGTAACGAGTGGAGTCCCTCAGGGCTCCATACTTGGTCCCCTACTGTTTCTCATGTATATAAACGACTTACCAGATTCTTTGCAAGAGTGTTTTGGCTACGCAGATGACTACAAAATCCTCTTCAGAAATCAAGACAAAGTTGATGAAGGCACGAAAAAACTAGAATCGTGGTGTACTCTTAAAAACATGAAATTAAATGCCAAAAAATATAGTCTGGTTGTAATCAAAGGTAAAATGACTGCTACAATACAAAACCAAGAAGTTACGAGATCTTGTTTACAAAGCGATCTGGGTCTCCTAGTAAGTAACTCTTTGAGCTGAACTGAAAACTGTACTATTAGGTCGAGCAAATCCCTAAGAGCCCTATTTAAATTCAGAAGGAATATCTCGGCACACTGTAACAGTCATTTTAAAATCCATGCGTACACAGGTTATGTCATACCAATCCTCACTTTCTGCTCTCAAGCCTATTATCCCAGCGTCAGCTCTCTGAAAAAGTTAGAGGAAATCCAAAAGAACGCTACAGTTTGGTTCTACGGGTACAAAGACAACTACAAAGCAAAGCTAAATCGCTGCCATCTCCTACCAGTATCCCTTTACCTTGAATTTCTTGATGTACTTTACCTGCAAATGATACTTAACGGCAGAGTTGATATAAAAGCCTCAGCACTTCTGACTATTAATGAAAACGAGTCAACCAGACAGGGTCAGCGTAAAGAACTAGCATTTAACAGCACCCGAAAAAGAAAATCCGACGAGAATTTCGTCAGACGTGCCAGTATTCTCTAAAATATCCTATCTCGAAATGCACAGTACATCAATGTAAAACAGAAAAATAGCTCGCTGACGTACGTCTATTGGCAAAATTTTGTTTAATGTTACAACGAGAAAACATCTTGCACTTGGAGAATCTTATGCATTTGTGGCTCATGCAAACCCTGAGGAAAACTCACTAATAGATACCACTACAGAGCGGTAAAAACCAATGAACACTCAATCGCGATGAAAGATGCCCTTGGACTCCCAAAAACCTACTACTACTACTACTACTACTACTACTACTACTACTACTACTACTACTACTACTACTACTACTACTACTACTACTACTACTACTACTACTACTACTACTACTACTACTACTACTACTACTACTACTACTACTACTACTACTACTACTACTACTACTACTACTACTACTGTTTCAACACTTTAATTCCAAATATGAAATAAAGGCACGGTTGGCAACAAATACAAACAAAACAAGAAGAATTATTTGTTTGGTTATTCTGTGAAGTGCTGTACGACGAAATTGTTGAAGGCATTCTTTGACCCGGTTGCTGCTTTCTCCTGCAATCTGGTGAACGATACTTTGTTTCGTACACAGTCTCCTTCGATTTGACTCATCCACGTTTTCCGTTGCCCCCCAGGAGCGCGTCTAGCATGGAGGTATTGATCGGGCGGGTCCCAATCGAAGGCACTGCGGGATAATCTTCCTGGTTCCATTCTCTGGATGTGTCCGTACCATTTTATCCGTTTGAGCATGATCATCGTGGATAGTTGGGGCATTCGTGATCTTGACATAATTTCTTCGTTCGTTGCTTTCTCCTACTACTACTACTACTACTACTACTACTACTACTACTACTACTACTACTACTACTACTACTACTACTACTACTACTACTACTACTACTACTACTACTATTACTACTACTACTACTACTACTACTACTACTACTACTACTACTACTACTACTACTACTACTACTACTACTGCTACTACTACTACTACTACTACTACTACTACTACTACTACTACTACTACAACTACTACTACTAATAAATGAGGATAAACTAAGTAATGACCCTCCCCTTCACTGGATGAATATTGGCTGGTCCAGGGCCCCCAACACTACGTCTTCATAAAGCCTTTCGATTTGCTTAAATCTATCAACCAAATGATAATATATACAAACAGCAGCTGAGAAAGTAAAAAAAAAACAGACAGAACTAGAAAACAAACAACTAATGGCGGAAGTAGAATGAGTCAAACTAAAAGCCTCCCTTCTTCAACCACAGCTCACTTCTTCAACCACAGCTCCCATTAAATCATCAACAATTTCCCGTGGCCTAAGCGTTTTTGACCCACGAATTCAGAGAATGGAACTCCTTAGGAGCAAAACTGATTTCCTCCTTAGATATTTTCGCGCAGAGAGCTTTGTTGCCAGTTGTTTCAGCGCTTCTGAAGCACATGGGCCGGCTCCACCTGTGCATTTGACGACAAGTGGACAAAAGGTTGCTTTCTCAATCTCTGTTATTCTTTGTTCAAACTTGTTTTAATAGATTAATGGTACTTGTAGGCTTCGCTACTGCTTTCAGGGCAACTTTTTGCCGGCGGGTTAAAAATGGGTTTTGTTGGACCCTAGATTCCCATTGTCCGTCGGCATTGATATCTAACCATGCATCACCATCAGTTGTCACGGATATAAGGGCAAAAATTTCCCCTTGCAACGGCTGAAGATCAGTTTCCATCTCGCCATCATGACAGACATCACTTAACAAGTTAGCAAAGGAATCGCGAAGTACATTTTGTCTGATGTTGGTGTTTTCTCCTTTCGAATGGTGGAGGGCATGTGCCACAGTGAAGTTTCCATTGCATGCAGATAGTGATGTCAATTTCGCTGAGTCTCTGCCATAGAGAAGGGCAATTCCACCATGATACTCGACTTTCGTTAGGTCAGAATGATATCGCTTCAATGGCGTAGCGTTCAAACAGCTTGATGTCCAATTTTTACTATCTACGTCAGTTGAGCGAACCTCGTTTTTATTCAGTTCGCTCTTAACTCTTCGCTCTGAATAGCAGATTATTCAATTCACTCTTAGCTTCTCGAGTTAAGAGAAGCTCTTTCTCCATTTTTTCAATTCATGTGTGATTTGTTTTTGTTTTAGTTCGGTTTCGAGCGGAGATAGGAATAAGGGACTTGAATATTTCTTAAAGCGGTCCTCGTGTTTAAGGATGATCAGGTCATCCTACCTTATCGCCAACGAAAATATAATCCGGTATTCTCTATTGTAGGCGAAAGTCTTTATAAAATTAACTGATAGCTCATCGTTGACTGATTTCTCACCTTCTATCAACAGGTCTTCAATTTTAGCTGATGTACGAATTAAGAAGGTCAATTTATATTGAACCGCAGAACTGAACGATTTAAAATATAGTGAAACAATTTTCAACAACGATTTCTGCTGTTTTAGTAAACTTTCTACAATTCTTTTTTCTGCATTATCCGAACCTTTTACATTAACAAGTACTCTACAACCGTCAACTATTTCCAATTCGGCGTCAAAAAATGTCTGCTGTGTTTTTTCAGAAGAAAAATCATCGAAATGAACTTGTTATTTGATAAGATGAGTACCGAAATCAGAAACATGTTTTTCAATGCGTCAAAAATGTTTTTAAAGATATCAGGAGAGCCGACAGCGTAGTCATTGTCCGCATACAACCTTTAAACTATTAAACATCGTCGAGAATTTCAATTAAAATGCTAATGGCAATTTCATGCAGCGACAACGCAATTGGGCCGCCTTGGGTTGTACCTTTTTCGAAGAATATTGTGTGAAAGTTAGTAAACAAATTTGAGGGTTAACGATATGGAATACATATAGGATTATAGAGAGAGAGGCTTAATTTCCAGCTGTTGCATTAAGCAAGATCTTGTTTGAGACTTTTGAAAGCTTATTTTGCGTCAATAAGCCAGATTGCCTACAAATCCGTGTTTTTTAGGAAGCTCTCAATGAATGAATTGCATGTTCGATTCCTCTTTTTTGACTCATTCATAGTTGATTACCACCAGCTGATAGTTTATGGTATGTTTTAATACATTTGATTATAATTCGACCAATGACCCACGCAGACGACTTCTCCGATTCCTATTGGTCGTACACCGGGGCAATTATCAAGAGCTATCAACCGACATGAACTATACGGAAAAAAGAATGTTAAATTAGACGTAGCTATGCGTATTGCTATTTTCGCAATTGCTTTGCGTGGATCAGTTGAAAACTACTTAAAGGATGTCAGAAGCCCTCGTCATTTGTTGGCATTCAGACAGGAATAGCCATGGTGTCAATGCGTCCTCATGGCCGACTTTCTAACAATTGAGGCATTGATTTTTTCAGATATGGGTTGATGGTATGATAATTTTTTTTGGATGTTCATTGCTCATTAGATCATTCAAATATGATTTAAATGATTTCGGTTTTTTCCGGAACAGATATCCAGGACTGTCAACTTCGTCAACTTCTTAAAGAAAAGGCACCACCTTTCTCTTCTGTAAGACATCGAATGACTTTCTAATTTTTCCTTTTGACATGTTTTTATCAAAATTTTTGTATTCATCAAGAGGTCGTTATGCTTTAGTTCTGCTCATATGTTAGCTTTTTTTGAGAAACAGGGATTCTATGTCCCATTTTATTCATTTATATAACCATCATGCAATGGTTTCGTTACTTGAGGCGTCATCCTCCGTTCTTGTGCTAGCGAAAATGAGATGTGGCATCACCATTCCGCAGTATATTGCCTTTTCTGCAATTAATCATTTAAAAAGCCGAACAGTATTTCATTCAAGGTATCGGTCAACTTAAGGCTTGTCTTGTTTCTTGTTATCGTAAAGAAGACTGCCTTCCGATGAACAATTTGATTGTAGATGTTCTTCATAAGCTCTATTTTGGTTTCCTTGAGGCTCAGCCAGTAACTGCAGTGTTCACAACAGGTTTTCCTAGAAACGTGCAATTTTTGGCTATCGGCCATTGCTTGGCTTAGAGTTGTTGCGTCTGAGGAGATTAGAGTGTTTTTACGTTTCGCAGATTAGGCAGCAAAAGCTCTCAATGGTGTTCTCGCCTACCGCTGAGTTCTCTACACTCAACTTGCTGATAATCCCTTCAATCTCTGAGATGGTTTGTAAATTTTGATTAGTGTGACTGCAGGGACACGTAACTGGAATAGAAATTAGGAAGGCTGTTAGCAGTCTGAATATGTATTAAAAACTGACAAGTGAAGAATTCAAACATAAGGGTTAAATAACAAGCAGGCATATGGAAACCATAGAAAGAAAAACGTATAACATCTTTACAGGAGTGATTAAAAAGTGATCGAAGTATAAGGACACAATTTTAATGTTTAGATGAATAAAACTACTAACTATTTTATACAGGAAACAATTTAAATTTTTAATGTGATTGTTTATGAAAATAATATTGATGATGGAGCCAATAGTTTTTGGTGCAAAGATGACGCGAGGAGAAAATTTGGCAATGATTGTGTTTAATCATTTTCTCCAGTTATTTGAAAGACATTTACATTTGTGTCGCGTTCATTAGAACCAGCAATTTAGTTACAGTGTGTAGTTTCTTTGGTCTATACTGTTGAACAGTTCTTGTCAAATTCTAAAAGGTAGCATCTCCGAAGGAATGTATCGTCGCCTTTGTCTCCTTATATTCCTTTTTCAATGTTCGCAATGTTCCCATTACCCACCTTCTTCAAAAACCTGCAATTTTTTACGACTTAAAACAAGAAGTAAACCTTTACCTACTGAAAAATACGGCAGTACATGGTGAATATATTTTTTTATGATAAGAAAAGAACAATCTGGTGATGTAGATGCCTGACGGTTGTGTCAGTGTGTGTTCTGTCTGAATTTGTGCGCCCAAGCCCCGTGAAGACAGCACTTATAATCGACTGGAGTCTAACTCCTCTCGATAACCCGATCAATATATTGTACTGTTTCAACCAAAAAGTACATCGTTTTTTTGCCGGCAGACAAAAATACAAGCTTATTAGAACAGTCCACAAAGTAAATTGAACACAACTTGAATGTCCCAGACATAGACAAGGCACAGAAGCACACATACAACAAACTTTACTCACAGAATGATTTTCAAACCATTGCAAATCCCAACGCAAAAAAAAACATTAATTATAAAATTTTAGCGACTAACTTTTACTCAAGGTTCCTCAAGTAAAAATAAATGCTTTTTGTCCAATGCAAAAAAACAAATACGAGTAGATTGAGTGAGGAAATTACATCGGTAAATTGGATTTTCTCTATAAACATTGAAATGAAGTCTTTTGATTTTTTTTGAGGATTTTGGTCAATTTTGATGTCTCATGAGCATAAATAAGATAATATTTTCCTTAAAAAATCTTGCAGATGTGTAACCAACGACATTTCGAAAACAGATTATTGCCTTTTCAACAAAGTTAAAGACGCAGTATGTAGCGAACATGCTTTTTGACTAAATTTTTGACAGCTTATGCTTTCTGCCTCCCTTTCTGTATAACTTTTAATGGAACTGACACTCTCAGATTAACTCTTTATTTCTTTTTTCAACACACACAAATTACACGCACGACACAAAAACCCAAACATACTACATACAAAAACAGGTAAACTCGCACACACACACACACACGCAAACACACCCGCAAACACAAACACACAAACAAAAATTGACTCAAAAATTCTCGTTCTAATTTTCCTGTTTTGCCAACTGATATTGAACCAATGGGTTTGTTAATGTATTTCTTTTCTGTTGAGTTTGCTAATTTTGTTGTAGGTTATCGAGTCAATTATATCAGTAATGTAAATTTGAAATTAAATTTGAGAGCAAATTGAAAAGCTATTGCTAGCTGGCTTTTTTACTTTTTGTTAATTTGAAAACATTAAAAAAACAATTTGAAACAAGTATTAATTTTTTTTTTATTTTTGGAAGATATCAGACAATCTTTCTATTTTAAAACTATGTCTCTACATGTATCCAACATTCAAAAGGAAGCAACTCTCTCAGGCAAATTTGGCCCTTTTCTCTCCTTCTTCTTCTAATACACACATTTCTCACAGTTTACACCCATAAATTCAAACAAACACACACACTCACTCTCAACCACCCAAACAAGCGCACGTAAAAAGAAAACAAACAATTGAAAACGCGATACAAAAATTACACTTTCTCAAATTTATTTTGGCAACTGATCTTTACCCCTCGTCTGCATCTTTCAAATTTGTCTTATTTATCTAGAGAATCAGTTAAGAGCAATTGTATCAATAATTAAATTTTTGAAACAAAAGTTTTGAATATTTTTTTTCATTTTTTTTCCATTTTTGATGCTCCAGGAGCCAATTGGGCCAATTCTTTTTTTGGATACCTTGAAAATTTGTTATCAGCTGGATCAGAAAGAAATACATCGCTGAAACCAATATATATAAAACATTTTTTGGTAGCAAATAATAGTAAATTTTTTGTTTCGTATGATATCTGACAATTTTTGTTTTGTGCCTCTACTTTGTCTAAGATATTAACATGTACGCAGTTATAAAAGCTGTCCTGAACATTTTTTAAGTAAAATTTAAGAACATTGGCTACTGGTAAATTTGCAGCCTGTGTTTTTTCACTCTAGAAAATATTTCTGAAGGGATAAAAAATTTCAAATTTTTATGAGAACAGGATATGAAAAATTTTTTGTTTATGAAAATGGAAAAACACTTTTTCTGAAAAAACATTTTTTTATTGTGATAAAAAAGATCTTCGTATTCCATATATTGAATTTCTCCGTAAACAATCAAATTTATTTTATTATTTGAAAAAATTGCGCAGTCTGAAAGATAAAAATTTGATAAGCAATTTCAATATACAGAGAATCGAAAAAATTTTCAGATTTTCAAAAAACACTATTATATGTTTAAATTTTGCTGCCTGGCAACCAAAAAATGCTCTATCTAAAATTGTTTAGATTACACTATATGATGTTAGTTCAATTTGCTCTGAAAATGCAAATAAAAAAGATAAGGAAAGAAATCCTACTTTACTTTTCGATAAATAATTTTATATTCACTAAAAGTTTTTATGTTTATGTTCTAAAAGTTTTTTCCCTAAAACCAAATCTATACGTTGTTCTGATAGATGGTTAGTTCTGATGGAAATA
The DNA here is from genome assembly GCF_964194025.1 of Convolutriloba macropyga. NCBI lineage: Eukaryota > Metazoa > Xenacoelomorpha > Acoela > Convolutidae > Convolutriloba > Convolutriloba macropyga. Next base: position 63,091,547 of record NC_134468.1, read on the forward strand.
GAAGAAATTTCTGGCAATATCCAGAATTCACCAGCACTCACAAGAAATAACTTTTTCTCCAAAATTTTTGTTCCAGCTTTACCTGCGAAAATCTATTCACAAAACATGGTGAATATATATATATATATATATATATATATATATATATATTATTATTATAAGATCTGAAAAAAACAACCTGGTGATGTTGATGCCTGACGGTGTCTCATTTTCTGCTCTGTCTGAGCTGGTGCGCCCGAGCCCCATGAAGACAAGACTTATAATCGACTGGAGTCTAACTCCTATGGATAACCCAATCAGTATCTAGTACTGTTTCAACCAAAAAGTACATCGTCTAATTTTTTGCAGCAAAAAATACAAAAGCTTATTAGAACATTCTACGAAGTAAATTGTGTACAATTTGAAAGTCACAGAAACAGACAAAGCACAGAAGCACACAAACCACAAATTCTACACACAGAATGAAGTTCAAACAAATGCAAACCCCAACACAAAAAAACATAATGTTTTTTTTGCTTTGGCGACTAACTTTTACTCAAGGTTCCTCAATTTTAAAAAAAAAATGCTTTTTGTTTGTTTTAAAAAATAAAAACGAGTAGACTGAATGAGGAAATTAAATCGGTAGTTTGGATTTTGTCAATAAACTTTGAAGTGAAGTCTTTTGATTTTTTTTGAAGTTTTTGGTCAACTCTGATGTCTCATGAGCATAAATAAAATAATATTTTCCTTAAAAAATCTCGCAGATGTGTTACCAGCGACATTTCGGAAACAGATTATTTTTTTCAACAAAGTTAAAAGACAGTATGTAGCGAACATGCTTTTTGACTAATTTTTTGACAGCTTATGCATTCTGGCTCCCTTTCTGTCTAAATTTTAAAGGAACTGACAATCTCAGATTAACTTTTTTTTCTCTCTTCAACACACACTTATCACACATATTACACGCACAAAACAAAGTCCCAAACGTACTTCATACAAAAACAAGTAAACCTGCACACACACACACGCACACACACACACACACACACACACACTCAGACAAACACAAACACAAACACACAAATAAAAACTGACCCAAAAATTATCGTTTTAATTTTTTTGTTAACTGATTTTGAACCAATGTTCGGTTTGTTAATATATGTCTTTTCTGTTAAATTTGGAAGTTTGTTGTAGGTCAGTGAGTCAATTGCATCAGTAATGGTAAACCTGAAAATAAAATTCGAGAGGAACTTCTTAGAAACTTTTTTTGAAAAAATTTGTTCTTTCAATTTGGATTCATCATCAGCAAATCGGGTCAATTGGGTTTTTCAAATTAAAAACCTATTGCCAGCTGGCTTTTCAATTTTTTTGATTTAGAAAATTTTTAGAATGGTAAGAATATATATTTTCATCTGATATGAAAAGAACAACCTGGTGAAGTTGATGCTTGACGGGTGTCTCAGCGTCTGTTCTGTCTGAGCCTATGCGCCCGAGCCCCAAAAAACAGGACTTATATTTGACTGGAGTCTAAATAATATGGATAACCAAGTCAGTATCTTGTACTGTTTCAACCGAAAAGTACATCATCTTTTTTTGGCAGACAAAAAACAAAACCTTATTAGAACATTCAATAGAGAAAATCGGATAAAGTTTGAAGGTCGCAGACACAGACAAAGCACAGACGCACACAAACCACAAATTTTACACACAAAATGAAGTTCAAACAAATGCAAACCCCAACACAAAAAACATCAAATTTTTCTTTTTGGCTAATAACTTTTATTCAAGGTGCCTCAAGTTAAAATAAATGCTCTTTGTTTGTTTTGAAAAAATAAATCCGAGTAGACTGAATGAGAAAACTGCTTCAGAAATTAAGATTTTGGCAAAAATCTTTGAAATGAAGCCTTCTCATTTTTTTGGAATTTTGGTCAATTTTGATGTCTCATGAGATAACGAAAATACTTTATTCCTAATTTTCCTAAAACATCTCGCAGACGTGTTACCAGCAACTTTTCGGAAACAGATTATTGTTTTTAAACAAAATTAAAGCCGCAATTTGTAGCAAACAAGCTTTTTTAATAATTTTTTGACAGTTCATGCTCTAAGTTTCCCCTCTCTGTCTAATTTTAAAGGAACTGAGACTCTCAGATTAACTCCTCTTTTTCTCTCTTCAACAAACATATATTAAGCATTTTACACACACGACACAAACTCACAAACCAAAGGTACAAAATACAAACACAGGTAAACTCTTCCTTACACAAACACGCACACTCACACACAAACACAATTTTTGTTAAATTTGGAACATTTGCTGTAGGTTATTGAGTTAATTACATCATTTATGGTAAAGTTGAAAGTATAATTCGAGAGGAACTTTTTAGAAGCCTTTAAGAAAACTGTTCTTTCAATTAGGATTCATCATCGACAAATCGAGTCATTTCAGTTTTCAAATTGCAAACTTATTTCCAGCTGGCTTCTCTAGTTTTTTTTTGTTAATTAGAAAACCATAAAAAACAATTTGAAACAAATATTAATTTTTTTCTATTTTAGGAAGATTTCAGACTATTTTTTTCTTTTAAATTATGCTTCTATATTCAATATTCAAAAGGAATTGAACCTCTCAGGCAAATTTGGCTTTTTTCTCTCCTTCTTCTTCTAATACACAGATTCCTCACAGTTTACACACATAGATTCAAACAAAAAAACACACTCATTCTCATCCACCCACTCAAGCGCACGTAAAAGAAAAACACACAATTGAAAACGCGACACAAAAATTACACTTTCTCAAGTTTATTTTGGCAACTGATCTTTAACCCTATCTTTACTTGTCTGCATCTTTCAAATTTGTCTTATTTATCTAGACGATCAGGTTAAGAGCAATTGTACCATTAATTTAAAATTTGAAACGAAAGTTTTGAACATAATTTCCCATTTTTTTCATTTTTGATGCTCCAGGAGTCAAATGGTCCAATTCATTTTTTCGATAGCTTGAAGATTTGTTAACAGCTAGATTTGAAAACAATACATCTCTTTCAAAATTAATAAATATAAAACAGTTTTTTTAATCAAAAATTAGTATTTGTTTCGTTTCGTATGATTTCTGAAAATTTTTGTTTTGTGCCTCTACTTTGTCTAAGATATTAACATGTACGCACTTATAAAAGCTGTCCTTAACATTTTTTTATTGTAAAATTTAAGTACATTGGCTACTGGTAAATTTGCAGCCTGCGTTTTTTCACTCTAGGAAATATTTTTGAAGGGATAAAAAATTTCAAATTTTTATGAGAACAGGAAATGAAAAATTTTTTGTTTTTGAAAAATGAAAAAAACTTTTTCTGAAAAAACATTTTTTTTGTGAAAAAAAAGATCTTCGTATTCCATATATTGACTTTCTCCGTTAACCATCAATTTTATTTTATTATTTAAAAAAATTGCGCAGTCTGAAAGATATAAATTCGATAAGCAATTTAAATATACAGAGAATCAAAAAAAAATTTTCAGACTTTCAAAAAACACTATTAATTGTTTAAACTTTGCTGCCTGGCAACCAATAAACGCTCTGAATATAATTGTTTAGATTACACTATATGATGTTAGTTCAATTTGCTCTGACAACGCAAATAAAAACTATAAGGAAAGAAGTCCTACTTTACTTCTCGATAAATAATTTTATGTTCACTAAAAGTTTTTATATTTTTATGTTCTAAAAGTTATTTCCGTAAAAGCAAATCTATACGTTGTTCTGATAGATGGTTAGTTCTGATTGAAATAGAAGAATTTTTTCAGCATTATCCAGAATTCACCAGCATTCACAAGAAATAATTTTTTTCTCGGAAATTTTTGTTCAACCTTTACCTGCAAAAATCTATGGCAAAACATGGTGAATATATATGTTATTATATGATATAAAAGAAAAACCTGGTGATGTTGATGCCTGACTCGGTCCCCATGAAGACGAGCCCCGATGCACTCGAGCCCCATGAAGACAAGACTTATAATCTCCTATTGATAAACCAATCAGTATCTTGTACTGTTTCAACCAAAAAGTACAACGTCTTTTTTTCGGCAAAAAAAACAAAACCTTATTAGAACATTCAGAAAAGAAAAATGAAAAAAACTTTAAAGTCACAGACACACAAGGCACAGAAAAGTAAAAAATATTAAGTTTTTCACTTTCGCCTTTACTCCTGGTTCATCAAGTTAAAGTGAACGCTTGTTGTTTTTTTAAAAAAAATAAATACGAGTAGACTAAGTGAGGAAATAGCATCGGCAATTAAGATTTTGGCAATTATACTTTGAATGAAAGTTTTTGATTTTTTTGAAGATTTTCGACAATTTTGATGGTCAAGAGCATATATAAAATTTTGTTTTCCTTAAAATATCTCGCAGATGTGTCAACATCAACGTTTCGAAAACAGATTATTGCTTTTCAACAAAGTTAACGCCGCAAACTGTAGCGAACATGCTTTTCGTTTTTTTGACAGTTTTTGCATTCTGCCTCCCTTTCTTTCTTACTTTTGAAGGAACTGACACTCTCAGATTAACTCTTTTTTCCTCTCTTCAACACACACTTATCACACATATTACACGCACAAAACAAAGTCTCAAACGTACTTCAAACAATAACAAGTAAACTCGCATACACACACGCACACAAACACAAACACAAACACACAAATAAAAACTGACACAAAAATTATCGTTTTTTGTTAACTGATATTGAACAAATATTCGGTTTGTTAATATATGTCTTTTCTGTTAAATTTGGAAGTTTGTTGTAGGTCATTGAGTCAATTGCATCGGTAATAGTAAACTTCAAAATAAAATCCGAGAGCAAATTCTTATGAACTTTTTTGAAAAATTTGTTCTTTCAATTTGTGATGATCATTAGCAAATCGGGTCATTTCGGTTTTTCAAATTGAAAACCTATTACCAACTGGTTTTTCTACATTTTTTTTAAATTTTGGAAATATAAAAAAAACTTTTGGAACAAACATTCATTATGTTATTTATGGAGGATTTCAGACAATTTTTCTATTTTTACACTATGTCTCTACATGTATCCAACATTCAAAAGGAAGCAACTCCCTCAGGCAAATTTGGTCTTTCTCTCTTATTCTTCTTCTAATACACAGATTCCTTAAACGCTACAAGAACACACACGCACACACACACACACACACTCACTTTCTTCGACCCACACAAGAGTACGTACAAAGGAAACACACCAATTAAAACGCGACACAAAGAAATGCGCTTTTCAAATTTTAGTTTTGCAACTGATCGTTACCTCTCGTTCCCATCTTGCACTTGTGTCTCATTTATCTAGATAATTAGTTTAAGAGCAATTAAATCATGAATTTAAAAATTGAAACAAAAGGTTTTGAACATTTTTTTCCCATATTTCATCATTTTTGACGATCCAGGAGCCAATTGTGTAAAATCATATCTTCAATAGCTTGAAGATTTGTGATCAACTCGATTTCAAAAAAAATTCGCTTTTAAAGCCAATATATTTAAAACAGCCTTTTCAGCAAAAATTAAATATTTTTTTGTTTCGTACGAATTCTGACAATTTTTGCTTTGTACCTCTGGTTTGTCTGAGATATAAACATGTAAGGGAATTATGAAAGCTGTCCTTAAAAAGGTTTTGGTAACATTGAAGAACATTGGCTACCAATAAATTTACAGATTGTGTTTCTTCACTATAGAAAATATTTTTGAAGGGATAAAAATTTTAAAAGTTCTTTGAGAACAGAAAGTGATAAACAATTTTTTTTTCTGAAAAAACAGTAAAATTTTTAATTACATTTTCAGTAAACAATCAATTTATTTAAAATATCAATTTATTATTAAAGCATTTGAAAAATTTGCGCAGTCTGAAAGATATAAATTTGGTGAGCAATTTCAATATACAGAGAATCGAAAGTTTTTATTTTTATGTTCTAAAAGTTCATTCCGTAAAACCAGCACTATACATCTTCGTGGTTTAGATAGATGGTTAGTTTTCATGGAATTAGAAGATTTGTCTGTGATTTCAGCTCCAAAATTAATTGTTTTTCAGATGCCTTACCTGCAAAATACTAGGGCTGTACATGATGAATATTTATTTATGTGATATGAAAACAACAACCAGGTGATGTTGATGCCTGATGGGTGTCTCAGTGTGTGTTCTGTCTGAGCTTGTGAGCTCGAGCCCTATAAAGACCTGACGTATATTCAAAGGGAGCCGAACTCCTATTGATAACCCAATCAGTATCTTGTTATGTTTCAACCAAAAAGTATGTCGTCTTTTTTCGGCACGAAAACAACAAAAGCTTATAAGCACAGACTACAAAAAATTGAATAAATATTGAATATCACAGACGCACACAAGGCACAAAAGCACCCATACCATAAATTTTACACAAAAATTCAAACAAATGCTTACCCCAACACATAAAAACATTAAGTTTTTCACTTTCGCCTTTACTCCTGGTTCATCAAGTTAAAGTGAACGCTTGTTGTTTTTTTTTTAAAAAAAATAAGTACGAGTAGACTAAGGGAGGAAATAGCATCGGCAATTAAGATTTTGGCAATTAAACTTTGAATGAAAGTTTTTGATTTTTTTGAAGATTTTCGACAATTTTGATGGTCAAGAGCATAAATAAAATTTTGTTTTCCTTAAAAAATCTCGCAGATGTGTCAACATCGACGTTTCGAAAACAGATTATTGCTTTTCAACAAAGTTAAAGCCGCAAACTGTAGCGAACATGCTTTTCGTTTTTTTGACAGTTTTTGCATTCTGCCTCGCTTTCTGTCTTACTTTTGAAGGAACTGACACTCTCAGATTAACTATTTTTTCCTCTCTTCAACACACACTTATCACACATATTACACGCACAAAACAAAGTCTCAAACGTACTTCATACAAAAACAAGTAAACTCGCATACACACACGCACACAAACACAAACACAAACACACAAATAAAAACTGACACAAAAATTATAGTTTTTTGTTAACTGATATTGAACCAATATTCGGTTTGTTAATATATGTCTTTTCTGTTAAATTTGGAATTTTTTTGTAGGTCATTGAGTCAATTGCATCGGTAATGGTAAACTTGAAAATAAAAACTGAGAGCAAATTCTTATAAACTTTTTTGAAAAATTTGTTCTTTCAATTTGTATTGATCATTAGCAAATCGGGTCAATTCGGTTTTTCAAATTGAAAACCTATTACCAACTGGTTTTTCTACATTTTTTTTTAAATTTTGGAAATATAAAAAAAAACTTTTAGAACAAACGTTCATTATGTTATTTATGGAGGATTTCAGACAATTTTTCTATTTTTACACTAGGTCTCTACATGTATCCAACATTCAAAAGGAAGCAACTCCCTCAGGCGAATTTGGTCTTTCTCTCTTATTCTTCTTCTAATACACAGATTCCTTAAACGATACAAACACATACACGCACACACACACACACTCACTTTCTTCGACCCACACAAGATCACGTACAAAGGAAACACACCAGTTAAAACGCGATACAAAGAAATGCACTTTTCAAATTTTATTTTTGCAACTGATCGTTACCTCTTGTTCGCATCTTGCACTTGTGTCTCATTTATCTAGATAACTAGTTTAAGAGCAATTAAATCATGAATTTAAAAATTGAAACAAAAAGTTTTGAACATTTTTTCCCCATATTTTATCATTTTTGATGATCCAGGAGCCAATTGTGTAAAATCATATCTTCGATAGCTTGAAGATTTGTGATCAACTCGATTTCAAAAAAAATTCTCTTTTAAAGCCAATATATTTAAAACAGCTTTTTCAGCAAAAATTAAATATTTTTTTGTTTCGTATGAATTCTGACAATTTTTGCTTTGTACCTCTGGTTTGTCTGAGATATAAACATGTAAGGGAATTATGAAAGCTGTTCTTAAAAAGGTTTTGGTAAGATTGAAGAACATTGGCTACCAATAAATTTACAGATTGTGTTTTTTCACTATAAAAAATATTTTTGAAGGGATAAAAATTTTAAAAGTTCTTTGAGAACAGAAAGTGAAAAACAATTTTTTTTTCTGAAAAAACAGAAAAGTTTTTAATTACATTTTCAGTAAACAATCAATTTAAATTTATAATACCAATTTATTATTAAAGCACTTAAAAATTTTGCGCAGTCTGAAAGATATAAATTTGATGAGCAATTTCAATATACAGAGAATCGAAAGTTTTTATTTTCATGTTCTAAAAGTTCATTCCGTAAAACCAGCACTATACGTCTTCGTGGCTTAGATAGATGGTTAGTTTTCATGGAATTAGAAGATTTGTCTGTGATTTCAGCTCCAAAATTAATTGTTTTTCAGATGCCTTACCTGCAAAATACTAGGGCTGTACATGATGAATATTTATTTATGTGATTTGAAAACAACAACCTGGTGATGTTGATGCCCGATGGGTGTCTCAGTGTGTGTTCTGTCTGAGCTTGTGAGCTCGAGCCCTATAAAGACCTGACGTATATTCAAAGGGAGCCGATTTCCTATTGATAACCCAATCGGTATCTTGTTATGTTTCAACCAAAAAGTATGTCGTCTTTTTTCGGCACGAAAAAAACAAAAGCTTATAAGCACAGACTACAAAAAAATTGAATAAACATTGAATATCACAGACGCACACAAGGCACAAAAGCACCCATACCATAAATATTACACAAAAATTCAAACAAATGCATACCCCAACACATAAAAACATTAAGTTTTTCACTTTCGCCTTTACTCCTGGATCATCAAGTTAAAGTGAACGCTTGTTGTTTTTTTTTAAAAAAAATAAATACGAGTAGACTAAGTGAGGAAATAACATCGGCAATTAAGATTTTGGCAATTAAACTTTGAATGAAAGTTTTTGATTTTTTTTGAAGATTTTCGACAATTTTGATGGTCAAGAGCATATACAAATTTTTGTTTTCCTTAAAAAATCTCGCAGATGTGTCAACATCGACGTTTCGAAAACAGATTATTACTTTTCAACAAAGTTAAAGCCGCAACCTGTAGCG